>NC_084987.1:19538022-20138022 GCF_963691925.1 Scomber scombrus
AACTGTACTGTATCTGCTTCTCGCATCATCCCTCCCCCCCAATAGTGATAAATGAGGTTGTATGGGTGAGCAGACACATACGAGACCAATCAAGTCTCTCAATTAGACAACCTGCTGTCACAACAAGGCAGACAGAGGAGCAACCTAGGACATATTAACGTATGTGTGAGTGCATGTGTGTGAGAGAGGGAGAGAGAGAGAGAGAGAGAGAGAGAGAGAGAGAGAGAGAGAGAGAGAGAGAGAAAGAGAGAGAGAGAGAGAGAGAGAGAGAGAGAGAGAGAGAGAGAGAGAGAGAGAGAGAGGCAGATGTTCACGAGAGATTATGTACATTAATTTTAGCTTTTTATCCATATGAATAAATACGGGTCTGAAATAGACTTCAGTTCATAATAATATATACATTTACAGGCATAAAATGTTTTGTGGTTAAAGCTCTGATCATGTTAGCATTATTGCTCCTAGCTGAAGTGTTGTCCAAGTGATTAGCTCTGGGTTGCAATTTTTTTTCCCCAGGACCCGCCCTACTCTGCCTCTGACTGGCTTACCCTGATATTCTTACCCTAACCTTAACCAGTCTCACTCCTAATGCCTAAACCTAACCAACTGAACCAATGAAGGCAATGAGTAGTAGTCCATCAGAGGCAGAGTAGGACCAGTCATGACTCCTCCAGGTCTGAAAAGTGAAGTAGAGGTGTCGTAAACCTGTATTCGTTCTAGGGGGCGACTCCACTGGCTCCAAAAAGAAGTAAGATTATATAGCGGTCTATTAGAAAATGACCCTACTTCTCAATTGATTCATTACCTCAGTTAACAGTTTCCTAATGAGTTTATGGTTTCAGTCGCATGATTCAAGTCTTCTTCAATACAGCATGATGTTCATTTGGTAAATTATGGTCCCATTTAGAGTCAAATAGATGATAAAGCAGTCTGTGTAGGGCATGCCTACCTTGTGATTGCCAAGTCGCTACCACAGTGATGCATGAATTGATGTAGTTTGAGCCTGTGGAGCTCCTCCTCACCAACCTTGTCTCCTCCAAATGTGTTCACTTCTCATCACTTCTGGCTCCAAAAAAAAATCAAGATGGCGACAGTCAAAACGTTTGTCTAGGTCACATGTTTGTGATTTAAAAAAAATCAATATCACAATACTAGTAGCATACTGTGCGAGTACTGTCTATTTATTATGTCAGATATCAGCCAATTATGTGATCAATTGTTGCTGATATAATGGAAGTTCCTTACTGACATTTTTGTATGTATTTCTTTGTGTTACATGTTAATCTCAGTGATGACTCAGTGTGTAAAGAAATCAACCTGATCTGAATCTATTTGATCTGTTTAACTTTTGTTCTTCCAAACAGTAAACAGGATCATAATGCATCCATGTTGTTCCTGTTATCCTGGAATAGGCTTTATATTAATTGACAAAAAATAAGAGATTTAAAGATAGTAAATACTGGGTCAGCATGCTTCTGATAGTAGTTTCAACAAAAAAAAAACATTTAAATCTAAGGTGACAAGCTACATCTCACCCTTGTCCTGATCAGTATTGACAACTGCAACATTATAACAAAAGCACATTGAACAGAGTGTACACAAGGTCTGCAGTATGTAGTATCATGCCGACATCACCAGCCACAGCTGCTGGTATCATTTGTTTGTCATCTCAGCCTTTTATCAACAAGGAAATGAGACTTCAGTGACTTGCTGGTTAGCACCATGACACATTTTCAGTGTTGATGGGGTGTTTGCAGCGTTGCAGGTGACAGATTGATTCAGGCTGCGTTGTGGCAGAAGAGGCAGCACAGTGACAGCAGCTTTGGAGATGGAAACACACTCAAACTAAATCAGAAACTTAAACTTGGTGTGAAAAAAAACATATTATTTAACTGAAACAAAATATATACTTTTTAAATAAACTAAAAATCTAACTGAAATCATATTGTGTAATATACAGAAAAGGAGACATTTCATTTGAGACTGGGATGTCTCCATGACTGTGAGTCAGCTGCCTTCACAAAGTGTTGTGTTTGTATTGTATTACCTATTCTGAACTTCTTAAATCTTGACTCTGACAAATACTCCCTTATTATAATTTTAAAAAAACTCAATCTAATGCTGAAACTAACAGAAACTCAACTAAAACTAAACATTAAAAAAAAATAAAAAACAGACTGGAATGAGCAAACCCAGTCTAAACTAACTTAAACTAAACTGAATTGAAAACCAAAGTTAAATACAAGAAAATAAAAGCTCATGAAAAATACCAGGCTATAATAACTCTGCACATGACCTGCTGTAATGCTCATATGTTGATCTTTCTTACTTACTTTTCCTTCATTGTAAAAGCTGTTATTAGCTTTGCAGAGCCTTGAAAGAGTCCTTTTTACTTTCCCCCGTGTGTGTCTGTTTATATCCGTGCGTGTGTGTGTGTGTTTCAGTGTCCCAGAGGTCTCGTTATAGTATTAGAACAGAGCAGTGACAGCTGGCCTCAAAGGACTATAAAAAAGAGCAAATTAACGCTTAAGGCACAGAACCTCACAAACGCACACACACACATAGTGAGAGAGAAGTGTTTTCCTGACACAGTGAACGGTTATCTGGGTTAAAGAAAGAGGAGGAGGAATCTGGCTCAGGCAAAGAAAGGAGTTTAATTTTGACTGCGCTTAAGTCACAATGAAATAAAACATTTCCCTTTTATTTAATCTTCTTTGTGAGATAATTCCCCATTTATGATAAAGTGGAGATTGACACTATAGAAGGCCATCAGATCTGCCCTAAAACAAGAGTCAGGTGCTCAAATGAACATTGAAACATGTTTTACTCGCTGTAATCATTCTTCCTGTTCATACTGACCATTAACAGAACCCTTTATAGTACATTTTCAATGTAAGTGATGGGTGATAAAATCCACAGGCCTTCTTCCATATAAAGTTTATTTGAAGGTAAGATGAAGCTTCAAGTATCTGAATTAGCAGCTACAGCTAAAGTAACAGTGTTTTTAGTGCCAAATTCATCTTATATTCATCTCAACGTGGAAACGCCGTTCATTCAGACACGCAACTGTGGAAGAGATTCACTTTATTTGACTCTGTTGAAACCTCAAATTGACTTTTAAATACATGTTTGAACAAACTGAAGACTGTGGATTTTGTCACTTACATTGAAAGTGCATTATGAAGGGGTCTTTTAATGGCCACTATGAACAGGAGGAACAATTTCAGCCTTGTGTCAATGTTGATTTGAGACACCTGACTGTTGAAAATGCGTGAACATGTTTTTTAATATCCATCGACAGCCATATCAGACACAAACTATTATTCAATGTGTTAATTTGTGTTAAAATATGTCTGCAGAGGATATTTATATAAATACCAAGAAGATTTAAGTTAATCCAGAGCAGAATTTTCAAAGAATTAAGTCATTAAGAAGAATTCATAATTTGTAACATAGAGCATTGAACAATTAGCATTTAAAAGATCAACACCAAATCTAAGAGTATTTAAAGTAATAAAGATGCTTTTAAGGGTTTTAATGTGTATATCAAAGATGTATTTTAATGGCAAATGTCAACAGGATTCAATAGAAGTTCAGTGTGTGTTTGTGTGTGTGTTTAAGGTCTCATGTGTGCCGTCCTCTTCCTATCCTTCTTCCCCTGAAGCCCTCTCTCCCCTGCCAAACAGATTGCTGTGTTGATTTTCACTAAATGTGTTGGTTTATCTGTAAATACCAGCAGATGAATGCTCCAGTCTGTGTCTTGTGGTTTTGTTGTACATACATCCACACAGACTTTAAATTCTGTTTGGGGTTAGAAGATTATTTTTGGCTAACGCAATCTGATTTGGCAACATGGTTGAAAAAGTCTGATGCAGTTCTGATCAGTCACTCAATGCAAAATCTAACAGGTTTTTTCATGCAGACAGAAAAAATGAATTATTTTGTGTTTTCTCAATCAATAACAATGGAGATAAATTAATTCCTTTCTTTTTAACAATTTGGTTTTGGAACTCAGACAACATCCAGAGGGCCCCACAAATACGCATGAATAATACATACACACTCTGTAGCACAGTAATAAAGGAGGTGACAAGTGTCTTGGCTCTCTTGTGATCTTTTTTTAGCCCATCCTAGGTGGGTTAGGTGGCTGGTTAGATGCTTACATCATTATTTTTTAGCAGTGATATGTAACAGTTTTGGAAAGCAGCATATTAAAAACATGCTCCTATTGGTTACTCTAGAGTGCATGGTGCCATCTACCAGTTTGGTTAATCCTACTGAGTGCGGTACCCACAGACCTCAGGGGTGTACTTTTTTGGGTAGGGGCACTCTTAAACGTTAGTAATTTTGACAGCTTTTTGGAAAGACTGTACTTGGCATAAAAGCTGCTATTTCTCTACATTTTACACAATATCCAAATTAACAGTAACGTTACTAAAAAAATCAAAACTCTAATAATATTTTAAGAAGAAATACGTTAACATTTTTGCTATGATGGTTGTTTCTGACAGTCGTTTATTCTTGGGGTCCCTGAGTCCCCCAGTCAATAGTCTTCTATGTTAAATATGTTTGATGTAGTTAGGATGAGGGTTATTTATTTGGACTAACTGCATTCCCTATTTTTGCTTTTCTTTGGTCTTAAATAACAAAAAATTTCAAAATTAATTCACAACCATCCATAATTTTGAGCTCTTCTGCTACAACAGGGAGTGCTGATTTACACTTGTAGCGCATATTTCACAGCATGCGTGTGTGTAATAATGCAGAAGATGGTTTCAAAAGCTACTGGGGTAATGAGGCAGTTTTACGGGCATCAAAGAAAATCCACCAGTTAATATCACATCACAGATGGGTGCTGAGACATTGGAAGAACACACACATACACACACATACGTGCACTCACACTGCTGGTTTTTCACTAAGCTTGTTTCCAAGCCTAGATTCACACAATATGGAGGTTTTTAACTCTGCTTGTTGAGGCTTAAGTCAGCTGCTTTTGCACATTTAAGCCAGCAATTACAAGAGTTGAAAAGTCATCTTTTCTTTTTTTTGGTAACTGATCAAATTCATTACAAAGTACGACGTAAAGAAGAATTTTCACGGCATTACAGGAAAACTGTCAATGAGACGTCAACAAGGTCTCATGAAACTTTTAAAAATATCTCAAAATGCAAATAGTCTAAACTGCATGTTGGAAATATTTGTTTTTTTAATGGTAACAACTTCAGTTTCAGGTGTATATAATTGGCTTTTAGTAATATTAATTACAATCATCATAATCTAATTTGACATTAAATATCTGATGTTTATTAGAAAACTGTGATTTCCCCTCTTCATTTTTTTACAGCAGTAGCAGAATCCTCAGTCTTCAATCTTTAATTAGAACAGACTCAGTGTAAGTGATGTCAAAACAAATTTCACCAGATGAAAATAAAAGTAGGCTTGCCACTATATATCTTTTAGAGAAATCCATACTGAAACACTCAGTTGTGCGAGATGTTGTATCTGTGTGGACCAAAACCCTGCTTTTTTATAATAAATGTTAATTCATACGGTTACTGTGACAGGTCAGCAGTCTAAAGATCAAAGAGGAGACCGCCAGCGTTGAGCTCTCGGGTATCAGAGAGGAAACTAGTCTTAATAGCCACACAGAAACACGTTTTTGACGCTCTGTGTGTGTGTGTGTGTGTATGTGTGTGTGTGTGTGTGTGTGTGTGTGTGTGTGTGTATGTATGTGTGTGAACGTGCACGCTTGTGTGGGGTTGGCCTGCAGAGTTTGATATGTAAATAAAGCTGGGTGAATCATTTATGAAGTCATGTACTATCCCTATCTGACATACTACATACAGTGTTTAATAAGTGAGGTGTAGCTATGTAAGAGATGTAAAAGTTTATACATCAACTGCTGGGAAACTGAAGCATGATAGGATCTTTCAATGAGCAACCTGCAGTATTTGATCTTTGGGTTTTTTGCGTTTCTGTGTTGGAGCCATACTTCCTCATGTTTTCAGCTTCTTCCATAATTGAGACTGAACGTACAGCACAAGCACTATGTGAGATTGTTGTTTGTAATATATAAATGATATATTTATTTGACTAAGTTTTATAATCAAAAAGATTCTAAGGAACATTTTAAAAGGTCTCTTTTTTCAGTGACATCTGCTGAAAACCCTCATTCAATCTAAATAGAGACTAAACACATCCATGGGGATGATAGCAATTAATCTGTCAGCTGTATTTAAGATGAAAGTGTGAGGTGGGGAGACTAATGTGTCAGTCCCTGCTTAATCCTAATCCTTGTTAATTAAAACTAAAATGTGTAATGAGTACGAATTATGTAGAAAAGTATAGACTTAATAAACTGTGAGGGAAGATTGTATGTAGACTGTAAACACAAACTTACTCACTATTGATTAATTTGAGAGAAAACTGTGTTTGAAGACAATTAAATTAGTTTTAAGACCTACATTTCTTACCTGAGTCAAATTAAAGGGGAAGAATGCATCACTAATCACCTGTGATAATTATGACAAGTTAAGAGTCAATACGCAACTAGCCTCATTTCAAAGTGAGAAAATGAAAATGTGGTAATTGTAAAAAAAAAAAAAAAAAAAAAAGGAAAAGAAAAGAAGAAGCAATTTATTTATTTTTTTAATCTAAGGAAAAATACATTTTGGCTCCAAATTGATTAAAACAATTCTATGACTGCAGGATTAGAAAGAAAGCATGTGGTTAAACAGATTCATGAGTCTCTCTTGACACAAGTAAAAGTAAATGCTCCTCTGTGTATGTTCAGTCATATAAAACAGAACCACAGCAAAGGTGATGTCACTGCGAAGGGAGTTGAAAGGGTTGCCATGGTGATGGGCAAAGGCAGCCCTGACTGGGTGGGGTACTGCTGTAAATAACAGACAGATATGTACAGAAACACAGAAGAGAGCACAGGGACACGTTTGGGTCATCATGCCCCCGATTAAAACATTTGATTTCCACTAATGTTTACAGAATCTGTAACACTGTGTGAATGTGTGCATTTTTACGTCCGGCGTGTGTGTGTGTGTGTGTGTGTGCGCGTGTGCTGTGTGTGTGTGTGTGTGTGTGTGTGTGTGTGTGTACTCCCTGTGTCATCCAATTACTTCTACACACAGCTCTGAGCTGATGTACACCGAGCCATCTCATTATGAACAGTGAAAACTCAACCAGAGGCTATTACACAAGACTGTTACAGCACAGTAAATAGACATCAACAGCACAGTTTGTGTGTGTGTGTGTGTGTGTGTGTGTGTGTGTGTGTGTGTGTGTGTGTGTGTGTGTGTGTGTGTGTGTGTGTGTGTGTGTGTGTGTGTGTGTGTGTGTGTGTGTGTGTGTGTGTGTGTGTATTCTTCAGATAATTGGAGTCTAGAGGTATGCATTATTTGTGTTGGGAACCATGTAACGTTATAACGTAAGGAATGATGTGCTAGTGTGTGCGTGCGTGTGTGTGTATTGCTTATGAGTTGATAAGGGAATAATTAACAATGTGCCTCTTCCCCTTAACCATAAAGTGACAAAATAATGAATCATGTGAGTGCTTTATTACCTCACCCCTTTAATTTGTTTACTAACGATGTTTCAGCTGCACAATTGTTGCAAAGTCATGCAGGAAGTACGAATGCAAAGGGTTGAAACTTGCTTGAGCTTGCTCATCATTGAGGACATTCATCAGAGTGAACATCATGTCTGCTTTTATTGTTTTCAAAGATACATTATTGCAATTTATAATGCAGTCATGAAGTCACTGCATCACTTTAACTTCGACAAAAATAAATGCTACCATGAAGTGCACTGTGACCTTCTCAAACAGATTTTCATACGACATGAATATATCTGATCACATTCAGATTACCTTTTTAGTGTCGAATCTCTCGAATTATCAAATTCCTCCCATTGCTGCATCTTAGTTAATGACAGCATGTCTTACGCTTTTTTTTTTATCAACCACTTCACATAAAACTGTCATGTTTTCATCTGTTTGAGTGTCATTCTTCCACTCTCTGGATCAGTGTTGAAGGAGTGAGAGACGCTTGCAGAGCACACTGTTGAATGTCTGTAAAATTCAATATTGAATTAAAAACCCAGATGAAATCAGACCCGGATGGCTCCTGCTGGCCTACATACACTAATGTGCATCTTACCCTAGACAGTGAGCAATCTTCCCTGTGCTGGCTGAGTTTTCAGGCTGTTACACTGCAGATGAGCTCTGCTGAAAATGCTGCTCGACTGTTCCTGTTTGCAATGACATACTGTCATGTAAAAAAAACAATTAGTTTGATAGTGTTATAGATATAAACATTTGTTATCTGCTCTGAACATTTTGGCCCATGGGAAGAAAACTGACATAAAATTAAACAACTTATCATCCATATATAACAAAACCATATAAACGATTTAATAGCAAAATGATATGGCAATATGGATCATGTTTTCACAGTATATGACTGACAACAGTCAAATATAAGCAAAAGAAATAAATAGAGTCATGATGCCTTTAACATATTATTCATTAAACAACTTTTTAACAGTATTTTTCCTTCTTTGTTGAAGGTCTGATGTCTGACAAGGATTTGTCCATCGGGGAGGAAGAGGATGACAGAAACCTCAACTACAACCCTCCCGCCCAGAAGTCTTTGCAGGAAATTCAGGATTTGGACAAAGATGATGAGAGCCTGGTCAAATACAAGCAGACCCTGCTGGGAACTGGGCCAACAGCAGGTGTGTGTGTGTGTGTGTGTGTGTGTGTGTGTGTGTGTGTGTGTGTGTGTGTGTGTGTGTGTGTGTGTGTGTGTGTGTATGTGTGTGTGTGTATGCGTGTATGTATGTGTGTGTTTATTATAAGAGCTGGTGATTCACCCTACCAAATGTTACCGCAGCTTTAATTCACTCAATATAACGACTTTGGTGCATAGTTCCTTGCAGTCATCAACTTCTGATTACACACACACACACACACACACACACACACACACACACACACACACACACACACACACACACACACACACACACACACACACACACACACACACAGGAGCAGATCCTGCTTGCCTCAGCATCTCTAATATCCAGCAGCCAGGCCATGACAGCTGATATCAGTAGAATAGCTCTGACTCCCCCGCTGCTGTAACACAACACCACCTCAGTTACAGCTTAGTAACACTGAATACAGTGAGAAGCTGTAATGAGAGAAGGGAAAAGCAGAGAGTGGACTTTATCGTCAAATAGAGGCCGCACACAGCCATTTATCTTTCAATGTGTCAATGCTGAATCCTCATAACAGCTGTGAATACTAGTTTTGAGCTTCTGCTGCCTTCTGCAGTGACTGATAATGGGATTTTTACACATTGTAATATTTTAGCATCAATGCCATGGACTTGAAAATTGAATATTTAGTTTTCACTTATACAAAGATCTCCCAATCACTACTTCACTCATTACCAGTTTTATGCAATCAGTAAGAGAATAAATAGTTTCAGCATGTAAAGCCACAACTTGTCATTTTTACTTTTCTGCTTTTCTACAGTTTAAGAAAATTATACAGAGTTTTTGAAGTCTGATAGACAGATTTTGCCAGCGGTTTCCCCTTGTTACCAGTCTGTTTGCTAAGATAAGTTAATGTACACATAACGGACAAACATAAGAGTGGTATCAATCCTCTCATCTAACTCTAGGCAAGTGTAAGATAACTATCTTTTTTTAATGGACAAACAAAGAAAATATATGAAGAAATGAATGAATCAGTGAATGCTGTAATGACCAGAATACTTTGCATTTCCAGCGCCCTCTGGGCTTAACGTCGAGGTGACCAGACTGACCCTGTTGTGTGATGAAGCTCCTGGAACAATCGCCATTGACCTGACAGGTACTCTTCTCTTTATTCACCATCAAGCGTTTATTCTCCCTAACGTTTGATGTGTCACTATCCTGCTGCTATACCCTTCTTCCAATATGGTGACACAAATCACTGATTTGCCCTGGAGCGAGGCATCTCACCCTGCCGTGCTGCATTTTATGTGCAGAAAGACTGCAGTGGGTGTGTCCATGCTCCAGAGAGGGACAGACAGACAGACGAGAGAGACGGATAAATGTTTGCTTAGTGGGCAGTATTGACATTTCCCCCTGTGTGCAGGAGAAAGCGAAAGGCAGGGAAGGGGGGAATGAGGTGTCTGTAAGTTTATGTGCCTGTATGTCTGCAGTGCATGGTAATCAGGTGGCTGTAAAGAGATCATGTCCTTTCCTACAGGAGACAAAGTTGAGGAAAGGGTCAGTGTGTGTGTGTGTGTGCGCAAGTGCGTATAGATTCACCTGTTGTTTTGACTCGTGTGCCAGGGTGTGACTGATAAATGGTTGCTATGACTGGGTGTGTATTTCTTCTCCAGGATTTCCCTGCCAATCACACACAATTACACATATACTATACATATCATGTTAAGACTAATAGGAAAGGTCACCTGGTTGCTAAGCAATGCCTACTTTGTACTATGCAGTTTCTCCTGATTCAAACACAGAGAGATAGAGTAAGTATCGAGCGCAGCCTTTAAAGTGCATCTTTTAGTGCGTAATGGAAGATCTGCTGAATTGCATGAAATGGAAAGAGCCTCTCTGTTCTCTGTTCTGTCAGACCAGACAGATCTAACGCTTTCATATTTGGTCTCAATCAGAGATGATAGAGGGAGTGAAAGGTGGATGGCAAATCACTTCAGTACATTTTTAGCAGAAAGCCTATGTTACAAAGTGGTGGTGTGGAGTTTGAAAGAGGGTGTTAACCAGGCAGTGAGAATCTGAGGAGATCTTGAATATGGACTAAACCATATTGCACCTTTCAGAGCTGAGGGTGCCGGAAAGGCTCTAGTATTGTTTTTAGATACAAGAAACATTCTGTTGAAATATTCAAAATTGCAGATAAAAACAATCATCTTCTTCTGTTTTTATAATGTTCCTCAGCTGAAAAAAACAGAAACAAATCAAACGCTTTGCATGCTGGTCGAGAGATAGTGCCTATTTCAAAGTGATTGTGACTTTCTGAGTGTGAATTTAACACACGAGGAGAAGGAACTAAAGCATTCCTTATCCAAGGAACAAGGCCAGCAAGGGCATGAATACACATTTTATCAGCATTAACCTGCAGAAAATAAATGAATGAAAAATAGTATTTAGGTAGTTGTCATGTTTTGAGGGTTAAAAGTGACATATAATTGATTATCATCTGCATATCAAAGACAGGAGATACCATTAAAACTTGTATTATCTGCATGTACATAACAAACCAGATAGGACCAAGGACAGAACCCTGGGGTACACCACAAGACAGAATTATATATTTACCTTTATTAAACAGGAGGTCACATTGAGATTAAAACCACTTTTGCAAGTGAGACCTGGTCAAGATAGGGTTAGTTAGTAGCATCACACATGCAACAGGAAAACAACAATAACAACAACAACAGAGCAACAATAAATAAAGTTCAAAATACAAATCAGGACAACAGGCAGTAATAATAGGCACATGTTATTGTTCAATTGAAACAACTGCAGCTAGCAGTCACTACGTCTTTTAACCTTTGTTTAAAATCATTTGAAGGGACGAGGGTGTCAAGCTGCAATTTGGTCTAAAGATCATTCCAGGACCAGGGACCGTAATAAGAGAGGATTGATTTCCCAGTTGCAGTTCTGACGCACTTTGAAATGAAGATGAATGTGCGATCTGAGGTTGTGAGTGCTCTGTAAAAGTGTATACTCAAGTATGTATTGTACCAATATTGCAATCTACGCAATGTGAGAGATGATCATCCGACCAAGCCATATAAAGTGCATTGGTGGGTCCTAAAAGCAGAACTTGTGATGTATCTCAGGGCTGAGTGATACAGGGGATCAGGTTTTAATAAGGTGAGGCAAACCTGTAAAAGGTATCACCAAAATCAACTTGGGACAGAAAAGCCGGCAACTAAACACTTTCTTGATGCAGTGAATAAGCAGGACTTGAGCCTTTACAGAAAGCCTAAAGTGAATTTCAATTTCATTGAGAGATGGTCAATGTGATGTTTGAAATTTAGGCTTTTGTCCAGCCAAATTCCCAAATATTTGTAGTAATCAACAGATTACTTGGAAGTTGAAGAGGCATATTTACCAGCAGGAACTGAAAAGCTTCTATCAGACACATAAACATGATACATGTTTTAGGGATTGTCATCTCTACAATTGATTCTGTAATATCTGACTTTCTTCATCATAGTGTCTGCGCTTTTTCGTAGCAGGCAGACAAAAAGCCTTTAGCCCCAAATAGGGTCCTTGACACTGAGAGACTGTTCTGCAAAGACTCGATTTCAAAATCTGTGTGTGTGTGTGTGTGTGTATTTCTAGTTATTTAGAAATATTATTTTTCATATTTTCCCTGGAGTCTATTTATACAAGGATTTGGTTTAATTTGGATTAATGTTTGTGTTGGATTAAGAAAAATAGAGAAACTGTTGTATGCAGTGTGTGAGCAAAGCATCTCTCTTTATGAATTTATAGAAAGCAGCAGTGTAATAATTGGTCTTGTTGGTGTCAGATAGCTGAGCCGGCACCAGGCTGGATGTGAAATGGACTTTCCATTGATGGCTGAATGCATTAGAGACCTCATTATACACTATAGGCTGTTACCAGTGCAACATGGTACCCTAAATGATGATGGGCATTTACTGCTCTCCGTGTGTGCGAGTTTATGTTAGAGAGAGATACAAAGGGGGTAGCAAAACAGGGAGCAAGGTGACATAGAATAGTAGAGATGATTGCTTTACACCCTGCACGCTCGACTGGTTGTCCCATCAGAGACCTTTCACTTTTGGTCCATGTCTTCACCTTAACTTCTTAGATCATAACTGCTCCTACCTGCACACAGTGGGTGTGAATTCTCTGCAGTGCAGCGAACAAACTCAGTCAAAAAGTCTCTCCATCAAGATAACAGGACAGGTTGAGAGTCACCAGTTACAGTTCATTATGCATTGTTTTCATATCCACTGAAGCAACACCGGACCAAGTTGGGCTTATAGCGCATGTTAAACATCAAATTCATCATATTTTACAATGAAGCATAATGCCCTACACCACAGTAGTGCTTTATAAAGGGTTTTTATGACAGGTGTCCCCATGTCTAAACCACTTCTGGCCTGTGTCAGCTCCGAAAACACCACTGCAACCTTTTTCTGACACATTATTGCATCAGGAAGTAGAACTAACTGAAAATATTTTGGGGAAAAGGGGACACATTCACATAACTGGCAGATAAATATTTTATCTTCCATCACATGAATGCAGGGACTGTACTCTACTATTGTTGTTTGAATGTGCCACAAGTGCATTTTAACATAAATAAATATGACTCTACTAGACTGGGACTTCTATGATCTGAAAAGCTTTTAACTGAGCTGTTATCTACGCTTCATAAAAATACAGTACATTGTACATCTGTGTAGAGTTAATGCAAAACAATATAGTCTCAAAAACACACTATTAGTCTTATCATAGAGGATCCATAAGAAACAGCCCAGTGATTCATATTGTGTCTCAGCAGCAGTGATTTGCATAATGATCTTGATGGTGAACACATCAGTGTACAAACGCTATCTCATTCTCAAGCCATATTTGCTTTTTTCTATGTCTCAGTCGATAATGCACTGCAATGCCATAATACCATGCTGTAAGGTAATATGTTACACTTAAGTCTATGATATATGGTGTGTCACATACTGTACTGTGTGCTGTGTGGCCTGCTGCCAGACTACATCACACAAAGCAATATCCTCGGCTATGACTTTACAGTGCCTCGGTGGCCTAAATGCAAAGACTGGCTTTGTTAAACTTTCATGCTCCCCAGGGTTGTTTTGCTGAGCATGCATGCTGCTTCACATTTATTCAGTCACTCACACCAAGCAGCCTTTCTACGCCACGCACTAATGTTCACCTCAACCATGAGATTTACTAACACTTATTATGTGTTGTGTGTCTAGAATTATGTCAGTAATATGTGACAACTTCAGGGGTGTTTTGTTAGTGAAACTCCGGTAATAATGAGAAGAGTTATTCCAAATATGAGCAGCAGAGGATGAAACCCTCCATGTGTAAAACAAAAAAACAAAGGAGGAAGAGGATGAATGTTTTGACTACGGGCCAATTTCTAATCTCCCTTTCATGTCTGAACTTATTGAGTGTTGTTTCCCATAAACATATTTTACGTTTGTCATGTAACTGTCTTATTGACTAATTTCACTTTTAGGTTTAATCACTCCTCTGAAACGGCAGCAGAGAAGGTTCTTAACAGCTTCCCAGTTAACATTAAATCACAATTAAGATGTGACTCTTATGTTTGATACTGTTGACTTCCATGAGTATTGGTGGAGGACGTTATGTATTTGGGTCATTTATTTAACTAAATATCAGAATGAAGTCTTGCATTCACAATTCGATTTACATATGTGAATGTACATTAGTGTTGTCAACAAAATATAATTGTATAAAACTGTTAAAGATCATTATTCACAATGGTCCCTTTTAGAGTGCTATTATTGTATACAGTGTAATATGAAATTGGATTATTAATCCTCATACAGTCATGCGTACAGACAGCATTTTTACCCATGCTAGTGGCAAGAGGTGGCAACGTTGGAAGTATCTTAACGGTTAAGAAATTTCATGGCAATTCATTCAATAGTGGTTAAGACTTAACCACTAGTTCAATAGTGGTTAAGACTTAACCACTATTGAATGAATTGCCATGAAATTTGATACAGATATTTATGAACCCACTCGACTGAACTGTAGTAACTTAGGTGACTTTTCATGTAGCCCCACCATCAAGTCAGCATTTCAACTTACCCATACTTTAGTGTGTCACCATGCATCTGTAAAACTAATGACCTTCAGCCTCAGATGTACTTTGTGTTTAATGCTAATTAGCAAATGTTAGCATGCTAACATGCTCACGATAAAGATGGTAAACATTATACGTGCTAACATCACCGCGGATAACATTATCATAATGAGAATATTAGCATGCCTCAAAGCCTCAAAGTGGAGTATTTTTAACTACTTAATATATTGTAAGATTGTCTAATCTTCAAGAATGCATCAAATTATATAAACTAATGTAATTTGAATGAAATTTTAATTCTAAAAAGTTCGCTACTAGTAGATTTAGTTGTTCGATAAATGTAGTTGAGATTTCCTGATAATAAACCCTATATAAAAAATATATGGAAAAAAACAACCCTAACCCATCAATTGTATTATGCCTATTATTTATGGTATCGTGTTTGATATTGTGAATGTAAAATGAGGTCTTCAGAGTTATGGTTCAACATAAATTAAAACTGAATTGACTCAGGGGTTAGAATTGTTATTACATGAAATGTTATAAAGTTTTTGATGTTTGTATGAAACAAAGAAAATCAAATATGCGTCTTTTTATGGCATATCTTTTTAAAATGGGTCACAAAGTAAACTACATGGTGTAATTTAATGTATTCTCAATATTTTGTGTTTTTCTGGCATTGGTGCAATATTTGCTGAAGTGTGATCTTAAGCTGGAAAACCAGTGTGTTCTGTGTAATGATTTTGACTGCGCATGTGTATCCTTGCGTGCATACTTGCATGAGCGCATATTCTTGTGTGTGTGTGTGTGTGTGTGTGTGTGTGTGTGTTTGTGTGTGTGTGTGTGTGTGTGTGTGTGTGTGTGTGTGTGTGTGTGTGTGCATGAGGAGAACAGGTAGACAGCTCTCTACATTGACCTATTTTCTCAGTCAGACACTCCCAGGAGGGTTGGCAGCATCTTTTCTCTCCTCTCTATCTCCTGAGAAAAGAAAAAGGAGACGAGGAGAGGAATCAGAGAGAGAAGGGAAAGAGGGATAGTTACATACTAGGCAACAGTTCTAAGAGGGAGAGAGATTGAAAGCAATGAGACTGAGATGGAGCAGTGAAAAATCTCCAAAATGTCAGCTACAGCTTTATTAGCTCAGTGACATACATTTTTGATTTTATCCAGTGGGGATTTCAGATGTAGTGATGGCGGTGCAACTTTCCCAAACCTCATTTAGATTTTCGATTAAAATGAAAAACATGACAATCAGTATTAGCAGAGATCTTAGTATGGCTAAAGTGATATGCTGTTTGTAGGGGGGCTTTTACCTTAAGTGCTTAAATGTGCCACAAGTGCATATATTTTTAATATGGGTGACACCAGTGGGAATCAGACTTCTAACCATACAGTGCATTTCTGAATGAGCAATGTACTGTTTGCACAGTGTGTGTGTGTGTGTGTGTGTGTGTGTGTGTGTGTGTGTGTGTGTGTGTGTGTGTGTGTGTGTGTGTGTGTGTGTGTGTGTGTGTGTGTGTGTGTGTGTGTGTGTGTGTGTGTGTGTGTGTGTGTGTGTCTGTCTTATCTGGAGGTCACTTCCTTTCTTTGCCTGTCCATCTCCTGCCTTTCTTTCTCAACACATCGCTGCCGTCTGTTTTATTCACCACATTCTTCTATCTCTCCTTCATCATCTCCATCTCTACTCCTTCCTCTGTTTCACTCTGTCCATTAGGAAGCACTCAGGGCTGATGGTTGGGTTTAAATTGAGATATAAAGTGATTAGGCAGTGAATGCATTTCTGATTGCTGTGCTTTTATAATGGCCCAGGATGCCCCCCTCCCTCCTGCTTAAGATGAACCCATTCAACCCCCAGAGCAACAAAGATAACTTTATTGTGCAAGGAAAGAAGGCAGCCTGTCTTTACCAGCACTAAATAACATATACGTCAGAGTATGAAAACATAAGGCATCAAACCTTTGAGTGTGCCGTTCATTCTTCTTATTAAGCTGAAAACACAAGAGGAAAATGCTCCTAATTTAAATGATTTTAACACACAGTGAGCCATATTATACACCACTAAGCAAACATACTAGTGCATTTTTCCCAGTGGCTATTATATTGAATAAAGAATTACCAGTAGCTAAACTCTCATGCTTCAGTTTCCTATATTTTAAGTTAACTTATTTGAAAAATTCTTCATCTTTTATTTGTGTATACTCTAATACATATGTGTAAGCATGTACATACACTTACAGATTTGCTGTAACTGTGTCAGTTTTTATTTGTCACTGGTGACAAAATCCTTTTTTGTGCATGTATTTAGTTTTTTCCTTCTTTCAGCCATTTGCTTTCCTTTTACTTTTATCTCTTTGGTCTTTTAAAATCTGAATTCAAGCAGAACCGACCGCTTGTTATCTACAATTTGTTTGGATATTCAATAAATAAAATTAAAAAACAAATAGAAGAAAAGCAATTTCTTCAGATGATTATTCTACAATTCGGTTTTAAATTTTACAGGTCTCTACTCTTCTGTCTGCTGCAGTCACATTTCTTAGTGTGTGACATGAATAATGTGTCAATCTAGCAGCAGTGTGAACACATAGTTATTTTACATGTTGTCATCATCATGTATAGCACGCCTCTCCTGAGACGCTGTAGCGGATGATGTCATGCATGTCACGTTGACCACGAGTCCTGCTGTTGTTTTTGCAGGAGATCTGGACACTCTGAAGAGGAAGAGCTTCACCTTAAAGGAAGGAGTGAACTACAGACTAAAGATACACTTCAAGGTAAGATGAACAGATGCAGTCGCAGAGGTATAATAAGGATGGAGAGATTTATTGTACATTACACCATGGATTGGATGAACAAATACATGATAAGTATTTACTGGAAGAGGGTAGAGACTGTGCTGAGTAAGCCACTGTGTACTCCACAATCAAACCACAACATCAAACAGACCATTTTCATATTTGATGAGTCTGTTCATTTTACAGTGCCAGTAAGGTTAATGCCATAAAAGCAAATAATCGTTTAACATCAGTATGTTTATTTCTCAAGCCTGACAACTGACAACAATGTTTAGGATTTCTGAAATTAAACAGTCAGTGGTTTCGAATGTGTTTGATTGTATTTATTTAGTTTCAACTAAAGTGATCAACAAGTTGTCAACTGATTGAAAAAGTCCCATATCCCTCTCTGTACACTGTTGAAACTCAATCAACATTAAAACTTGAGATGGGATGGGTTTTGGGTGTTGCATTTAAATGTAATAAAAAAATAGGGAGTGTACCTTTAATACCTCAAGTGTTGTGATTCAATCCCATCACTGACTGCTGCATGTTACTTGTCAGTCCTCTCACTTTCTCACACCTCCATCCACTTCCCCTTCCTTCTCTCTGGTTTACAAATAAACCACTCATGTAAACACACAGCAGATTTACCCCCCAAGCTGCATCCTCATGTCCTCAATAACTAAATACAGACTGGCGACAATGGAATATTTTTGAGGGGAAATGCAGGGCAGATATACACAAGAGAAGGAGTATATGCCAGAGGCTAGAGAGGATGTTTGTGAGAAAATGATAACATTAGGAATTATTCATTATTTCTACATTTTTCCTGGTTAGCCAATGAAGTAAGAAAAATGTACCAACAAACAAAATTATTGACCCACACAGCACTTTTCTGAGCAGAGTTACAAAGGGGTTAGTTGTTGTAGTTTCTACTGGCTTCTCATCACATCTCTAAAATTCAGTGGAGCTCCTGCAAAACACACAATCATCCACTATTACCTCTGATTGCTTGAGAGTGATTCAGATTATGGGAAATATTCCTGCACTAAAAAGAGCAGTAACATCTGTGTGAATGCTGCTAAAACTGCTGAAAAAATGAAAACATTTGGCATAAATAAAAATGTAGAAGTCAGGACTGCATGTCGATAACATACAAAGATTTTTGTTGAAAGTAAGAAAGGAGGTCAGTGTGTGTGTGTGTGTGTGTGTGTGTGTGTGTGTGTGTGTGTGTGTGTGTGTGTGTGTGTGTGTGTGTGTGTGTGTGTGTGTGTGTGTGTGTGTGTGTGTAGACTGGAGGCAGTACTGTAGGGACTAGGCCCTGAAGGGAGAGGGAGATGTGCTGAGAATGACCAAACAGCTCAGAGAGAAACTGTGAGCGTCCGCTGTGAGGACACCTGCTGGACAAAATTGCGTCACTGCAGGTGACAGCCTGACATGTTACTGATGGTGTTTAAATTTGCAATATTTGGTTTCTCCAAATGTTGCTGTTTACTTGTCGACTAAATAAAAATGCACATTTTTTCACTCTCTTTTGGTCTGGATAGATTGAACATGTAATTTGTTCTGCCAAATGCTAGGAATGGGATTTTCATCTTTCCTCCCACAGCCCCAACATATGCAGTTAGGTGGACTGAACACACTAAATTGCCTGCAGGTGTGAATTTGTCTGCCTATTTGTGTCAGCCCTGTCATACACTAGGAAAGGCTGAACAGGGTAAAGTTGGAAATAATGAACCACATCATCGGTTGATAACTTTATGCAATGTTACTATAAGTTTAGGATGCCAGTTTTTGTTTTTAATTGACAAAACACGTGGATGGGACACATGCATCAAAATGTGTGAAATTGTGTGTGTGTGTGTCTGCAGGTGAACAGAGAAATCGTTGCTGGCTTGAGGTACCATCATGTGACCACCAGGAAAGGAATTACAAGTAAGTTCACTTCAACCACTGTGTGCATCTCTTACTCACAATAAAACAGCCAAGGGAGCTGTACCTGCTAAGGAAATAAAGTGTGGAACACCTACCAAGATTTCCGAGTGCTGATCATAAATTGACAAGAAGACTCCTCCATGCAAATGAGTGTACATTTAATGTCTAGATCCTATTTTTCCCACATTCTCATACCTGAACCTCGCTTATTAGATCCATTAACTGAGTCTCCATCTTCTATCTTCCTCTAGTGGACAAGGTCTCGTACATGGTGGGAAGTTATGGCCCACGCGCAGAGGAGCACGAGTTTGTGTCCCCGGCTGATGAGGCACCCAAAGGCATGATATCACGTGGCCAATATCAGATCAAGTCCCGCTTCACCGACGACGACAAGAACATCTACTTGGAGTGGATGTGGTGCTTCGAAATCAAGAAGGACTGGGATGAATAGAGGGAGACAGTGAGAGGGATGGCACTTCTCTTTTTCCCTTTCTTTCACTCCAATTCTTCACCTTCTCTTTTCAATTCCCCTCTTTCACCCTGTTCCACCTTGTCCTGTAAGAGCAGCTTTGCAATAGCTGAAACAGGAGGCTCTACTTCCCTTCTTCTTTCTCCATCTTCTCCTTTTCTATCCTATCCTCTAATGCAGGTCTCCTGAAACCCATGAGCAAACTGGGACTTTTAGAGAAGAGAACCCCTTCCCTGCCCCTCTCTCTGTTCCTTAGTTACCTACATGAAGAAGCTTTTTGGAGGAAGATGAAGTTTCCCTTTCCTTTCTTTTTCCGCTCCCTGTCGTTCATCCTTGCTCTACATCCAGTCATGTATCCCTACCATCATACAGCAGGAGTTGGTGGTCTGCAATAGCAGGCAAATAAAGGAAGTCAGTTTGAGGCACAAAGGGAAATATAATATATATAGATAACTTGTTACAGCTGAAGTGAAATGCACACATCAGCAAGCTGCAGATGCTGTTGTTGTGGTTGTTTTCCATAGCCTGTAAGATCCATTTATTATTATGAATATTGAAAAGCCATGATATACTGACAAGATGAGAGAATATGCACTGAGCAGTTTGCAGTGCACTTACAAACATTCAATATCCGTCAAACAGACTTTCCCAAAGAGAAGAAATTAAAAATTCAAATACAGAGTGCATTTGGATGCACATGTCGCAGTATTTGATAAAAAGTTACCAGTAAAATGTCGACAATTGAAACAATTTGAAGGGATCGTCACAAGGAATGTCCCTGCTTTAGTTTCCTTAGTTAACTAGGCTGAAGGAACATTTCTGCACAATCCATGACTCTCTCGATACTGTGAGTCCATTGTAACCTGCTCTCAAACATCAGACATTACTAATTTTACAATTCCGTTGATAGAAATCAGAGGAGCTTATTAAACATATAAAGTTTAGAATATATATGGGAAGGAAATAGGATCCAATTGGAGTTAGATGCAGTGACATTTCTGTAACATATTTCTTTACAGTTTTCTTTACAAGTATTTCTTTAGTTAAAATAGATCTTTTTATTTTGTCCTATGGTTTGACATTTTTATACTTTCTCTTACTCTAACTGATTTTTGTTTGTTCACCTAAATTCCATGTTTACATGATTTTGCTTTTAAATACAGTAAAATAAAATAAAAAATCAACACAAATATTTTTTGTAATTAGACATATGCAAAAAAAAAAACCCTGAGTAACAGTATACATCAACAATTGCAGTTTTGGTTTAATAAGTAAAATTATGTCTTCGAATCCTCCATTAGAATTTGCCTCTAAATGATTCAAATATCATTACAATATTATTAATATATTGGGATGAAAAGATTCAGCTTTCCTCCCAATGTGCACTACATGCATAAGATCTTGGGCTTGTGTTTTACCAACCTTTTGTAAGAAGTTGTGTTTGCTTTCAAAGCGCCAGTTTTCTCAAGTCTTTGTGGAGCTTTTTCAAAGAGCAGACCAATGAAAGACTGTAATTGAACTGTGTATATTGTAGAAAGCGATGCATGTATGTCCTTTAGGATTTGAATTCACTCAGTAAAAATAAAGAAAATTAGACCTTTCTAAACCTCTCTCATATACCAAGGACATGAGATGTGAATAAAATTCTGCTTTGAACTAAAATGGAACATTTTAAGATGGTAGATGGAACATAACGGAATACTGTCAGAGTATATCAAGGGATGAATTAATTCCCCTTTAAAAAAAAAAAAAAAAAGAATATCATTATTGTGTTAAGTCTTTGGATATGATATTGTCATTGTTGCTGAACATATTGAACATTGAAATACCATTTGAAATTGTTGTGATCTAAGACTAACTGTAAATGTTGGCTTGTTGGGTGTTGCATGGTTTAGCAAGATTCTCTCTTCCTTTTTTTACGACTTTATTGTAAAATTTAATGTGATTAAAAAAATGAAGATACTGACGCAATATCCAGATGTCAATGGTGGCCATATACTGCAGATTACAGTATTTACAGGGATATTTTTAAAGGCACGGATAGCTGGAAACAGCTGCCAACTGTGTCTTATGCCCCAGCCTGTAACGATCAAGTGCTGAATCTTCAAATATTGGTGTCAAATCTAGTATCCTGTATCTTTTAATAAAGGCAATTAAAACAACCAATAATATGTCTCCGTTGAAATAGTTGTACTGCACTTAAGAATGGGTGCACATTTTTTTGACTTGTAAAGGCTTAGCATGCGTAACAACAACAAAAGAAATGCTTTATATGACATTGACATGTGAAAAATGAGTCACAGCTTCATTCAGATACATCTGTGAATTTTGGAAGTAACAGCAGGAAATTAGAGGGGGAAAAAATGGTCAATTTCTGTCAACTGCTGGTACTTAATGAAATATACTAAAATATATTTTCAGAAGAGATATTTTATTACAGCACATCATTCACTTAATTTAAAATATTAACACACAAATATACACGGTCACCCATAAAGTTGGAATAATTTTGTTTTCAGACACATTCCTCTTTTTATTTTCTATTTATACACATCAATAATCACCTTTGACCAGGTTCAATGAGATTGATCAATACAATTTTGAGAATATATACACTTTATCTATCAAGAATAAATCACATTGTCACAATCATTTCATGAGAAGAAGTAAAAAATATTTTATTCCAACTTTATGGGCGACCGTGTATATTCAAATATACTGTGGAGGTACAAGTAAAATATCACTTGCAAAATGTAAAGTAAGATATCCATGAGACTCAGTGAGCTATTCATCTTAGGTTAATAATTTGCCTTTAAAGGAACCAAAGTTTCAAAATGTACAAAGATGTAATAACACTATAATACAACTACAAATCTTACCAGACCTCACTGAGCCGTCTTGCTACAGATGTTATCATCAGAGTTATACAGCACACATATTCTCATTCTGCGTTTAAGTCAAGAAAAGGCAGTTTGAGTAAAGAAAAAAAAGAAAAAAGACAGTACTGGTCAATATGTTTCTGTTTAAATCATATTGAAGTAATGTGATAGTACTGTGAACAGTTGTTGTACATTGTTTTTTTAAACTTAATATAATTACGTAATATAATTTCATAATATGTAATCAACAATATATAACAGAAGTGACCAAGTAATGGTTAAACAATTTTGGAAATGCACTCTAACTTTTTTGCAGAGATTTAAATAAGAACAATACTACTGATATATATGTCCTTTAAATATGTGGCTAGCAGCTAGTTAGCTTACTTTATAAAAAAAAAGAGGGGGCACCTAAAGCTCACTAATTAACACATTGTACTGTATGTTTACTTTATTCAGACAAGAGTGTAAAAATCAACGGTTATGATTTCTATGTGTTAATTAGTGAGACTGAGCCGGAGCTAGCTGTACTAAGCTAAACTAAGTGGCTGCTAGCGGCAGCCTTATATTTAAGAATTAGATATGAGAGTGGTATTGATTCTCTCAACTATATCTCTGCAAGAAAGTGAATAAGCATCTTTCCCCAAATGTCACATTTTTGCTTTAAGTGTGTATTTTTATGCTCTAGTTTTTTAATCTTAGAAACAAGCACTAGACACTTTTATCAGGCAATTTTCAATCTTTCTCAACCTCTATTGACAATTAATAGTGGTTAAAACTACTGATAAAACATGTTTTAACAAAACAATTACAATTATTTTTCATTTACAATTTATAAAAATACAATTTCTGCCCTCGTAGATTGTCTTCTGAGTTCAAAATGGAATCAGTATGGGTATGGTTTTGGACTGCAGTTTAAAAGAGATCAACACCTGCATGCATGTCATCACTTAATCAGTTAGTATTGCAAAGCAGGCAAAAAAAACAATTTTTTGATCATTTTATCCAACAGGACAATAAATGTCATATTTGAGAGCAGGGTAATTCACACCATTTCAGGCAGTGTCTGTGTGAGAGGGCTTATCTCTGCTTGTCCATTGATGAAGCCCTTCATCTTCCCATCTGTCCTATTCATCTGTGAGCCAGTCCTGTTTTGGCGTGGTCAGTGTGGTTGTGTTGTTGCTGCTGAGTGCCTGCTCCAGCAGGGCTCGCTGGGCTGTAGCAGGCAGGTAGAGGAAAGCATAGAGCAGACCCAGCAGAAGCAGAGCCAGCAACAGAGGGATGCCCCACTCTGTTGTCATTATAGGCTCATCACAACGTGCTTGCAGAAATGACTTCGGCATGGTGTACAGATGGTTTATAACACTAAGTCTTAAAATAACTGAATACAGGAACACTCAAACAATAAAATAGATGCAAGGACCTGAAAAGCTTTTTTAGGACTGATATCCACAATTTATAATGTCAAACACGTTGTGAATTAAATTAAAGGCCTTTGTTGGTGATTCCTCTCACCAAAATGGACATATGTCACCCTGCTGAAAAACACTGTAGTCAGACTTCCCAAATACTCACAGTATTTGGAGGAAACAGATCACACCTTTTTGAGAAAGGACTTTACACACAGCTGGTATTGTCAGTCTCATTCCAGTTCTCCATCAAGTGTTTAAATTCCTGAAAAAGTGAGCAAAAAGGACAAATCCAAGATGGAGAAGGTCATTGGACAACATGGAGTCAGCAAAATCCAGGTAAATACTGTATCCAGGTAGGTCTTCGTTCACAGAGACCAGAACAACAGATGAAAAGCTCCCCTCTCAGTCTCTCAACAAGCAGGCAATCTTAGATTTATAGTCAGGCTAATTAAGATTTTATAATTAAAAGAGTGAAGGAATATCCAGGTTTGCATCTGTGCTATTGAAAGAGCTCATCATGAATGTCCGTAAGCTTAGCATCTGCATCTCTTCTCTTCATCTGCTCCCGATCTGTCATCTGACTGAAATATCTGGGATTGCCTGTTAAACTGCGTAATGCAACGTGCATCTTTGTTTGTTTGTCTGTGTGTGTGTGTGTGTGTGTATGTGTGTGTGTGTGTGTGTGTGTGTGTGTGTGTGTGTGATGCTTTCCTGTGATGGGTTGACGCCCAGGTTAACACATCAGTCTGCCACTCAGCTTTCTGAGGTGATTTGGTCTGAAATGTTATGCAACAATAACCAGAAACCTAACAATAGATACTTAACACCACGTCTGGACCCCGCTCTGTGGAAACACCTGTCTCATTCGCACATGCATACATGCACACACATACACGCGCGCGCACACACACACGTACACAGTGGGTTTAGCAGATTGGGTTATGAAATGCCAATTATATAATAAATCTTGATCTTCTTATCTGACAGCACAGTGATACCTGACTGTGTTGTGGGATTACCTTCCAGGAACAGCCTGCTTTTTATTCAACCGTTATCGGCACAGTATGTCCCAAACAGTCATCACTTTGCTAATAAATCGCTAAATATATCCAGTTCAGACCGTTCAGACCTATGAGGAGGTCATAGAGTGACGTGGAAGAAATGATTGAAACATGTTGAACTTAAACATACTGAACATATGGATCCATGCCAGAGAGGATGATTATGCTGCTGGTGTGGTTTGAGAAGTTTCTGTGGATATTTTGATAACAAAAAATGTTGTGGACGCGCACATCCAGAAGACAAATTTGCACTTACATGAACACCTGTAAAGTATTAAGTGGGATTGACACATCATCTGACTCTGATTTGTGTATTTAAGATGGCAATGTTTTAGTTGATTTTTAGTCTGAAGAATAGCATTGTGCCCGAAACATCACTCTGGTGATATCCAAATAAATACCCTTATTGGGAGCTGCAGTGTTCAGGCTTTTCTCTTGTTTTTCATTTGTGGACATTTTGATACCTTTTTCAGGTGACTCTGAACCTGTACTGTCATATCATTGCTAGTGACATTGCAAGGTTAGAGAAGGAGAAACCCACAAAATCATTTGAAGAACTTGGGATCTTATTTGACAAAATGTATTTCCTGCACCACTGTTCCTGTCCCCCAAATACCCCAAACAACCCAGTTCTACTGATAAGACAGATTCAGACTCAGATCAACTTTATTATTCCAAACAGGGAAATTTGTCAGTGATCCAGACTAAAACACCATAGATCCCACATAATAACAAATAATACTGTCTGATTACAGAGAAGCTATCAGGATGGAGGTTGCATAGGTGACATTATTGATTGGTCAACAAAAAGCCTTGATGAAGCTACAATGTATATGCTTATCACAATCACGGAAACAAGCCAGTACTGGTTTGTAACAGTATGACTATAAGGACAAGGTGTGGCCCTGAATTGCAAAACACACAAAACAAGTAAAAGTAGGGTGGAATCCCAAAACCAACAATAAGTAGTCAAAGATTGTCCAAAAAGTCAAAAATACAATTGAATACAACAATTAGTCACATAATTACACAATGAAGAGTAAAAGCAAATGTAAGGCTTAATACTTTCCCTTAACCTCCAATCAAGCTTTTTACAGCTGATTTTTGTTCATTTTGATTAGTCTCACACAAACACCACATGCTCAGGTACTGCATCCACCCCTGCCAGATAAAAGTGTCGAGGTGAGGTTGAGGTGAGGGATTATGGACGTAGCAAATAATAGGCGAGTGATCGTGAACAGTTTTTACTGACAGTGTAAAAACTGATGAAAACAAATGCAATAAACGTGTGGAGTCATTTCAGGTTACATTCAAACAAAATGTGCAGCAGTAGAGGCTATAATCTAATCTAAAATTAATTTTGGTAAAATGTTTAGTGAAGGAAATGAGATTACAGTACTAGCTTGTCGGATATGAGATCAAGCACACACATTAGGATTCAGGTTTTGTTAATACTGTGAATGTAACAAAATCAATAGCTATAAAGAAGCATGAATTAGTGAGATGTTCACCCTGGACACATCGATTACAGAATATAATTCACACTGTTACTCGAAATAGCAGGAAAATCACAGGTGAGACTAATAACATTAATGATGATGTGTCCCAGTAAGCGATGACAATGAGTAATGGATGAAACAATGTCCCACAGGACACTGCTTCAGGTGAACTACCGATCTAGAGGAAAACCACAGACACAAAATGACCCCAGAAAAGTCACATTTGGACTTTCTAGTTGAGAGACAAACAGAGGTAACCATATGGAGAGTTTACAGTCATACATCTGGACTGAGGTAGAAACAAAACAAAAGAAAAAAAACTACAAAAAATAATCCTACTTCTTATAACACTCCCAAATAATATTTTACACTCCAGCACAGCAGGCGGCGCTATGTAGCTTTCACATTGGTTAGTTATCCGCCATATTAAAGAAAGAAGAAGAAGAGGAAGCTTCGCAGTGTGTCTTCATCACTTTTGTTTACATCTGTGCTTTCATGTAATTAAGGTTCACTTTCGGTACGTCAGAAAAATATACTACAAATTATTCTTGAGATAACTATCCAGATAGACGCTGTATTGTGACTGAAATAGAGAACTAGTGTTAAATATGTTATGGAGTTAGCATACAGTTGCTAGCAAACCAGTGCATGCTACTTAACCAAAAAGTTCTCCTCCCGATTTTGAAGCAGAATAGCTGGGGTAAAGTCAGTTCAGGGCATGTATGCATTACACTTTTTTGGCAGATGTCACTTTCACAATAAGAAATCAGATAATTAACTGAGGACCAATCACCTGTTCCTCTCACAGTCCTGAATATGCGCATGTGTGAAGACAGTGACTTTAATAAGTGTTGTTGAGGCTCTTTAACAATGTTGTCATCGATAACTATTGTTCTCAGTCACTTCATTTCATAGGTTATTGCTACCGTTACACTCACTACTTGAGTATTTGAATTTTAGGCTGCTATTCTAATCTATTCCACAGAATATTGTACTTATCAGTATTTATTTGACACTATTGGTTCTGCAAATCCACATTTTATAAACAAAACTAACCATAAACCATCAATATGACCAGTTCAAAATATACTGCATTGTTAAAACTAAACTAACCAACTGTATGTAAAGTAAAATGAGCTCTGTGACTTTGACCGGCACAAGATAAAAACTCAGACACCAATTAAGACATCAGTAATAATAACACAATAATATAATCTTCAAAACAATGTAGTATGAAATGAGCCATTCAACACAATGAATATTCTTCTCTTTTGTTACTTTAAGTACATTTTGCACATAAATGCTTAATTATTAAAAGCATGAAAGTGAGTAATGGAGCATTTTAACATTATTTATACTTAATACACAATATCTCACTGTGAGATTCTATCAGAATGAAAGTTATCACTTGATGAAAATGTGTTCAATTACTCTCCACAAGATAAAACAGTGACAACCATCTTCTTCTCTTCAGGGTTGTGTCAGTTGTGTCCATTCATTGCTGTTCATGATGACCACAGAGTCTGCCAGCCTGGAGAGCCTGCGTGTGCTGTACCAGAGTGATGACTACATCGTGGTGGATAAGCACTGGGACATCCGCATCGATAGCAAGATGTGGTACGAGAAACACACAGTGCAGGCACAACTTCGGGACCGCTTCCCTCAGCTGGCTGACCCCAGCACCTACTATGGATTCAGGTTAGAAATTTAGATAGCTACATCCCAACTAACAGATGCTACCAGTATTTTTTTTTTTTTACAACCATTTATGAGAAAGAAATTAGATGTAGGCTCACCTGTGGTCAATTTATAGATTCCAATGTGGAGTAAAAATGTTTTGACTCCACAGATAATGATCTCTATTTTCATCATATTCCTCTCCTCCCATCAGATTTTGTCATCAGTTAGATTTCTCCACCAGTGGGGCTCTTTGTGTTGCCCTCAATAAGGCTGCTGCTGGCCGGGCCTACCGCTGCTTTAAGGACCGCACCGTCACCAAGGCTTACCTTGCCCTGGTACACAAACACAGTGACACACACTCACATGACCAGCATAATTAATATTTTCTTTCACTTGTGCCTGATTAAAAACATCTGGAAAGAAGTAAAGTTCCAATATTTTCTTTTGCTTTACAGTTACGTGGCTGGGTGGAAGAAGAGAAACAAACTTTGGAGTTCGCCATTGGCAAGAATTCTTCAGAGGGCAAAACACACATGATGTGTATTGAGGGAACCGAGGGTACATGAACCTGACTTTTCCTGTATCTTGTGTGTGTTTGAGTGTGTGGACAGAAATCAAGCAAGCAACAATATCTCTCTACAGCCAGATTTTTAAATTTTGCAAGTGTAGATGTTTTCAGTTTTTGAATTTTAACCCCAAAATACGTTTTTGTGTGTGTTTGTGGGTTTCAACCCAATAGCAAGGTTATAAATAGTGATGAAACTTAATAATTGAGTACTGGATGATGCAGACATGGAATGATTGACTTGATTATTTACACTGCTTGCCTTTTCATTCAAGTCAACCTCCCGGACAGAAAAACACCTGATATACGTTTTACATTTCAAAAGGTTCACCACAGAGTTCTTTTTCATTTTCCTTCTTTCGACAGGTTGTGAAAACCCCAAACCTTGCCAAACTGAGCTGACAGTGTTGGAGTTTGGGTTGTATGATGGAGACCCTGCTACCAAAGTGCTACTGCAGCCACTCACTGGTAAAAGCACTAGTTTGTCTTTCTTTTCATACAAGGGAAATAAAGGATTTATTCACAAAACATGATTTAGCAAATGTAAGGTGTTATGGTGTTTTCTTTGTATTGTATATAGTGCTGGACACATACTTGGGATAAAGTATTATCTTTACCTCATGATACCCTGTTATGGAAATGAACGTTCTTTTTCCCTATCTGACTCCTCTCTTCTATCTTTTCCCCCAGGCCGAACCCACCAGCTAAGGGTCCATTGCCGTGCAATAGGCCACCCTATCGTCGGTGACTTCACCTACAGCTCGGGAGCAGACGACTCCCCCTACCGCATGATGCTGCATGCACATCTTCTCCACATCCCTCTGGAACCCCAGCCCCTGCTCGTCTCTGCTGGGGACCCCTTCCTCTCCGCGGTGGATCCCAAGTGGCTCCCGCAGCGCTCACTACGGACACTGAAGGCCACCGTGGATGCCCTGATGGAGCGAAGGGTGGAGGAGGAAAGGAAGCTGAAAGAGGAGGAGAGAGAGAGAGTGAGAAGAGAGCAGGAGAGAAAGAAAGGAAGACGGGAGCAGAGGACTGAGGAGGAGAGTGAGGAGCAGAGGAGGCAGTGTCAGGCGTGGCTGAGTGAATGGGCTGGAGACTGATGGAGTTCAGTGGGATGATATTATTTATTTTAATTTATTTTAGCAGTTTACTTGTGACAGCCATATTGAACATGCATGCTCCATCTCACTGAACACCTGTGTTACGTTTAAATAGCATACATATACATGGAAGTGGACCAGTACCATCATTTCCTCACAAACACATTACAAACACACATTAACCTTAAAAACAAATGTGCACATCTTGATTCCTGCTCTTTTAATAAGCTAACACCAGTGGCAGCTGCCCACTACACCAATCTTTTACACTTGACCACTAAGTAGCTCCACTGCAAAAGCTGAGAAATTAGTGCCTTGCTCTAGTTCATGTTTATAGGGGGGATTTGGTTGATGATTTTTCTCTCCCACATTCCCCTTTAATAAGTGAAATTATTTTTAATACGTGGATTTTTTGTCAAAAGTCTATTCTATTAAGTGTCTGTTGACTCGGTTAATTAAAATGTTGTCACTGCTAAGAGTGCCTGACCAGCAGAAGTTGATCTGTGTTTTGTCTGTGAAAATGCTGTTAAATCCATGTGCTTTGTCACATATGCCGACTGTACTGTATGTTTTTTGCATTGTAACATACAATGTCTATAAAAAGTATTCACCCACTTCTTCGATCTTGTCAATGAATTATTGTTTTACAACTTTGAATCACACTGATAAATATAAAAATACAAACTGTTTACATCTTAATTACCTATTTTTTGTTAGTCCTTATCCCCATGGTGGTGCATTTTTATGTGTAGCAGACACATTCATCACACATTCATCACACTACTTTAAAGAGGAGGTTTTGGCTAAGATCAAGTGTAGGATATGTTCTTATGCATCCTATGCAATTGTCACAAGGTTTCATAAAGATAAAGTGAGATTTAAGTTGAATAGCATTAAACTTTCAGCTGTATTACTATGGTAATCAGGTTACTTTCCAACAAGAAAGCTAATTATTTAGATATCACATGACTGCAAATATTAAAAACTGTTACGAGGAACCCCAACTATTGAGACTTGTAGGCTTTATTACATTAACATTGTTATCAAATATACAAGTGTGATATGATAACACTTGCTGTGTCTTAATTCTTCATAACATTGGAAAAACATCCTTTCACTTGTGGGTTGCCATTGTCGCAATGCATTCTGGGTAATGATGTCAAATGGTCGCAGTGGTCTTTGGGCCCAGTCTGTTTCCCTCACAGCAAGATAAACATGCCTTCTGTTCGGCCTTTCCAATTGGAACCAAAGTGCAATGTCAGTGAGGAGAACAACACAGCTCCAAACAGCCTCCAAAATGACCATTCAGTTGATTTAATGCCTCTCTGATTCAACAAAAACTGAACATTATAACCTTCATGAAGTGAGAATTTACTGCAGGACTGTTGTATTAGACTACAGTACTTTTAGCAAGGTGGACATGATGCACTGGCAACTACTGGCAACAACCAATTTATGGCAGTTAGTATTTGTGTTGTTTATTCAAGTAAGTCAACTGACGTTTACAAGAAGCTATCTGACAGACACCACCGCACACAAGCATAGCAGACAGAGGAGCTCTGTTGTCAGTACTGTTTCGGGCAAATAAGCCAACTCATTCCAGAGGCAATATGGTGACACCGGTCTGTTGGGATTTTTTCACAACGTTGAAGGTGTTAAAAGTATGTGGTGATGATGATGATGATAACAGGGTGCAAAAACAGCTGGTGGTTCAGGATATTTATCAAAATCAACCAAAGCAATATATCAACTCAGCCAGGCAAGTCAAAATAACAGCTTTACTTTGGGGAGAGTTATCAGATTACTTTTGGGTAATTGGAGTAATCCAATTACAAGTAATGCATCTTTGAGATGTATTTTTCAAAGTCTGTTAGATTACACTTAATGAAATCATTTTTTGATATGCAAAGCAGATGTAGATTGGGCATAATGGAGTTGCATGCATATATTTAACTGATATCTAAATGCAAGGGCCAGCACCTGTTACTTCTCAGGGAGAAAGTTGACTTCTCACCAACTTTGCTTGTTTTTTTTCTGCACAGCTGAAAGCAAGTTCCAAGAACCATTTTATGGCCAATATAGTGGTTGCACAAAGTTTTTTATGAAATAAATAAAATTAAGGAAGATTAAGGAAGCACAAATCACAGTGCAGTGCAGTGCAGTGAGTATGTTGAAAATGAAAATGAAAACCAAATGTACAGAAAGGTGCATCTATTTTACTGTATTATTGGACTACCAAAACAAAGTTATACATTAAGATGCATCTGTGTCCATGTATTCAAAAAAGGAACCAACAGGGTGAAAGTATTGTCCATGGTGCTCAGTAGATTGAGCAACATCCTCTTTGATAACAACAATGCCACTGGTTTAATGCAGAAAGTTTTATCAGAAACTATGGACATTGTTTTCTTTTCTAATTGCATAAACACTGACCGGGTTTGTTTGCCTGCTTTGGTTGATCCTGAAATTATTATTTTTATGCTGAACTGATGTTCTTAATTTTGATTCAAACGAGCGTCATAAGAGTAGAGTGAGTAGGACTACATTACCCATAATGCCCCCGTGCCCTGCAGATAAACGTCTACAAGTCAGATACAAGGAAGCAAGGTATAATCAGCCAGTAGCAGAAAGAGGCGTACACAGTTGACTTTTTTTGGATTCATAATTGGTCGTCGGGTTTATAGTAGTCGAGCAGTAGGTCCGAAACATAACATTGATAAGTAATTCTGTCAAAATGAGCTCCGAGGTTTTCTCATATGAGAGTTTGGTTCATGCTGTGTCAGGAGCCGTGGTAAGTTAACTTAATGGCTTCACATTCATTTCTGTATTTTTGTTGTAATGTCAGCAATAGTTATCGGTTTATAATTAGTACTTATTGGCTTTATAGCTGCCGAACAAGACTCCATTGTATTGTTTTATACCTAATATCGCCTCATGCTAAATAAAACTCTGGAACTCTGGATCTGCAAATCCTGAGAAGTTCAGACCAAGCTTTCTGTTCGGCAATATCTAATATTACATATAACCTATCAATCTATTAATCCTGCCGAATTGAGCAGTCTTGTATCCTAGTTTAGGTAATACAATGTATTTATTCCTAGTTTGTGTTTCTGTACTATAAACACTCGTTCCACTTTAAATGGTCAAATATTTAAATGGTGTTTGGTGTAAGACTTCTTCCATAAGGAGCAAATTGCATTGTATGAAATGTTGCTTTCCACTGAATCCTGACTGTAGCCTTTTTTTTTTTTAGGGAAGTGTGACTGCCATGACAGTATTCTTCCCCCTTGATACTGCCAGACTCAGGCTTCAAGGTAAGCAGTGGGAGAAATTGTGTCTTATTTATAACTATTATTGTAATCAGTGTAAAGATATCATTTAAAACAATCTGCCTCTTGTTTGTGTGCAGTGGATGAGCAGAGGAAGGCAAAATCAACTCCAGCCATTCTAGCTGAAATTGTCAAAGAGGAAGGACTGTGAGTGAAATTAAGACCAGATTTAAGCCTATTGATTTTGTGTGTTAGCTTTGTCAGTTCATATACTGTACCAGTCACAAGTTTGGACACACCTTCTTGTTCCTGTTTGTGAGAAAGCGAGTCCAAACTTTTGTTTGGTACTTTATGTAGAAGCTGAGACTATGTTACTCTCCCGGTGAAGCCTGAGTCATTTGAATATTGCCAATTAAAGCACCAAATTTGAAGCATTTAAAATCAGAATCAGCTTTATTGGCCAAGTATGTTCACGTATACAAGGTATTTTACTCTGGTTTCTAGTGGCTCTCAATGTACTTACACAAAAAATGTTCAGGTTAGAATGATTTTGTTTTTTTTGTGTATGTTTGCTGCCCCCCTGCAGATTAGCTCCATACAGAGGCTGGTTCCCTGTCATCTGCAGCCTGTGCTGTTCCAACTTTGTCTACTTCTACTGCTTTCACAGCTTGAAAGCCAACTGGCTGAAGGGACATAAGTCAGCACCGGCCACTGACTTAATCATAGGCATTGCGGCAGGTGAGATCGTCATTATCCAGATCCTTAAATCTTTGCTTTATTTACTCGGAACAAGTCTCTATCTCTATCGCTCTGTAGAATTTGACTCCACTTCCCTTTTTTTAATGACTAAGCAGGGTGGCTACTATTTTTTTCCTTTCTATTGTATGTAATGCTCCATGTTTAGCCACAGAGAATAACTTAACTCTCACACTCCTTTGTGCTCCTGCAATCTCCAAACCATGATACAGTCAAAGTCACACTTTGTGATTCAGCCTGAGTAAATTCATTTGAACACTAGACTTCTGCACGTCATAATAATGTCAGCCAAGGTGAATAACGTCAGCCATATTAATTGTGTCATAGTGTGATTTTCAGCTGCCTCCGTGTCTCTCCAGGTGTCATAAATGTACTAGTTACGACTCCTTTGTGGGTGGTCAATACCAGGCTGAAGCTTCAGGGCTCCAAGTTCCGCAATGCAGACATACACCCCACCGACTACTCTGGCATTTTGGGTAAATGGTCATTGTCTCATGTTCATACGTATGTTATTTTATGTTATTGATATAAGTCAGCATTAAACACAGTATCTGACATTAAGTGGCATACTATGCAGATGCATTTGCGCAGATCATTCGTGATGAGGGTGTGGGAGCACTGTGGAACGGTACCTTCCCGTCCTTGCTGCTGGTCCTGAATCCTGCCATCCAGTTCATGATTTATGAAGGCCTGAAGAGGCAGCTAAGGAGAGGAGTTCCCAGAGAGGTGAGTGAGAATGAGAGAGAGGGGGAGGGATAGGGGTATACATGCAAACATTTGAAGGACACGTAAGATGTTAGAGGAAGGAATGATGGCTGTTAAAATACAGACCAAAATAGAACATTTTGAATTGAAAATTAAAATATCATATTTTTATTAGTCATCAAAACATTTTTTTATACATGTTGACATTTCTTCTGACTGATAATTTCTGATGTTATTAATGATCCATTACCCATGCTTTTCTAATGCATTACTGAGCCAAAAAATAAATCCATAAATGAAATAACTTTTACGAACACCTTTTTAGCAGTGATCCGTCAGATGTAGTTATCATTTAAAGATGGCAGTAACAGTACAAGCAACATGAAAACACATTTTGAACCACAATTTTCATAAAATATCAACTATATAGTTAAGTCTAAAATTAGTTAAACTTGTGTTGAATAATAAGGATAAAAAATACACATCATCAAACACTCCTCCATTATTTCTATAGCTCTCGACTCATTGAAAACTTGTAAAACTGTCTTACACTAAAACATAATGCAGTGATGTTATAGTGAAACAAAACTGCTACATCATGGTTATAATATAAATGAAAACGCTAATGTGCTTGCAGTGGAAGTGTAAGGGAGAGGTGTTACTTCAGGTCATCCTATTATCTGGATGAGTAGACACTCAAAATGTGACGTGGTAATTCTGTTCACATGATTCATGTGAGGCTGAGGCGGAGGTCAGAGGGAATGTAGAAACAGTCGTAACCAGACATATTAGGGTGAGGTTGTGTGTCTGAACATTTTCACACCATTTTGACATTTTGGTTGTCTACTGTCTACTGGTGGATACATTTGTTGTTACAAGCAATCTGATGGTTAAAAGATGAGAGAGTTTGATGTTTCTTTCTTCTTCTCCCAAGCTTTCATCTCCGGAGGTCTTCATGATCGGTGCAGTTGCCAAAGCTGTCGCCACCACCATCACATACCCGCTGCAGACCATACAGTCCATTCTTAGGGTGGGTTTTGTGTGTATGTCTATGTAACAGACATGTGTTTTGTTAAAATTCAGACTTTGTAAATGTATTATTACAGTAAGACCCCAACACAGACCCAATTCAGTAACAATGAAATGAACTGGTTGCACATATTACACCAATTTATCATTCTTCTACCAAAAATGTAGAAAAAAGAGCTTAATTTGACATATTTGTTTTATTACCACAGTTTGGTCAGTTCAGAGACTCAACAGAAAGGTCAAAACTGCTGTCCAGTCTGAGGACAATCAAGTGTCTGCTGGTCAATAGAATGAGGTGGGTGCACAATTCTCTCTCTCACTCTCACTCTCATACACACACACAGACACAGATATGTATTTAGATTTTCAAATATTTTTAACTAAGTTCCTTTATTTACATGTAATGTACAATGTTGAAATGATCACCTGAATGCTTGTCGCAGTTTGAGTTGCAATTAGCTTGTAGTAATCTGGTTTTGTCATATCCACATTAAAAACAGACTTGCTTTTATGCAATCTGCAGACTGAACTGCAGGTTAAATCATTAAATCGTTCATTTTGAAACAGAGATATTGCTATGAAAAAGTAGAGAGGACAACTACATTATTGAACTGGCCAGCAGTTTGACTATACAGTATGAAAAACTGTGATGCTGGTTAGCACATGTAAATACTGTATGCTTTTCTAGTTACAACAGAAACCACTGAAAAAAATAATTAGTTAACAATGCGTGCACTACAAATCTAGCCTGGTCACCTTCAAGTAAGTGGACATTCAAACTTAAAAAACTAATTGGAAGGAAAAAAATCAGATTTTCCTGCAGTCTGAAGATTGTCTTTGTATAAAATAATGGTGCAGGTCTTTTAGTTTGTTGTGTGTGCATAAAGACAATACATGATTTACAAGCTGCATGATTGCAATAATTATTCTCTTTCACATATTGATGCTTATGTTTTAACCCTGGTTTTCTGCTGCAGGAAGTATGGTTTGTTGGGTCTGTTTAAAGGCCTGGAGGCCAAGCTGCTGCAGACAGTGCTGACTGCTGCCCTCATGTTCCTTCTCTATGAGAAGATTGCCAGCAGCACCTTCAGAGTCATGGGACTGACCAACAACCACTACAAGAAACGCTAGCTAGCAAGATATTTCACAACCATGGACACTTGACTACATCAAAGCACTTCCTGCTTTGTTTCTTTGTTTTTTTGTTTTTCTCTTTACTTTATGTTGTGTTTGTTATAGTTCGTATTCATTGTGTTCTTTTATGCTTATGGTCGGACCCCAGGAAGAATAGCTTCAACAAGGCTGCAGCTAATGGGGATCCTACTAAAACTAAACTAAACTTCCTGGAAACCACTTTCACAAAACTGTAAATATTTAATGGTGACCTCATCCTGCGAAAAACATCAACTAATAAAACACCTCTGTCTGTAACTGATAAATCCCATTGGTTAATAGTTTAGAATGAGCCCACTTATATCTTGATCCAACATCTTGTTTTAACAAGAACAAGACAAGACAAACAAGAAACAATCAAGAAATCTCTGTTTGTACATCCCTCTGATACTTGTAAGCTTTTGATCAGATAAAAAGTTGCTTGAAAGAGATTCACCATGTATAGAAGACTTATAACCATTCAAAAAGGAATCCATTGCACCATTGGAATAAAGCCTTGTAATCACAAATTGCCATATAACAGGAACAACTAGTTATGTTGCTGTCTGACATTTTAACCATGCTTTGTTCTTTATTATTATTTTATTTCTAAGTGACATCTAGATCCAAACAAAGACTTTTCTCAGCCAGTGGGGCATGTTAAAGTACAGTTGTATACTGCTTTAAAGAGCTAAACACAGACAAATACAAATGTGGGAATCTGTCTGGAGGTGAGTTTGGGCCAATGGCAAGCAGAACTCTTAAACCATAATATCTTTGTCAAAGGAAACCGTAAAAGAGTAAGGATTTAAGTTGGTAAGCCTCAAGTTTCGTGCGTCCCACTGGCAGTGCTGTACATCACACAGTGTTCATTAAAGGAGTAAAACATACTCAAGTTACTTTTCATGGCAATCTGCCAATCAGGTTAAGGGCAGCACACCTCTGAGTTTCTGTTCCAATGAAATGAAATATGTAGATATTCTCTGTTACATATAAATGAACTCATCACCTGGTTTCAAATCAAGGCAGCATAGTATAAAATGTTTATACCATTTCACACTGGCATATATGCATCCTGACTGGTTTATTGTCCAACTTGGAAATTTGATGTGTAAAACTGAAACTTATTTCGAGAAAAAAAATCAGAATTTCTGAGATTAATTTGACATTAAAAAAATGAGTTTTTTTTGGCAAATTTGTGAGTTTTTTCTGGCAAGTTTGTGAGTTGTTTTCTGGCAAATGTGTGAGTTTAATCTCAGAAATTCTCAGAGTTGTTTTCCTCGAAATATAACCCCCCCCCCCACCCCCCTCCAGTTCAGCATTTTTTGTAAACATATATGGCCCTAATACACCGTCGTAAATTACAGCATATACAACTGCAAAAGGAATTTGAGTGTTTTTTTCAGGTGGTAGCAATCTACAACCTCACCACTAGATGTCACAAAATCTTCCCCACTGCACCATTCAATGAAAGTATACATCAAATGTTGTTCTCTCCTAATCTTAACATATTTGCAACCCAAAACATCTTTATTTCTGTTTATTTTATTCGTCATATACTTTCTTGGACTTAAAAGCACATGTTAATATTTCTCAAAGTGCTTCTTATCAGCAGGACAGACCGGTCCCATACACACGTGGAACTGTCATGACCGACTGCGCTGATAGACACACACGTGATGGGGCTAGTAGCTCCACAGTGGGGCGGTGTCAGCCCCATCCATATACTATATAGATCAGAAGTACAGCAGGTACTCGACGCGGCAGTAGCCCAGACTTTCACAATTACGTAAGCACTTCAGTGGCAGCAGAGCCTCTATCTCATAACAAATAGCACCAAGGTTGGTTTGTGCCTTTCCCCCACAATGGATTCAACTACAAAGGAAACAGAGAAGCACTGCGTTCTGTGCTGCCAAGAAGTCCACATCTTCGCCTTAGGAAAATGTGATCATCCAGTGTGTTACCGCTGCTCCACCAAAATGAGGGTGCTGTGCGAGCAGAAGTACTGCGCCGTCTGCCGGGAGGAGCTCGACAAGGTGCGGGGTCCGCTGCTACTGTACCTCCGGGATGGCGCCCGGTGGTGCTAGCTAGGCCGCAATGTTCTGGTAGTTTTATTTTTGGGAAAGTCAGCAAGAGTATGTTTGATACATTCATAACGAGACTCGTAATAAGTGAAACTAATGCTGGTAAACAGAGCATACCAACAAATGGTGTCTATTGACAGCCCAGACTACTTTTTCTAGGTGTCGTTAGCTTAAGTTAGCTAAAGCTACCCACTAGTGTAGTTGAGCTAGTTAGCACGAGTCAGGTAATTAACTAGCTAACACATAGGCTTTCCTGACTTAACATCTGACAGTTTGTTGGTCCAACAGGGGTTGGTAGTCTTATCATGTTTAGATAATTAATGTGGCAATTGAGTAGTCATTCAGTCATGTGCTAGTAACTGTTACATTTGTCAGCTGTCACTTCTCACATTAAGCAGCGGTAGCACGTTAAATGTGCTGGGTAGCAATTGCTAGTTGTTACTCGGCTGCTGTGTATTTAGCGTTAAACATTTTAAAGGTAGCCGGCGTGTCTGTCTGGCAGTCATCCTGTCCTTGTGGAAATCGTTCCTCTCAGATACGGGTAGCTAAATGGACTTTAGCCAACTTGTCAACCCAGCTGGACAGTGTCGTACTAATAAAGGCCTTTATTAGTATGACACACCCTTCAAAAGTAACGCTAACTGTCATCAGCTGCAGATTATAGATAGCTGTTGTGAAAATGTATTGGTAACTACTGTTATAGCTGGATGTTTTGAATGGCTTAATGTTGGGTACAACCTTCTCTAATGTCTAGGTTTCATAAAGTGAATGCTTTCACATGTTACATAATATCTTTAGGCATTTTCTGTCGATATGAATGTTTTATTTGACACATTTCTTGATTAGCACAGTATTTCACCCACTTGTCTGCTGCCTCAGATTGTAAATCCTGTTAAATAGTGTTATACAAGTTCTACTATACATCAACCTTACCTAAAGCATATGGGTGACATAAGGTGTCTGTCATGTTTTTCTCAGGTGGTGTTCGTGAAGAAACCGAAGGCCTTTTTGTCTCTGCCCTACCAGCAGTTCCCCTGTGAGAAGAAGCATGACATCTATTTTGGTGATGAGCAGATCTATGCCCAGTACAGGTACTGCTCTGTTCCTGACTTTATGATTGTGTTGCCTTCAGGGATTTTAACTATACAGACTCAACTATTATTCAAATGCTGGTTTGTTTTCCATTATCAAGGAAATGATTAAGAGAAAGCTGGTTAGCATGGCAAGATTTTTGCTGAAGAAACCTGATTTCTTGGCACTTGCACACTTGTCAAGTGTCTAACAAAGTGTTTATATGACCATAGTAAAGAAATGATTGCTGTGACAGCAGGTCAGAGGGAGGTTTGATCATAACAAATAACAGTAGGTCTTTGTATTGAAAATAATTAAATACAAAGTTTTAATGCGTCAGAAATAAATAAGTGTTTACATCTCTCTTGACAGGAAGACCAAATTACAACTTACTATCACACAGTCATACTCTGGTTTAAAATAACCCCTTGTTATCTCAGTGCACAGTAGCTTGATGAATTAATCACAGTGTGAAGAATGTGTATGTGGGTGTTAACAATGGTGTGAATGTTTTTCTTTCTGTTAATATGCAACAGAAAGGTACAAAGGCAGTGATTTGTCTGCATCAACCATTGTATAAATCACCCAATAACCTGTAGGCTTATCTGACTAAATAGTTTTTATATTATTGAGAGGCTATGCATGTCAATTAAGATAATTTGATATATTCTGAATTAAGTTTGTTATTCTGCCAGGACTTGTTAATTGACATTGTAGTTTCTGATTGTGCATTTGCTTTAACTCAACTTTGCCTAAACAATCACTGTGTGTGTGTGTGTGTGTGTGTGTGTGTGTGTGTGTGTGTGTGTGTGTGTGTGTGTGTGTGTGTGTGTGTGTGTGTGTGTGTGTGTGTGTGTGTGTGTGTGTGTGTGTGTGTGTGTGTGTGTGTGTGGTATCAGGCATCTTCTGCTGCCAGAGTGCCTCCGCTGTTCAGAGCCTAAGGTCTTCTCCAAATTTGAGGAGCTGGAGTACCACATGAGGAAGCAGCATGAGCTCTTCTGTTGCAAACTCTGCACAAAGCATCTTAAGGTATTCTCATCCCCCTTCCAGATGATCCAGGGTCTTATTGGCCACTGATCAGGGACATTATTTCAAATAACGACTTGTGTCATACAACAGAGATAGAGGCCTTGTGGCAACTTCAGTTCAGCAAATAAAGAGCTCTTGTGACATCTCATGGATGGGACATCAGATAATTTTTAAGAAAAAAAACTGGATGTTTTAAACATGAAATATTCAATATATTGCATTTTATATAAAATATTACATATTTAGTTTTTGCACCACATGAGGGCTCCAAAGCATTATCCCTGACAGTGATGCATGATCATAAACTGCAACACTAGTTGATAACAGAATATCTTGCAAAGTACAGTGTCACCTTCAGTTATATTTAAAGAAAAAATAAGCACATTGCTGATCACTTATTTGACAAATGTTGATATTACCTACTGACTGAAGGAGAAACCATAGCATTGTAAAGCTTACCACTGATAACAGAAGGTGTTTGGCCTCAGATTAACAACCCGAGGGAAGAAAAAAGACATTGAAAACCATTCTGAAGCGGCTGTGAGGGCAAATTTAACTTTAGTTTACTTTAAAGTTTGATTGTGGCTTTGGCTTTATTTTTGGTGTAGTTTAAAAATCAGAGCAGCATGCAGTTTAGAAAAGCATTTTTAGTTTTACATTGATATTTCATAGTCAGTTGTTTTGTAGCTATTTATAAACCCCTTAGAAATGTGATCTACGTTATGCATTTATTGATGGACAGATCTATTTTTGCACCATTAACCTGCACCCCTTCTAAGTACTCCACACACTGGATTACTGCCTTCTTGTAAATATAAAATGTTATCTCTAAATATTGTAAATGCTGTTTGTGTACTCTTCAGCACTCTGAAGTAAGCCACACTGAACTTAAAATGCCCAAGCACAACTGTCGATACTCTAATAAATACCTTATCAGCTTAGATGCTTTTTTTCATCTTCAGAGTGGAAATATTACAGAAAATTAGCCTGGGTATACACATGCTCTCATTCCAGCGAGATTCTACTTCGCTCAAAAAGTTAGCATGGCCACCAACACAAATTTTCGCCTGAGATAGGGAACCAATCACAGAACGGGGACGCGGGCTCAAGACGATGACGCCAGTAGAACGAATCTGTTTACATCCAGCATGGCGGCCACGGAGCTGCAGCAACCGTTTGAAGCAGCAGTAGATTGTGTGCTAAATAAATTGGAAGGCAAGTTCACTTTGAAAATAGAACAAAAACTTGCGCTACATGATTTTCCCTTCATAAAAAGGATGTGTTCACGCTGCTCCCTACAGGCTCTGATAACGTCATCGTCCATCGTTGATATGATTGGCTGTAAGTTTGTCCAGTAGTGTACAGAAGCATTTGATCTACCTTCGTTGATCCCGCCTCAAATACGAGGAAATGAACGGCTCCTCGCCAGACCCTACCTCAATCTCACATGAGATTGAGACGCGGTCTGGTGTTAGCCAGGCTAACAGAAATTCACAGTGCTGTCAGTTTGTGTTTCTTAAAATTTCAACGCTCCCACTAGATCTTCTCCCACGAGCGGAAGTGGTACACCCGTAAGGAACTGGCACGTCACAGAGCACACGGTGACCCAGACGACACCAGTCACAGAGGACACCCACTCTGCAAGTTCTGCGACGACCGTTACCTTGACAACGACGAGCTGCTTAAACACTTGCGTAGGGACCACTACTTCTGCCATTTCTGCGATGCTGACGGTTCCCAGGAGTACTACAGGTAAATCACATGAGGCCATTTACGTTTCCCCTCCATTTATTGATCATTTTTGTAATTAATCCAAATTTTGTGTTGTATTTTATTTTTTACCCTGCTGTCGACAGTGATTACCAGTACCTGAGCGAGCACTTCAGAGAAAGCCACTACCTGTGCGAGGAAGGCCGCTGTGCCACCGAACAGTTCACCCATGCATTCCGCACTGAGATCGACTACAAGGCTCACAAGGCCTCATCGCACAGCAAGAACCGGGCCGAGGCTCGACAGAACCGCCACATCGACCTACAGTTCAACTACGCCCCGAGACAACAGAGAAGGAATGAAGGTTGGTGTGACTGCTATTGTTCTGTGTTTGACTGAACTCATCTTTATATTTACAGGGCCAGCAATATAAGGTTTTTACAAATATTGTCTTTCCCCTAACTGATAACATATGTAGTTTGGAGGCAGGGAATATGAAGTAAAATGTGTGTGTGTGTGTTTTTCAGCAGGTATCGTATCAGGAGAGGACTATGATGAGATGCGTCAGAATCGAGGAGGACGAGGAAGGCCTCACGGGGGACAGAAGAGCTGGAGATACTCCCGGTGAGTCTAAATTAGCTGTGTTGACTGGATAGAAAAATATGTGCTACATGCTATAATGAGCCTGATAACTGTCACTGTGTTTGTATATGACATACGTTTCTGTACAGTTTCCGACACCTGTTATTCTTCAATTTTACACATTTTAGTGGCTGTCACTGTCAAATATCAGTCTTTTCTGAGTCATGTGTCAGCTTCTTCTTACTTTTGAGTTTGTTTGTGTTTGTGCTTGGCTACGCAGAGAGGAAGAGGACAGGGAGATGGCAGCTGCTATGAGGGCATCCATGGCAATGCGTCGGCAGGAGGAGAGAGGTGCAGCGCAGGAGAGGAGTGCTCCCAAACACCACAGAGAGGAGAGGACAGAGAGATCAGAACCAGAAGAGCCCAGACACAGGACCGGACACATCAAACCAACTAACAAACCTCCAGGTGAACAACAGCATTAAAAATAGTAGTTTATGTGTACTTTGTTATTGTACATTTTACATACTTAATCTTAGTCATAAGATGTCGGTAACTTGGCCGTAAGGATTGATTCAAGTGTTGCAGGAGTAGTTCTGATGTGTTTATTTCCACCTCTCTCACAGTGAGAACCATGAAGAGTAATAATCCAGGAGATGATGACTTCCCAGCTTTAGGAGCCACAGCTGCCCCACCCATGTAATGCTTAACACACCGTACAAACTGAAATCTCTATTATACAGTCTGGTGAGTTGCAGTGTGATGAATTATGTTTTTTGGTATTCGTGTCCCTCTAGTGTGAAACCAGCTCCTCCGACGGTTACAGCAAACCACGCAGCACTGAAGGAAGACGACTTCCCCAGCCTCTCGGTTGTTGCTGTTCCATCCCCCATGACCCCAGCATACTCTGCCCAACCTAAGAAGTCTTCCTCTTTCCAAGATGAAGATTTCCCCGCTCTCGTATCGAAAATCCGGCCAATCAAAAGTGCAACAGGCACCAAATCTGCATGGTCCAACCACACTGCCACGGCTAAACCCGCCACTCATCCCCCACCTTCCTCCAGACCTGCCCCTCCGCTCTCATCTGCATCCTCTGGCCCCCAGCTCCTCTCCTCCACAACCTCTTCATCTTCACGGAGAAAAAAGAAAGTAGGGGATAATGGGAAACCCACGTCAGCCCGGTCCCCTGCTTCTTCAGATGACGAGAGCAGAGGATTGACACAGCAGGAGTTCCGTACCGTGCCGACCATGTTGGATATCTCCTCTCTGCTCACCGTTAAAGGAGGCAACAGCAAACCCTCACCCGTGACCCCCTGCCCTCCAAACCCGACCCCCAACACTGATCCCCCTACCTCAAAAGCCAGCAAGAAGAAAAAACAGCAGAAGAACACAGCTGCAGCCTCCACGTCTGTGTCCTCAACGTCAGGGATGACAACTACTGTAAACACGATCTCAGGGGAGACCGCAGCACAAAAGGAGAACGTTCCTGAGAAAACAAGGAGCAAACCGCCTTCCGGCGCTATTACGGCGCCACTGACGAGCGGATTGGTTAACGGCTTTACTGAGAAAACACCACCTGTTAGCAAGGATCCAACCATGGTACCCCCTCATCCCAACAAAACCCCCCATTTTGAACAGGAGGAAGAATTTCCTGCGCTCATGACCAAGAAACCACCCCCAGGTACAGCACAGCATTATGATTATATGACATTTCCTTTTTCCTCTTTATCACATTTAACTGAATACTAATATCAATGTTTTTTAACTTTAGTGTGCTGTTCATCTTAGAGCTGTATTATTTTCTTTTTTAAGCACTAAGGTGATATATTCCAAGCAAAAAAGGAGTTTGACTTGTTCTTAATGACTAATTTAAGAACATTTGTGGCATTCATCAATGTTTTCATAATCTTATGTACAAATGAAATTTATAAATGGTCCAAACCTGTCATGATCAGTTTGTCTGCTGATTTATGTTAGTAGGACTTTAGAATTATTTCTTGGAAACATCTTTGTGAATAAAACTCACAAACAGAGTGGAACAGGCCAACTTACATACGATTTTGATTGATTATGCTAATGATCAAATCTCATTAAAAGGTGACATTCATTAAGGCTGAAACAATATATGACAAGTTAAGAGAGTTTGAATCCAGCATGTAACACTCATAACAGTAAACCTCACAGAAAAAAGTCAGACTTTTAGGATAAGACTGGTGATTTCAGTGCTGGGAGGTGAGTTGTTGTGGTTTAAATAGTGGCTCACACTGTTTTTATCTCTCAGGCTTTAAGACCTCCTTCCCAGTGAAGGCCTCAACTCCTGCTCCATCCACCACTTTGCCCGCACCTCCACCTGGCCTGGGAGTCTCAGCCACTAAGCCTCCCCCAGGCTTCACCGGGATCCCCCTCAACAGCAATGTGGTGGAGCCTGCTCCTGCTGCAGTCAACCCGTACGCCACTTTCTCTTTTTATACTCTTTTCTGTGTTTGAGAAAGATTTTGGGCGCAGTCTTGATCCTGTTAGTCTTGTCAGGTACTACATGTATGTATGTATGTTACATGGTTTGTATTTTCTTCCCCCAGTCCCCCCAAGGCGTCAGGCAGTGGTTACCTGGTGCCAGACGACTTCCATAAGAGGAACCTGGAGCTGATCCAGTCCATTAGAACGTACCTCCATAATGATGAGTCGAAGTTCAATCAGTTCAAAAACTACTCTGCACAGTTCAGACAGGTACTCTCCACACAAAAGACAAAAATATGATCCTAAAAAAAATGTCATGTGATGTTGCATCCACATCCAATAATCACATTTTAGTGCTGGAATTTTTGCACTTTTTTAATTGTATTTTAATGAAATTGACAAAACCTGATTGAACAACTCTGGACTAAATAGTTAAATATATAGTTTGAAATTCTCACTGCTTACTTTGCTCATCTATCTCCTGATCCTGTCTTTTTGTTCCCAGGGTGTGATATCAGCACCCCAGTACCACCGCAGCTGTAAGGACCTGCTTGGAGATGACTTCAACCGCATCTTCAACGAGCTGCTGGTGCTCTTGCCTGACACTGGCAAGCAGCAGGAGCTCCTGACTGCCCATGGAGACTCCAAGGCGCTGGAGAAACAGTCAGGGGTTGGAGGAGGGAAGAAAAATAAGAACAAGAAGAACGCGTGGCAGACGCCCACCACAGTGGCAAACGCTAACGCAGCAGCTGAGCTGGACTGCCAGGTGTGCCCCACTTGCAGACAGGTACTGGCCCCAAAAGACTTCAACTCCCACAAGACCCTGCACATCAGGGAGAGCGAGGAGTTCCCCTCCTTGCAGTCGATTAGCCGTATTATCAGCTAGCCTCTCGCTCTGCCTCTGCCATTGCTATTGGTGCTGGTGGGGCAAATTTGCAATCGCCCCCCGCAGCTCTGTCGAAGCCCTGCAGCAGCCGGTGACCACATCCCAGAGGAGGATGGGGCTTACATCTCATATTGAAGGTGAATTGAAGACAGTTTCCAGTGTTTTTACTTTCTGATGATGATTGTATTGATAGGTTTGTGTGAATGGTTTTGCAGTTAATACACACAGGGTCGCCCCATCTCAACTCTTATTTCAACTCGGACGTCTCCAGCTGGAACTGGCACCGGCAGCGTCTAACCAGAGCTATCGATTTTATTTAAAGAGAAGGAGAGACAAGCTAAGGCTATACTTGAAGAGTGCATCGCTCCCTGATACAAAACTGATACTGATTTACATTTTTTATTTTGCTTTGTGCTTTCACTTTAACAGGTGATAGAATTTTCTGTTAACATCAGTTGATAAGCATGTATGAGCCCCCAGTGAGGCCGCTCAGCGAAATAACAAAATAAACACAAACCTGGTTCAACTTTTTAGCACCATATTTATTTAAGTCTAGCTGTCCGTTACTTTATGCAGAGGAAGGGCTGATAAGTGTTGGTGTGTGTGGAGTGTTCCTGTCAGAGGGTGAGTAACAGGAAGTAAGATGCTTCAGGAATCAGGACAAATTTAGTTTCATAGTTTTTAATTTTGTGTTTAAAAAAAAAAAAAAAAAAAAGTACAATTTTTGAAAATTCTACTTAAAATCACTCACCATTAGATTTCATGAATTTATTGATTAAGCTTTGTGATCCTTCAAATGGAAACTAAAAGGAACTAAACAGTTAAATGTGTTCTGCACAGTTATGTTCAAATATGATATCTAATGTTCAAGGATCAAAGGTGAAATGAGACGACCCGCTGAGGTCACCAGTAGCTCTGTTTTTATTTACGTCTGCAGGTTTTGATAATGTATATATTTTCTATCACTTTCATAACGCTTGCAACACAAGGTGTTGTCATTCTGACCCCTACACACACTGTCCTCTCTGCCTCTTAGCAACACTGGGCAGGTTTACTTTGTTTGTTGGGGAGTAACTAGTTACATCCATGTACAGAGTACACAGTCAGTTCATCTTCTCTCTCAGGACCCTTAGCTTGCACTGCAGCTCACCTGGGTGTGCATCTGTCCTGTGTGTCTTTATGTGTGTGTCTGAATGAATGTGTGTATTGAGAGTTGGTCTACACATCATACTGCGGCTTTCTCTACTTTCTGTCTGGCTACAATAAAACTGTTTCAGTCTCAGTTCAGTTTCAGCATTGTATGTTTTTCTATCTTTGCTGTTTTGAGGCATGTTGAGTGTTAATTTCTGCATGTCTCCTCTGTACCAGTACCCAAAATGTTTATAAAAGACGGGAGACAAAAATTTGAATTCAAACCTTTTTATAATTTTACTGAATTGTCATTTTTCTTTTTTTTCTGATAATTTAAACCAAAAATAGTGAATGGAAATTCCGAGTAACAAAATATCACCCAACTTAAGGTAGTCATTTTAATTTTGATAGTGACTCCATTTTTTAGCAATTACCTGAATCCTAGATGATGATGATGAATTTCTTTTAAGCACATTAAAAAAAAACACAAAAAGTCTTGAAACATACAACTCAGGGACAGAAACAGGCAGTCCAAAAACATGTTGTCTTTTTTTATTGGCGTGACGGTCAGACTGCAGTCCAGAGACATTCAGTTAATAGACAGTGACACATCTCTGTACACAGCGTTTTTACACTGAAGAGGTCGAACACCTTCAGAACAGGAAGAAACAAATCAGAAGAAAACATGTTAAAGGGGTAGCACTCTACAAAATCAGTGTTTATTTACTTGTTTGTCGTTGGGGTTCAATTTCAATCATCGATATTATGGGGGAGAGGGGCAAATGTAACATCCATGCAATGTATTACACTGGAAAGCCCACAACTCATGGCACCAGCGTTACTACATATCACCTTTTATTATCTCAGTTTAACAAAACCACAGCATGATCACATAAAACTTAGATTTTTGTGCCGACGGCCCCTTTAAAAGTGGTTAAACAAAGTGTCTCCAACAAAGAGCGCATTCTAATTAATACATTTTATTAGTATTTTTTTTATTTTATTTCAGTAGTACAGGACAAACAAGACCCCGGACAGCATCACACACAGGTTCCATTTACTTCAATAACGTAGGCCTACTGAATTTTACAATCAACCAATACCACTGTAGTGTACATGGGCCAGAGCACGAAACACAGAGAATGCTTGTATTATTATTTTTTATCTACCACACTGACTGAAGAAGAGACTGAAGCATTGAGAACAATAATACAACCTGACCTGACAGTACCCCGAACTACCCAACAGGACCCCCATCAAACTTAATAACACCATCAATACCTCAGTTGCAGCCCACCACAGTTAAAGGGCTATACTGGTGGTTTTGCGTATTTTAGCACACTTGTGTTTACTTTCCATTATTACCAACCATTTTCCAAAACATGTTGTAAGATATTAAATAGATTTCCCTCCTCCCAGTATGAAAATAAACTATTATCGTGAATTGGTAATACCGTTGTGAGCAGGGACTAGGTTATGTTTTAAGTCAGACAACATAAAAAAAAGGCATAAAAGGTCAGTTTAAACATTTCATATCCAATGTCTCTGCAAGTTGATACCATTAACTAAAACAAATGGCTGTTTAAATCAGGTGGTCTAAAAACAGATTTGGTTCAGAAAATAGTCAGTAATATTCACTACACCCAACTCGTAGGGTGTCAGCTAAAACATGAACAACCTCCAGTATGTTCCTTTAACTGCACCAAACAGTACTCCACCAAACCTCCAAGTACCTGAAAGTATTTGGAAATCAACCAACCTAAAATCTCACTCCTTCACAGCCCTGCACCCAACAGTGTTGCACCCTTTACCAAACCAAAACCCTGAGCGGAAACGCCACTGGTTGTCCCTAAACAGGTGAATCAAATGTTTAAAAAATCATGCTCACAGGTAAATCTTAAATTGTCTTGGCACTGTTTTAAAAGACTACCATGAAATCATTTTAACCCTCCTCTACAACTATCTGACTCTTGTACATCTTTACTTTGTGAGCTAATAACCTCACCAATAGCAAGAAATTACTTCAGCACTGTCGCCTGTTTTGTGTGAATGGGTGTCTTTGCTTTCTTTTAGACAGTTCAGGATTCTGGGGTCAGATTTCTTCATGAAGGGTTAAGTTAGCTTTCTGGCTGCAGAAATATCGGATTTACAGTCAGCATTGCAGGACAGTTTCACCCTGGAGCTTTGCATGATGTACACACTGATGTACATGTGTGGCCGGTCGTCAGCCAACAAAGGATCACGAGGGTGAGATAATATCACTGAGGAAACAAAGAGCTGCTTGGGCGTATGAGCGCTTTTCTGACAATAAACTGTGATTAATATAACACACGAGGGACTTCTGTCAACGGCATCGACGGCGGGCGAATCTCACTTTCCAAAACATCTCGGAGTCAACTAAAGAATGACATAGTATTCAATATATATAATGAGTTCTGTACAATAATTTCATGCATTTTTATCATGATTACTTCTCAAACTCTGAGAGCCCCAGTTGTCCAATTGCAGCAGTGCCAAGCTCTGGTCAGCTGAGGGCGCTGTCAACATGGGATCAGATAGAAAAGCAGGCAAGGCATTCTACAGGTCAATTATATCACTCTAACATGAAGTTTTATATTTGGCTCTTTTCATCAAAAACAAACAAAAAATTAGTTTAATACTTTGTAATTTAGATATTTGATAATATATTTAGCAGAAAGCCTATTTTTATTTGGGGGGGGGTTAGGAAATTAATAAACCGTGGTAACAGACTTGCGATTTCCTCCTCTTCACTAAAACTCTGACAAACACATGTTCAAGAAAATAACTTTTATGCACCACAAAATTTAATTAACTACACACACACTTTTTTTTTGTCTCCACACACAAACAAGCAGACACATGTCTCATGCATGCTTATACGCGTGTGCATGTACACTCATTGCACGTTGACTTGTGCGCACACTCACGCGGTCTCTCACACACACACACCAAAATGACATATTCACTGATGGCGAGTGTACATAATCCACGACACAGAGACACAGCTACACACCGACATGGTTGGCATGGTTACTATCTACATCAGGGCCTTTGGTGACCCACATCCACCCGACCCTGTTGCCCTCTCACCATGGCAACAAATTCCAACCCCCTCTCCCTACCTCAAAAGCTGGACTGATCAATGAATTAGCCAGCTAGCAATCCTCAGCATCCTTATACCTTCTTTACCACACACAGATTTTTTTTCTTCTTTTGCCTGAGACTGTCCTGAATCCTCCAGCAACTTGCCCTCCCCTCACTAAACGAAAGGTCATCTGTTGCCCCCCCCTCCCTGCTTTGTGATCACATAAAATCCTACAGACATTAACAACAGAGTAGTAACGTGGTAATTAGAAGACAGCAATAAGAACACAGGGCAGTTTGGCAGCTTCTAAAACGTAAACATAAACGGACCTGACTTACCCCAAAATCTCCTTCACTCGCCCCTTTTTATATAGACGGCACTCCATATAGGACACTGTCTCAAATAACTCACTACATACATTCCTTGGCACAGAAATATAACACAGACTGAACACTGAGGGAATTTTATAAGCAGGGGTCGTGAGGCTTTTGCAATGCATTCGAGGAATATTTTGCATTGTGGTGGTGATTTCCTTTTAAACTGGGTTAAGATAATGATTCTACTAACCAGGAAGACCTTAAATACTTGAAAAGATTATATAGAAGCATTTTGATCAGTACAATTTGAATTAAATTAGTGATAAGTTTCTGCATATGAAACTTCACCAGGGGAGCTCAATTGAAGTCAACGATTTAAAAGTGTCAAATTTGCCTGAGATTTGTTAGTACCATTCAAAGACTAACATGTCATTTGAGACAGTGCCTAAAATTGGTCTAATCTGATGCTAACTACGCCTACTTACAGTACAGCTTATACCTACTTACATAAGAATGTGAGATATTGCACTTGGTCACAAAACATTGTCGTCTTTTTTTTTGTATTTTTTTTTTTTTTTTTACAGCATGTGGAAATCTACTAAATTAAGTCACTGTCTGAAACACACAGTACAGTATGGCACTTAGTTGATCTCTAAGTTTGGAAACATGCAGATTCAATACACATGATCACTTTTTTGACTGCAGCAGGGGAAGAGGGAGGAACAACCAGACCGCACTGGAGCGAAAACATTCCCCGTTAACTGTTTGGCATATGAAAGGGAATATTTTGACACTTTGTGAATGTGTTCAATGAATAAAAAGGAATAAGATGAAGGTGCTGTATGCATTTATTTTTAGTACTCTAACACTGCTTTGTGGTGGAGTCCCTCACTTGTTGATCCCTTCATCTCTTTTTCTTTGTGTTTGAATACTGCAAAGTGGCCTCCTTTTGTACAATTCCCCCTCTTGTCTTCTCTTTTCTCTCATCTGCTCTGATCTGAGGACACTGGAGTTCAGCACGCAGGTTTAGAAAAGCACAGATGAAGCTGGAATGTTAAAGATGGAAAGCGAGCAAGAGGAGGAATCAAAGAAGCAGAGGCGTTTTTTCTTTGACATGATTTGAAAACTCAGCCCAGATCAAAACAACTGCACGTGTAACATCACAGAAAGCAAATATCTTGAACTTTCTTTTCTTCCTTCTCCCCACCTTCCTCTTCCTCCTTCAGGTCTGTCTCATCTAGTAAATGGGAACCTGGTATGTGGGCGCTGCGTTGTTCTCGGTAAAGGGCGGGCTCTGGTAGGTTTCTGTGGTCTCGGTGGTGCCGCCTACTGGTGAATTGGAGGGGTACGGTTGGGTGGGCGCGCCACCGTCCATGTGCTCCGTGGTGAAAAGGGTCATATCTGTACCGAGCAGATACTTCTGGACTGCACGCACTGTTAGGCCAGCCTATGAGCAGCAAGGGGAAGAAGGGAGAGGCGGCAAAAGATGGAAAATATCAAAATAAACTTCTTCACAAGCCGCCAAAGTCATGAGAGCCAAGTTTTCACATCCTGATATTAGTTAGCCACCTTTCAAAGCAGTCTTTGTTAAAAGTTAAGCCTTGACTTGCCTCAAAATCATGAGAGAATAGAGCCCAATGGCTGGAAACTGAACCAATCGGACAGTGACGATGAGCTAAACTCATAAATCGCATTCATAAAGTCAGCCAACCTTTATGATTAAGCATGAGTCAGCAGATTCATGGCCAGTTTCTTACCTTAAATTGAGTCAGAAATTGATTGTGTTTTTGATATTTCAGGTCATGGATGGATTATTAAACAGAGCCTCTGATCTTGAGCCTCGGTTTGAAGTGGCTTTAATTAACATTTCTCTTTTGGAAAGTCAAAGGAGTCACTCAAACGTTGGGTCCTGCTCATGTTTTTCTCACCCTTGTCTGATCCAAAATGTTATTATATTAAATTTTTCTTAATATTTTTCCTACATAGTAGAGCTGCGTTCTTTGGTTACTGTTGTTGGTTGGTTAAAGACTGATTCTGTGGCCTGTGAACTATGCTCTGCCCCCATTAACAATGCCCCTAACTCAACTAAAAACCCATAGACATGTTCTAGAAATCATCAAATATGAGTAAACTAAGACTTGATTTTGGTTATTCAATCTACAGTATTTCATGCTGGATGTCTTTATTACTTTCAGAGAATGCCTATGTATGTAAGTATGTGTGTAGTTGCATGTTCTTACCCAGGTGATTATGGAGAAGAAAGAGAAGGCGATTGCAGCACGGGCTGCATCTGCCCCTTGGTTGAGCGGCAGCTCGTCAGCCGTGGTCCGAGACCACTGATTGGCCAGGAAGCAGAAACTTACAAAGTACAGGAAGGTCCAGAAACCTGCCAGATACCAGAGTGTTTGGAAAAATGATCAGGAGAGGGGTCATTTCCCAGCGTAAACACACAGTAAAGTATGACCTGCAAGTTTGATTTCTCTAATCCTAGCCACCTTTAAAGGTTTTTTGTTCCTTTAATAAATTAGAAATACTCTCATTTCTCCAACATCTTATGGTCAGTTCACAGGTTTCATTTCTCTTGTTGTTTTGTGATTAGAGAAACCAGTCATCTGAAACAAAGAAGTGGGCTTAAGTGAGACACGTGTGTGGCATTTCGGGGAAACCCAGGCTTTTGGATCCTGCATTTAACCACTGTTCAGATGTTGGTGTCTGCATGGCACTACAGTGTAAACACACTTTTAATATCACTGACACTGTCTGTTGTCTATTTGATGACTTGCAGGTTAATCATGAAATCTCCAAAGTGCAACTTGATTTTGCACATGATGTTGGATATTTTATTCTATTTTATTATTGTCTGTAATTTAGGTAATGTAGATTAGAACAGCAATTACTCATGCCGTTACACAATTTAGTATCCATAACATCCACTAAAATGGGTGTAGCTTCTTGAAGAGGACTTTCAGGTATTGTAATATATATTCTGGTGGCCAGAAGCTTAACAACAGGGGCCACAATAATTTAGAATAGACTTTTTAGGCAATCAATAATGTCGTCAGTGACACATTGAATTGATTTGGTATTTAGATAATACCAGAGTGCCAGCATGTGGTCAGAAAACCATTCCCAATAGATGCATTTGCGCTGGTTGGCATACGATTGGGGAAGTCTCAATGTTAGTAACACTTATGAATTTTATTTAAAACAATCAAGAAAACTTGTTGACATGACTCAGACACATCAGCGCAGTCTTACAGAATGATGTCTTAAAAAAAGAAAAAGAACCTCTGCGTATGACAGCACATGATTGCCAGCTCACCTGAGAAGCCGATCTCAAGCATGACAGCCTTCTTCCTGTCTTTGACAGAGCTGATGGAGGCAAACTTGAAGTCGAGCAAGAAGAAGAAGGAACACGCCAGCAGGCCCACCAGGCCCACGAACACACCGTAGTTGCACGCGTCCGCATTCTTGTTGAAGACACAGTGGAGACGCTCGCTGCCCATGTTCACATAACCTTCATTTACAATGGAGGCGAAGACCACCAGGGAAAAAATCTGCGCAAGGGGGACAGAGGAAGAAGAGGAGGGAATGGGACAAAATTGAGAAAAGGAAAAGGTAAGTGCTGCTTTAAACAAGCACCACATTGCACACACAAACACACAGTGTTGCAGGCTCACTGGAAACAGGACTGTGGCAGCACTACCCGAGAGCATCTCTTTGAGCGTGCTCGGACCAAAGGCATTAACCTAATTTCCTCCCTTTCTCTGTCTCTGACTGACTGAAGAGGTGGATGCTTCACTTCCCCTCAAGAATCACAAAGACCTGAGGCACTGTGTGTGTGTGTGTGTTTATGTGTATATAAACAACAAAGATAGTGTTATAGCTATGTGTGATACTATAAAACTCTATAAGTTCATCCCATTTTTTCATTTTAACAATAACGCCCCTCTTTTAAGTCTAATATCAAGTTAATTCTCCATCTTTGTTTCTCCCTCTGTTCTCACTTGCATACTGACACTGATCAGCTGACTAACACTTGATGGCAGAATAGGGCCATGTGACACATACACACACACACACACACACACACACACACACACACACACACACACACACACACACACACACACACACACACACATACAAACTCCCACTTGGGGGTTTGGGTCATATGACTGTGGAGGAACACACAATGGGATAATGTCGGAGCCACATTTTGAACTAATCACATGTGGTGGCGATAATCCCAGTAGATACACAGGTGCTTTTAGTCAATCAGCGTGAGAAAGCTGCTCCATCTCTGATAGGAAAAGAGAAACCTTTTCACTCATTTATTTGCGTGATTTTAAAAATATGACCACACATAGAGTGAGTGGTGGAAGAAAAACTGAATTTGAGTTTTTCTTCCCTTGTCTGTAATTCACATTTTTTAGTCCAGTCACCCGCCTTACCTGCTTTTACATTAAATAAACTTCTTACAGCTAACTATAGGATTTATTTTAAGTGCTGCAGCTTTTGAAACAGAGGAAATGAAAGTCTGTACCAGTCAAGAAAGTGAGAATAACTCACATTGGATTGTGGTTTATTGATGATGCTGATAGCTGGAAAAGTAAAACCTCTGATTCTGCTTACAGTGGATTTCTCACAAATGTTTAGAGAATTTCTCTTGTTATTTTTTACCTAACCAACTAGTAACCTCCATTGTAGCTGCCCTATAAATCTATAATCTTTGAATGTGATGTTTCTGTTCAGAGTAAAAACAACAACACACCAACAATCAACAAAACAGGCATTAAAATGTTGAATAACACGCATGAACGAAAGCTGTTTTACAATGACATTAATATGTGAATTAAAATGTGGATTTTACGTTTGAAGTAGATTCACACCATCTCTAGAAACATCTATACCTACACAATATGCATGTACAGTCTTGTATCAGTGTTTCATGTATAATAATGACAATAATAAACCTATGGGCTTGGAGCCAGAGGTTGCAGGCTAATTTCACTCTCTTGTATTAGATTGCTCCTCGGTGTGTTTCACAGAGAGAGATCCCTGCGCTGGTCTTCAGAAGACCTTCTCTGTGTCACCCAAAGGTGATGCGTTACATCAAACGTCAGGGCAAGACGCGTCTCCGTGGCCCTGCGTGCGTAATGATGATCGCGGACCAATCACAGGTTGGATGACGGAAGACGACCGTTTAGGGTAAATCAGCAAAAACATTAGCTGGAAATATGCTTGACATTATAAACGAAGAGATCATGTATGATAAATAGTGCTGTTTTATTTGAAAGGAAAAAAACAATCATAGTCGGCACGAAGAAGGAGAAAGACGAGGCTGAATATGGATCTATCTCTCTCATTTTCCACACAATCCGGGCCCGGTCTACTGCACATATTGGGCTGTATTTATTAAACATATTTAAAAATGAAGATGGGCGATGATAGGTCGGTTTCTGCCCCTGAACACATCTGTAGTAAAAAATCAGTCTCATGGTCAGGGTGTCAGATAACTACCAGGCCTTGGTTACACCCTGTACCGTGCCTATATGTCTATATAAATCCACTACAATCCCGTTCTAAACATTTAATCTATGGTTTCCGTTCACACACCTTATTGATCAATTATCGGTGGATTTCTAGGGTCTATATTTGCAGTGGGAACACGTCACGGGTCTCGCGCAGCAACGATAACGCACACACACACACACCAACACACAGCACCGTAAAAACGCGCTCTCACCCAGGACAGCGCTCTGAGGATGGTCTGCGGCTGTTTGGCAAAGGAAAGCGGGTCGATGGTAGACCCGGTCCGGCCCGCTCCGAACGATCCAACTCCGTCCATCTTCTCTCTCTCTCTCTCTCTCTCTCTCTCTCTCTCTCTCTCTCTCTCTCTCTCTCTCTCTCTCTCTCTCTCTCTCTCTCTCTCTCTCTCTCTCTCTTCTGCTCTCTCTCACTCTCTCTGTCTCTGTGCGCTCCTCGCGGCTCCACGCTCCCGGCTCCACGGCAGGATAGATGCGCTGCTGCTCTCTGCTGCTAGGGACGGGTCCTGCGCGCACCCGGTGGCGCGCATACAAAGATGTGGACGCGCCGAGTAGGGGACGTACCTGACCGACGTGCTCGTGCTTTACAGGCTGCTGGGATACAAAGATATTATCATAATATTATGTAATATCATATAAACATACTAAATGACAGGAACCTACAATAAAAAAATTCAAATAATGTCAAATTGATAAGCCTGTACTATCAAGCAAATAACACATTATGAAAATGTATGATTGAATTATATTTAAATTGGTTACCATGCTTACATAAATTGTAATAACATTAGGCTTTTAATAGATTAACCAGAGCCCGACCGATATATCCTTCAGCCCATATTATCAACGATATTGGTGTATTGCAGATATATTGGTATAGGTGCAGGCTATATGTTGACTCATATACGCCAATATATATATATATATATATATATATATATTAAATTCAAGTTTAATACATGCCATATGTTTTTGTTTTAGAAAAAAGTATAGTTATTTATAAAGATTAAATTCCCAGTGAAGTTTACTGTTTCAATGCACTAATGTCATCTCATAAAATAAAGTTTATTGTTAATCTGTAAAATATCATGCCTCCATTACCTAGACACGTGTCTCGTGTTTGAGGTATAATTGCAAAAAAAAAGTATGTATACATGATATGATTATATATCAATATTAGATTTTTTTTAGTCCCCAATATTAGTACCGGTATCGGCCCCAAGGACCCCCCTCCAAAGATTTAGAGGAGGTTGTGGGACTATTTCAACCTTGACTAGTGTCTGCACTTGTCCTCACAGGTACCATACAGCTCAACAACTTCCACCTGAAAGGCCGCACACGGGTCAAAAAAAGTCCACCTCTCCAACCACAGTAAAAAACACTCCATAATTAATTAACAGCTCTGCATACAAATCATCACAAAATGTGAGCTAATTGTGGGATCTACATTTCTAAAACCAAAAATTCCCAGAAAAAACTGAGACAGATGACATAAGCTCATTGTTTTTAATGGTAGTAATGCAGCCCTGGAACTATTATAAGAATTCAGTCAAAACTGGACTTCACTGTATAGTCTACACACAATATACTGACTGAAAAATCCTGCATGAAACTCTCATCAGTCACAAACACACTGAATTATGAAATATGGCACAGAGGAAAAAAGTCTCATGACAATGTAGCTGTGCCAAACACCACAAAATAGCATTTGAGAAGTGGAACAGTATAGTCACAAGTAACTTATCATGGGACATTTGCCAATTACTATCTTGACAAAACATGAACATAAGAGCTTGAGCACATTGGTACTGCAAGCTATTGTGTTGACTTGACCTGACTGTCAAATCCATGCATCCTGAATACTAACAAAGTATATGATACATTCAACACAATGTTGTAATTCTTTTTACAAAATCCACACACACAGGATATTAAAGTTGTATCATTTTAAATACTAATGATACTGATGATGCTGACATACAGTACAATGCACTTTACACCACTAGAGGTCAGTGACATCTTTTTCTATATTCAGTTTGTGACATTCTTGTTAATTAAAGGAGACAGTGTGCTTGTATTGGAAAAAAAGTAATTTAAAGCAGTGCTGATGGTTAATGCTGATTGTGGCCGATATACAATACAATGAATATGAATGTATCACTTATACAAAAACCATGAATAGGATCATGGTATCAGTAAAACAATCGGTAGCTGTGCAGCACTTCACTTGTACATGTGTCCTTTACTGGTTCTTTAAATAACACATTCATAATCACAGTGTTATTAATAACACACAGACAGATCAGGTCACATGGCTGAAGTGCCGGCCTCAAAGTCCTTTGACTAGAGTAGAAAAGAAGTAGAAGGTTCACGCAGGACTGCAACTCACAACTGTTTTAATTACACATTGATTCACTCATTTATTCATCAGTTTTATTAATGGTTCATTCTAAACGAAGGTGTACATTTGTCTGCTAAAAAAAAAAAAGTAGTGATGTGACACACATAAACACACACACGCACACACACACCAGAGAAAAATAAAGGCTGTATATCTGACTTATTAGATCATATTTTATTTATTTATTTATTTAAAGTGATGGCTCTGATGAATCCCTCATATAATTAAAAATATAGAATTTATATTTTTCATACGATAAAGGCTGGATATATTGTGTTATACTGGTTTTTCAAGGGTTAAACAAGACTTCAGCAGATAAAACACACTCTAAAAACAGGCCAGAGAACCAAGATTTTATTTGCTAAATCCAATTGTAATAACTTCCTGCTTAAACAAGCAAATCAGGGTCACAACTGGCAAGATTATCCAAAAGTCAAATTGGCAAAAAACACAAGCTTTGGTCTTTGATTTTGAAAACAAGAATTCCTGCATATTTAGGTTTCAGTCTACTTATTTCTAGGTCACACAAAACGCCATAATAATCAGAATTAACACCAGGTTTTCCCATGAGTCTTGGTCCTTACTTGAGAAACAGATAGGAATACTTATTTGCTTCGTATCCTTAAGTTTATTACCAGATCATTTATATTAACGAACCACAAAACAAGAAAATATAAGATCTATCATTCATCTCTCTTCAAGTTTCTCCAAAACAGAGACCTGAGCTCCACATTGTGGTTTTGCACTGGAGGGAGGAACTTTTCCTCTTGAGTCTCAGCTCAGTCCTCATGTCTCTCAGCACTCATACAAGAGCTCTCAGTCACAGGAACCATCCTTCCATCCATCTTTCCACCTCTCATCCACGCGTGAGCAGTCGAACTTGGATTTGCCCAGCCGGACGTTGATGTCATTATGGAGATAACATAGCCACTGAGATAGAGCATGGCGACTGCTGGTGTCCGGCTGATTGGTTTTCAATCTGTGGGGAGGAAATGATGTCATTCGAAAATGGCTTTGTAACATCTTGACATGTGAAAATGGAACAGCTTCAGATCTGCTTGAGATTAAAATAAAGATAAGCAGATATAGCAGTGTCTTTGGGCCCTTCCAGTTTCAGATATGGAAATGACACAGCACTAAAAATGGAAAACCACCATAGTTTAATGTTTTTTTTCCCTTTTGAAAATAAGTCCTCACTGCAGAAACTTCCAAAGAATATATTGCTGTAATTATTATGTAATAAAATGTTGTTTTTTAATGTTATTCAAAGATTAAAGATTTAAATTGCCTTTAGGACTTTGAAGGTCTTAATTTTGGTTTGAGAAAATTCTGTTATTAAATTCATTATTATCAATCATAGATCCCAAAGCATACAGTATATATAATGATTTATTTGCCCTTTAGAAGACCATGCGGATTTGTATGTTTTGGCCCACTTTCTGTATATCAGCTACTTAAGGCTGAGCGATATGGACAAAATCAAATATCACAATATTTTTGACCAAATACATCATTATCACTCTTTTGACAATACTGTAGGAATGACTATTGGTGCTTTCACAAATGTTTACAAAATGAGGTTTTTGATAAATAATCAGCAGCAATATGGATATGACTATATGTAAAGGTAAATAATAGACAGCCTGATAAGTTCATATTTCATCAAAAAACAATAAAGAAACTTATAAAAAACTATTCTAACCTGCCCCTGAGGTCTTCTGCACATTCATCACAAGGGAAAAACTTGGAGAAAAGGTTGATGAACTGCCCCATCTCTTGCTGCTGGGTGGTAGATGGTTGATCGGGGTAATATGCTGCCATGGTGTGCAGGAATGACCAGGTGTTGCGCCCCAACTCTTCCCTGTCCAGTGGACACTGTGGGTCTTGTGGCTCTGACCCTTCAGCTCGGGTTTCCTGCAGGTGTTAAGAGAGACATTTAAAAACTGAGCCACACACAGCAGAGCCAGCCAGTAATTCAAAGAGACGTAGACAGAGCAGACAACTGCATTATGTCCTCTGTTTAAGTAAAATATGTCACTTAGAGAGATCAGTGTCTATTAATTACACAACATACATTTAGGTAGATTTTGACATCATTTCTGAACAGGGGCTTTTTATACTGTAGATTAAAATCCCATTTTAACATCTATGGGTCATGACATAACAACAGACAAACTTTGTAATGAAGCACCAGGGAACAAAACTGAAAGACAATGTGAGTTAAACAATAACATTAATTCATAAACCACAATGTCATGTCATCTCATGTCACCTGTGCCGCAGTTGTCGTCTGCTTCTTCTGCACCTTCATCCACGATTTAAAGTCCGTACAAGCCCTGCATGGCTTCTTTTTCATTCCCCCGGTTTGCTCCTGCTCCTTACCGGAGCTGTCCTCCGACGGTTTGCCGGTCACTGCAAACGGGAAACCTTCAAACCCGGGCGGGCTGGAGGCCGGTGGTCCCCTCGGTGCAGCCATGTTAGCTACTAATTCTCTGACCCGCAATGTTTAAGATATATACATCAGTTGATAGACATTGTCGCTCTTTAATATTTACTGTACCGCACAGACAACGCCATGCTCTCAGGTTCTGACTGAGGTGAGAGATGAATACCCGTCAGAGATGTGTTTCCTAGTTTCTGTCGGACCGTCAAAGGGGACGGGACTAGTTCCGGTGGGTGATGTCAGTAGTCCGTGCATGCCGCAGAGTGTAGCCCCTGTCAAAGCGTAAATGTTTATTATTTAACAACATTTCAAACTGTTGCCATTGCTCGTGTTGAATGCGGGTGCTCATTTAAAGCCATACGTGTTGAGTCGCTGCTTTTTTGTTGCGTTTTGTCAACTGTTTAGTCGGTTAGCTGCGTTAGCCGGGTGGGCTAACAAAGCTAATAAGTTAACTGTGGAGTGACACGTTTTCTGTTTTTGTGTTTTCCCCCTGACAGTGTAGCTGTTACCCACCCACACCGCCACAATGGGGATCTTGGAGAAAATCTCGGAAATAGAGAAAGAAATCGCTCGGACGCAGAAAAACAAAGGTAATAAAGAGCAGACTGGGCTAACCGCTAGCTAGGTATAACATGGGTTAACTTGGTGACCAGCTTTGTTTTTGTGTGTCTGTCTATGTGTTTGTGTGTGTATTAGAGTGTTATTAACATATCACACTCACTCATACAATTGTAAACCAGTGACATTGCAGGAAAGTCATGAAAATAATTGTTATATCACTGTGGGACATTTGCTGACACATTGTATGATAGATTTGTGTATCATTTGCACACATGACATGGGAACTAAGTGGTCAAAATGAGCAGAAAAAGTTCACTCTATTTTATTCCATTCATTCCTCCAGCCACTGAGTACCATCTGGGTTTGCTCAAGGCCAAGCTCGCCAAATACAGAGCTCAACTTCTAGAGCCCTCCAAGTCAGCGGGGGCCAAAGGAGAGGGCTTCGATGTGATGAAATCTGGAGATGCCCGTGTTGCTCTCATTGGTTTCCCCTCTGTGGGTAAGGTACGTCAACACGGTGGGTCGCAGGCTGTGTTTTCTGGTCTGGCTATGACAAACATGGTCCGTAGAGAGTCGCACTAAGGCATCTTTAAAAAGCAGCCCAACTCTTAATGTGTTTGTTCGTTAGAGGTAGTCCGTTAACTCAGGTGCCATCCAAATCAAAACACATTTTTGGTTCATACAACAGCTTAACAACAAGAAAACATGATCCAGTACAGATAAAAGTACATATTTGAGTTAACCCATACTTACTAATAAACCAAAACATTTCATTTGATCTATTTCATCTTTTTCATCTTCCCAAACACGCAGACAATTTTCTGTAAAATATAGAGGTTCTGACTTTATGTAACCGTTTAAAATAGTTTAGAGCATATTTTTAAAAAGTCTTTAATCTCTGTTTTATGATCTTGTGTCATCATTTGTTTTATAACATATATATTTTTAACAGTATGAATAGTGCTTTTTTACTTGTTCATTTAAATACAGCTTAAGTGTTATTTTGCATTCAATTTTTTTGTCATTTATTTGATTTGAACATCTGCAAATAAAAAAAACTTGAGCTCTATCTTAAATAAAAAATAGGTTTATTGAAACATTTCCAGCTTAATCATGAGAAGCAAAATATATTGTGATCTCCTGGACCTCAGCTTCATTTAGTCATCATTTGTTTCAGGGAAGCAGGCCAAAGACACTACAAAATAATACAATTATAACATTACTACATTACTACAAAAAATCTTAATAATGTATCCCTGTGTATTGTCCTGCAGTCCACCTTCCTCAGTTTGATGACGTCAACAGCCAGTGAAGCTGCGTCCTACGAGTTCACCACTCTCACCTGCATACCTGGTGTCATAGAGGTACACACGTTCACATCAACACATATCATCACACTTGCAATGTTAAACTGTGAGTAACAACACAATCTGACACTTGTGCTGTTATTCGTTTCTCTTCAGTACAATGGGGCCAACATCCAGCTGCTAGATTTGCCCGGAATCATTGAGGGTGCTGCCCAAGGTAGGTTTCCACATTTCTGAGTTGTGTTTACTGAAACCTGAGTGAGTTGTCGGACATCTGTTTGATTATTATGGATTCATGTGATCAGAATTAATAATGAGGGATTATAAACAAGCAAAATAGTTTATAATTTAGATGTTACTGCTCCTAATGATGAAAAAACATACTTTTTATAGGTAAGGGTAGAGGTCGTCAAGTCATTGCTGTTGCCAGGACAGCAGATGTCGTCGTCATGATGTTGGACGCCACCAAAGGAGACGTTCAGAGGTGTGTGTGTGAGGGAGTTAGTTGGAGGGGGTTTCATGGATATATGCCTTTTTTTGATCAACACCATATTGCTTTTAATTTCTTTTATCTCTCTAGAGAACTTTTAGAAAAAGAGTTGGAGTCAGTGGGCATCAGACTGAACAGGACGAAACCCAATATTTATTTCAAGGTAAAGTTTCCATTTTCTCCTTTTCTTACAGTACTTAAAAGGTTTGTTGTTAATTTCAGGGGACCATGAACAATAAACTGACAAGCATGGAAATTTGATTATTAGTTTTTAAGAAACTTTGTCATGAGATGTCATTCTATATTCAAGTTGTCATATTAAACTTGGTCAATATGACTTTTCTTCTTTTTTTTGTCTCTCTCTCCAGCCTAAGAAAGGTGGCGGCCTCTCCTACAACTCCACAGTTCCTCTCACCCACTGCTCAGAGAAGCTCGTTCAGCTCATCCTTCACGAATACAGTATCCTTCACTCTGCCTGTGTGTCTGAAGTTGCAGGACACACAGAAAATAATCAACTCAGCCAACACGTGCCGTATATTCCCATCTCCAGAGTTGAAAATTAAATTCATTGGTGATCTTGAAATTGGTCACTTTACACAATTTCCAGATGTAGGTTTACAAGTTGTGTGAAGCAGATTATTATGGAGAACATTTACTTAAAACTATAAAAGTACATTCAGCGACCACAGAGTAAATAATTGTGTTGGTCCATGCAATGTCATGGAAGTCATAGAGTATGTGTCAGTGTTTCTCTCATATACTGTTTCAGTCTCCTTGTAATTTCATTCCTATCAGCTTGTTTTATATGGTATATGGTTGATTTCTTAACGCTCCTCCTCAGAAATCTTTAACGCAGAGGTCCTCTTCAGGGAGGACAGCACTCCAGACGAGTTCATCGATGTCATAGTTGGGAACAGAGTTTACATGCCGTGCCTTTATGTATGTCACTACTCGTCATCTGTGCTCTATCCCAGTGTCTAAAATGTACATTGTTTAGAGGCCTCCTAATTTAGTTTTTAGGAAATGTGTTGGTTTGAAAGTCCAGAGAGGGTTTTCTGCCCTTAAATGAAAATATTACAATTACTACAATTGGAGGTACAAGGTTTTGAGTTTTGAATGTTTTCGAGCTTGAGTATATTTGTTTTGTAGACTCTTTTCCCCCCCCCTAATATGGTTTTGTGGTCTACAGGTGTACAATAAGGTGGATCAAATCTCCATCGAGGAGGTGGACCGCCTGGCTCGCAGATCTCACAGTGTTGTCATCAGGTCAGACATCTAAATGTGTTTGTGTATGACCGTCGTTTTGATTGTGCTCTCTTTATGTATGCACGTAATATCTTAATCGCTTCCTCCCTTTTCTGTTCACCTGTGTATTTCAGCTGTGGCATGAAGCTGAACCTGGATTACCTCTTGGAGAGGTTGTGGGAGTACCTGGCTCTCATTTGCATTTATACAAAGAAAAGAGGAGGTAGACAGACACACGCACTTAGTTTTGCACTAGATTGTTACATACACATGAATGCACGACTTCTAGCATAAATCTGTATTTATTTCTTTTTTCTCCATCAGAGCGCCCAGACTTTAATGATGCCATCATTATGAGAAGAGGAGCAAGTGTAGAACATGTGGTAAGTAACACACACATGTATGCATTTAAATATTGTAGATATAAAGATAAGACAGTTGATGATGTGTTTCCTGTTTTGCTTTCTGCCTGCAGTGCCATCGAATCCACAGAACCTTAGTCGGCCAGTTCAAATACGCTCTGGTTTGGGTAAGTTGTGTCAGGTTTGCAGAGGCAGTGACCTTCAGAAAATTTACACATTTGCCTTTTGTCCCATAAACTGTTTGAACTAACTCCCTCATGTTGACCTGCTCACTTGAATAAACAGACAGTTTATAGATACGGGGCATTAGAGGTACAGTGACTGCTGTGCTTGTAATGGTGGCTTTTCTACAAGGGTAATGATGCACAAAACTCACAGTTGGATAAATACTGTAATGCAGTAATGCAATTGTGATTCAATGTGTTTTTGTTCAGTGGGGAGAGCAGAAGATAATGTTTCTTAATGCTGTCAGCACTAAACAGTGACTCATCATATTTCCTGTTTGCATTAATATTAGCATGTGGTCAGTGAGTAAAGCTAACAGCACACAAAAGGTAACAACTACATTATAAATGAATACAGTGATTTTTACCTGCTGTAAAATCTCAGTAACAATTTTCCATTAAATTAGTCTTGTAGAAATAGTTGTCTTTGAAAATGCGACCCCTGTCTCTACAGACCAGAGGTATTGACGATAACTGTGATATTTAAAAAATGAAGTGTTGATATGTTGTTAATACACATGTAATAGTAATAATCCAGCACCTTACATCAATTCTGTGTCTTTATGTTCTCGCTAGTGTAATGGTGTAATTTTTTTGTTTTATGTCCATTGGTACATACTTTTATTCATTTGTGAAGTACATTAATTCCTTTCATACTGACAAAATAGTGAACTGTCAACATTAGTACAAAATATATTATATATATCATATAATTAGGACACAGTATCTCCAAACTGTAAGTAAGCTACATAACTGCAGCTTCAGCTTCATTAAATGTTCATTTTCACAGCTTTGACCTCAGTAATCACAGTTTCAGCTCATATAATTACTCACTCATAAGCAATAATAACTTTGGTTTATTTATGCAAGGGAAGCACTGACAGTTATGGTCACTAGTGTGACTAGTGTTTTCTCAATTTCTTAAAAATGCCTCGCTATGAGCTTCACAATTGTTGCCTTGATATGTCAGAAGCAGAGTAGTGCAGAGGACAAGACACATTTCATCTCAAACTCCATAAACAAAAGTAAGTATTTCTACAGCTACAACAGTTTGTATTTTTCATGCCTTATTTGTATTATACATAAGTCATAGTTTTATTCTTAAGTCACTGTTAGGGCACTGTTGAGTTTCACAGGTAACTTGGCTCACTTAGTGGTTTACTAGCTTTGAAACACAAAGCTTCTGCTCTGAACTGTGCTGTCTGTTGGTCTTTCAGGGAACCAGCACCAAGTACAGTCCTCAGAGGGTTGGCCTGACACACATCATGGAGCACGAAGACGTCATCCAAGTCGTTAAGAAGTAAAACACAAGTCTCTGATTGGACAGAGGAGAAAACAAGCAGGAGGAGACACACTTTTGCTGCTGGAGGAGTTACAGTGGGGAAAAAGATTAAACAAAATCACTGTACAATAGATATACAGCAATGGGAAAAAGCCGCCATTCTTATTTTGTATATGAAAATTAACAGAAACAACGCATTGAAGAGACGGACCAGATTTCAGTTGGTTGTAGGCTGGAACTGATGTATTTACCTTTAGACAAAGATGATGCATTGATACAGAACGTCAAAGTGAGGTGAAAAGAATAAAGTCCATAAAACCTTAAATGAATCCTACTGTTAGTTTTTGTTCTTATCAGTTTCAGCTTTATATATGATTGTATATTTTAAGTACATCTCACCTGGACTTGACTGAGACACATGTACATATTCCACTAGTAAACTTAGGACCTTCAGAGGAAGCTGGAACTTCTTTCAGACTGCATGATGTAGCTCAGCCTGAGGGGAGACATCTGCTTTTTTTTAACAGTTGGTGTTTCAGAGACATGATCAATTACATTTGGATGATTATTCAGGGTGTATTATGTGGAAATGATTAACTATAAGAAAAGGTCAAGAAGGGATTTAGTTGACAAAAATGGAAGATTCTAATGCAGGCATGATATTTTAAAGTTTAACAATGAACTTTATTGTGTAAAATTAACTGGGAATTTAATAGCTATGAGTAAGAAACCGACATATATTAAACTTGAATTAGGGAAAATGAGCAACTATACATACAACGCTGCCTATATCATTTAAATTAAATCAGGGCAATTGGATAACATACACGCCAATACTGATATGTCTGTGATAGGCCAATATTGGCCAATAATATCAACTGACCGGTTGGGCACTAAATAATACTTTCCAAAACACCCTGAAATGATCATTACCTTAATGTCATAACACCATATAATGCATTATCCTTGATATAATTTAAAAATAATTATATAAAAGTTCATATTTCCCCATACATTATGCTCTCCAACCTTTTTATTATCCTTAACAACTCTGCAAAACCAGCAGATCCAAAAGCCTGGCTTATGAACACGGCTTATAGAAGCATAATTGTAGATAAGAATCAACATAAAGTCAAAAATGTCATTAAAAGTGCACTGCTGTACTTCACTGTAATAATATGTTCTGACAGGAGTTGTTCAGGTTAGCATCCTGCTCATCTTGCCTCCTCCTCAGCATTGCAGCAGGTGAGGGTCATTCACCTCTGACCCCTCCCCACTATCTCCATCCCTGCAGCCCAGCTGTTTGTGTCGCTGTCTCCGGGGCCCCAAGGCAGGCCGACCATTTGTCTTTCAGAAAGTATGCACTCACCCATTCACTAGCACACACTCACACGCACACACACACAAGCACAATAGCACCATTAAAAATTCACAAGCATCTCTTTGGTCTAGGAGAGGGGGACAGAGTGGGAGGCTTAGCGGAAGAGAGAGAGAGAGAGGGGCTGTGAGTTAACGCCGCTGGCCTCGAAGATGCTTAAAGATGAGTTGTCGTTGTGGATGGTGGATGGAGACATTCTGCTTCGGAATAACCTGAAGGGGAGAGGAATGATGGAGGGATAATATCGTGGAGAGAAAAATAGAAGGAGAAACAAAGGTACGGTGAATGGGTGTGTATTGTGTGGAGCAGGCATGACACTTGATGCTGCTTGGCTCCATATGGCATGGCTAAGTGTGAGCAAATGTGTGTGTGTGTGTGGTGGTGGCAGTATTCATAAGCCAGACTTGTCTGTTTTATTCTTTTATAAGTAATTTGGTATGTTGTTTAAAGCTGTAAGTTGAATTTATAGATGTGAATTTGGTCTATTTGAGTTCAAGGCAGCATAGAATGTAGTTTACATCCTGGACTCTAACCCATCTAGCTCCTTTTCAACAGATTCAGTGTACGTTTGTGGTGTGTAGTGTGTATTAACCTATTTTTTTATTTGACACATTAAAGACTGAGCTGTAAATAAGCCAACACCAGTAGTTCCTCTATGAATCATTGTCATTGCACAGTGTGTTACTTTACTAAAACTTTAGAGCTCCTATTGTCAGTGTTACAGCAGTAATTTTATATCATCCACGCATGAACATACACAAAGCAGCTGAATTCCATGCAAAAAGTCATCGCTGCTGACCACAAATATGAGTTTGCAACCTTGACTGTAATTTATTTTTTATCTTTTCCTGACTAGACTTAATATAACAAGCTTATCTTTGTATAATTGACTTGTACACAGTATTATAAACTAACAAGTATTCAAGGATTCAAAGGCCTTATTGTCATACACAAAAATAAATGTAATGAAATTCTTAGTTGGATGGTCAATTACTCCATATAAAATAGATGTAAGTATAGGGGACTTGATGGATGAGAGACTGAGCTGATGAGGCTTTAATGATCCAGCAGTACGACCTCATGGTTAATTGGCTGATACCTAAGAGTTCATTTCTCCTCAGTTTAACAACAATAATTACACGTCAGATTTCATATCATGTTACAAATTGCGCAAATTAGCAGCGGTGTCTTGTGTAGTTCTTGTGCAGTTTCTTGCTCCACCACTGCCTCGGCATGATTTGGAAAAGGATACGTTGACATCTTGCATCACTTTTTAAAGTAAATCTTCAGTAGTTTTTAGATATGAGAATAACTGTAGATGTTAAGGTTTTAAAACTTTTTTGAATGATATCATTTTAATAGTGAAAATATATCAGAATGGAAGTCATTACTATATGTGTCTTTTCTGTGGCTGATGTTTCAGCATTGAGCTGTGCTCTTGCAGCGACTTCACCACAGTCTGTTTCACCACAGGAAGGCAGAGCTTGGGTTTGGTGAATTGAGCATTTGCTGTAATCTGTAGTTACATCCTACTGAAGTTGGCAGTACAGATTATTTTTTTCTGTTTTGCTGGTTCTCTTCTCTTCTCTTGATGGTGCCACAATTCATCACTAGTATTAATCCAACTTGTACGTTTGTACTGCATGTTGTTTTTATTGTATATCTTTCATGTGCTGCAACTTCTTCCCTATCTCCGAGACAAATTTCTCCCTAGTGGAGACCAATAAAGTAACCTAACCTAAACTAACTTTAAGTGTAAAAATCTACTCTCCGATCACCTGCTGTTTACTGTTTATATTGCATCTACATTATTGAGTCTTAAGTGTTGCTGAAAGATTTTGCCTAGTAAACTGCTGTAGCAAACAATGAGAAAATGTGTCAGCATTTAAGAGGTGTATCAGGACTCTGATTACTTTGCCACTTCTGCCCTCTTGTGCTTCAGCCTGCTCATTACATGAAGCTGCTGCAACCAAGTTATTACAACATGTGGTCAATTTGAACACATGAAAGCACAGAAGAGAGAAACTAATCACAGACTCACTGAAGGCTGAAATGTTCCGATATTCATTTTATGAGTTAGAGTTAAGCTAAATTTGCCCTATAATGAAATGATTGAGGAGTTAGATTAAATTGAAACCAACTAGTTTGAGGTCATACATGTTGGTATTTTAGGAAGATTTAGATTTTGACTTCAGAATCAATACAGGTGTATTGATTACAGTGTATGTGTCTTCTCAACTTTGTCTTGGTTTTCAACAGGGATTGGTGCACATAGTGATTTTTTTTTGTTTCCTCTCCAAAAAAGCAGATTTATCCACATGTACACATAGTTAGTCTTTTATGTTGTCAGAAAATCTTCTCTACACACCAAACTACAAGTACAACCAACATTACAAAAGGCTCAGCATGGACCTTTATAGAGCTGTTTTCTATAGACATACAGGGATTTTGTGAACAATTGATAGTCATGTTGATAGTCTCGTTAGTGTGTGTCTGTACTGAGTATATTTACCTTTGTGTTTTACATGCTTATTTGACTACATGTGCCTTTGTGTAATTAGCAAATCTCTCTTGAACAAGTGGTCGGGTTGTTTTCTGTACATCTCGTGCACTGATGTTTGTCTGTATGGATAACCTAGTCAATTGATGCACATAAAGAAGCACGCACTGAGAAACACACTAATCCAGCACTCAGTCAGTCTCTCATACATAAAGTTACAGAAAACACAACTTTGATTTTTAACAGTTTGTAGTTTTTGTTTCATAATTCATCAACTAAAATCTTCTTAAAAGTAAATTTAAGATGATAGAAAAGACACTGTTGCATCTTTTTTGGGAGTAAACATTAAAGGATTTTTACATCAAACATAGTCCAAATAGTTATAGGATATTCAGGTTTTACATGCACACAAAAAAACAACAAAAAACAAGGAAAGATGGTGTGTTTATGTATATAAAAACTAAGTCAAAACCTGAAAGTTAACCTTTTAAACACATTTGTCATATTTAGTAACTTGTAAACATTTTGTATGTTGTGTAAGTCAGTATTTTGTGTCTTAAAAGTAATGTGCCCACAAACTCCTTGAACCACATCACAGAAACTCTACTTTTCTTCATTAACTTACATGATTACCTTACCTGTAAAATCCCTGAGGTAATGCTGATGAAAATGAAAGGTGTGGTGTGTGCTGTTACTGGATAGCTAGGAACACAGCACAAATTACACTATTAGACTATTAGTAATCCGCTGTGATTAGGGTAACATTGAAAAAATCTCCACCCACATGCTGTGCGTGCGTGTGTGTATGTGAGTGAAGAGTACTGATAAGGCTCCCCAACACACACACACACCACACACATGCCTTACAATCTATTGTCACTGTAGGGGTTTCTGTTGAGGCTCTGACGTTGGGAAGCCAGTGTTGGATGATGATAGCATAAAGTGTGTGAGTGTGTAAGTAATCCTACCAATTAACAAACAATGGATCTCCTTAATTGTTTACTCAGGCACTTAGGCATAGAGGGACACGGCAGTGGAACATGTTTAGAAAGCTAATTGCTGTACTAGTGATGCGTGGATTGATGTAAAGAGTACTCTTATACCTGAACCAGCTGTTTTCTCTGCTCACTATTGTACAGTTGTATTGCTGATGTACAGGTAATCACTGAAGCCTCTCTGAAGTAACAGAGGGTATGATTACTTTTGAGGGCCCATTGTGTGTTTTTTTATGGTCTGTGGTGAATGTAATTTTGTGTGTATGCGTGGGCACAAGGCTATAAAACCATTAGCAGAGGCAGATTCATCAGTCAGTGCAGCCACACAGAGGCCATCACGTAGTTTTCTTTCCTCTACACAGTGAGTAGGCTCATCAGATGTTTTGATGGATATTTCTGGATTTACAAAAAGGCTCTAAATATTGACCACTGTCACTAACCAGAACAGTTAAGGTATGTATATATTACATAGAGAGGATATGGTATAAAATGTGTCTCATTAAAGATTAAACTGTCACAATGTCTGTGCAGTCCAGCTTTACTCGGAGCTGTATATTTGATCTGCTTGATTTATCTTGTGGTGGGTCTGTACTGGCAGTGATGTATCCTGTGTGGAAACAGGAGAACGGGAAGTTAGTTAATGTTGTCAGGTGTTAAAATATTTATGTTGTTATCACTTTTATTTGCTAAGAGAGAAGCTAAGAGGAATCAATCTACTGAATTGAACTGCACAGATCTGTTACCACTGCACACATCATTTGCAGTTAATAATAATAAAACTAATAACACTACTACTACTTCTTCTAATAATAATAATAATGTTTTACAACAAAATAAATTACATGCACAAGTGCTTCACATCACAAACAGACAAAATTAACATAAAAATATGTAAATTAACATTTACAACCACTTGGTATGATAAATAAAGGGAAAGTTAAATACATAGAATCTGTACATCAGCGGTGCCAACTTCAGAAAATAATAATCACAAACTCAGAAGATATTTTGCCATGTGTACACAATCTGTAAATCAGCACCTATAGGTCTCTGAAGCCATAAGCAAACACATTGTCCCTTTTCCCAAAATACACAGACTCATCACCAGTCGTGATTAACCGAAATAATAAATAATATTTTCTTCCAGTTTATGTGATGAAAAACACTTGATAAGTAAAATTCATGAGAACTTAATTAAACAGAGTAGTGCTGAAAAATCCCCAAAAATTGCATTAATTATAGGAGCACTATACTTTCCATATATAAACTCAGCTGCAATGTGTCAGACGGCTCTGTGCTGACACCAGGTGGACTGACTGGCATTAGTTTTAAGAATACTCATTGACCAGAAAATATTTTGATTGTTATTATGGTTATAAAAGGTCATTCGGTGAAACAGCAACAAGAGCCACAATGCTTCTTGTTGAATAGAAATTGTTCCAGTAGATTCTAGTAGTTTTCTTGCACTTATTTTTGAGCAGTCCATGTAAAATACAAATGCCCATGTCTTTGTATTTAAGTCTGAAATTGCCACTAAGCTTTTAATTCACTTATAACAAATACATTAAGGTCAAACAGAGTATGTTATTTTTATATCTATTTATGGAAGTGGGCTCAGCCAAGTGTTGGTGTTTGACCGTCTGAGGCAGGTCTCCACAGTTTAAGCAGCCGCCGGCGTCTCTGCATTGTCAAGTCGCTGGGTAATCTTGCAGCGAAGGTTAAAAGACTTGAATGGGGCTTAAAGGCTTACAGGAAACCTGAGGCCAACCCCCTCATCCTCCCGTCTCACCTCCTCGGTCTGAAAAGAACATCACCCGCTCCTGCTGTCACTCCTCTTTTCAGTCTGTCGCTCAATCATAAAAAAAAACCTTTTCAGGAACAGTAATGTCAACCAAATATTGTCTGGGTGCTGTGATCCTTATAGTCTACTGGATAATCATCATAGCTGTCACAGGTCACAGATTACATAGCTGGCTCAGGCTGCTGTTTTTGGCAATTAATTATGAAGGTGTGAATTTGTGTGTGTGTCTGTCTATGTGAGTATGTGTGTTTCTAATTGGGCGAATGGTATGTTACAAGCATTTTGGCATTTTGTGTGTGTGTGTGTGTGTGTGTGTAGCTGTCAATCTCTAGATACTGTAGTACCTCTCTCTCTAGATGATTCACAGTAAATCCTGCATTCAGTGATCACATGTAGTCTCCATTATGAGACATGCCTGCCTCCTTGTGTGTGTGTGTGTGTGTGTGTGTGTGTGTGTGTGTGTGTGTGTGTGTGTGTGTGTGTGTGTGTGTGTGTGTGTGTGTGTGTGTGTGTGTGTATGTGTGTGGTCATAGGCATTAAATGAGCCTGTTGGCTATGCTATGCTCAGGTGATCTCCTTTATTAGTTGCGTGTCGTTGACTGCGTCTGCTGAAAGCTTGTTGTCAGCGATTGGCACGCAGATGACAAGACTTTCTTCAGACCCTTCATTGCTCACTCAATGACTTGCTGCCAGTCGTCCCTCCGTATCACTCTCTCTCTCTCTCTCTCTCTCACCTCTCTCCATCCTCTGTTTCTCCTCATTTTTCTAGCGCTGTCGTTTCAGTTCTCATTTCTTCTAGCAATCTCCCTCACTGTTCCTCTCCCTCTGTCAGTTTTCTGTGTGTAATCTGCAGTTCATTGATGTAACTCTCCCTCTTTACCCCTGCCCAGCTCCCTCTCCTCTTTCCCCACCTCCTACATCTCTGTCATCTGCTCTCTATTCATTACCAGTTCACTCAGTCAACAGAGCACATCAGCCAGACAGCAGATTCATATCACACATATCAAATAGATCTCTGTGTGTGTCTCTTTACCTGTTTGGTGACCAACAACCTTCGCTGTGTGTGTATCTGATGAGCGGGAAGGAACTTTTGAACTTTTCCTCCGTGCCCACCCCCCCTCCCACTCCACTCCTCTTATCTCAGTCGGTAGATAGATGATACCAGCATCTGCTCTTGTTGTTATTGCTGTGCAGCCTGCAGACAGTTTAGAGTTTTGTCATGGTCACTGCCCCTTAGGACATATGATACAGAATTTAGATCCTATCTTAGGTCAAGACTGTTAGTCCTTCCAACTTCTATTAGCAGAAAGAAAATGTAGAGGTGGACCTGTTAACTGTAACTGACATAACTGATCAATATCTTTTTTTTCTCTCTTTTTGATAAATTAAAATAAATAATCCATAGTTTCAAATGGATACATACATTTTAAATCTTTACTGATGATTTTTAAAATGCAAAACCTTATTATTATATTAAACTACTGTATGTTAAAAGATTATATATTTGCATCTTTTTCTCGCAATAGCCAAAACATTTTCTTTTTTTCTTTTTTCATTTGCTGTTTGCCCCCAAACATCCATCTGCTCTATGGTGTCTGGCTGTTAACCCCTGACGCTAGCCTGTATGTATTATATATCGGTTGGGGATCAGGCCAGGGTGGGGTTGACCCTTTGTGATATATTTAGAGCAGCCTGCAATGAATGTTTTATCCATGCTGTGTAGGCAGAACACAGGGCAGTCATTAAACATTCATATCTGCCACTGAGATGACCTCCTGGAATATCAGCCCGTCATCAATGAATTAACATCAGACCATCATCAATGAACTATCATCAGACCATCTGCACTGAATTAACATCAGAGCATTTATGTAACGCCATCACACTTCACACCCATAACTCCACTCACACTTCTAATGAGTGGGCAGGCATGTCTTTTTGTGTGTGTGTTTGTTTGTTTAAATTGGGTCCAGGTATAGCAGATTAGTATTTCTTTTATCATTTTCTGCTATATATTTGATTTCAATGGACAGGATTGTTTTTGAATTGTCATATCTGTACCATAAAGTTGAGGCTACCAGCAGCAGTTGATTATCTGTTTTTTAAGTATACTTTACTTTTCAAATATGTTTTCATACAGTCTGATTCCAATTTCAACAAAACACGATATAGAAGTAATCCTAACATAAAACTTAAAGCAACATGAAACTAGTAAAAGAAAAAGAAAAAGCATGTTAAATAAGCTGGTTGAAAAAAGTCTACATATGCATATTTTTTCAAAATATAGCTACATCATTTAGATAGACACATATATTTAACTTGTACCTTATACTACTACAATAACAAGAAGTAGCAAGGCACCTAAGGTGTCTACTTACAAGAGTGGACAAGCTGATACATGCCCTTTTACTTTATGCATAATATAATCATAATGTTAAACATCTTTTTTCTAATACACCCTTCATATTTCTAATTTTGTCAGTCAGTTGCCAAGTTGTGCTTATTGAGTAGTGCTTTTCCAGCTTTTTGAAATTATCAAATTGCCAATATGTTGCTATGAAAAACTCTCAGCATTTAGAGTATCATGATAATATCAAGATGAACCAAATGACTATAAGTATTTGCTTTTTTGAGCTCTGAATCAGACAGAGCTCTAATATCTGCAATATCTACCTGGTGGTTTCAGTTTTAGGTGGTCAGTTGAGTGAAAAGTTGTAAATGAATAGCTTCAGTTAGCTGGGGTGCAGCACTGAATTAAACAATAGATTCAGCTAATAATTTATCTTAAATCCTTGCATTATGGAATAACCCATGTTAAGTTCACAGTGTGAAGCCCTAAATTGTATGTTCCTTCATCAAACGTACATATTACCATAAATGCGTGCATATACTGTTGAATGTGTGAGTGAGCATTTTACATCACTCTCAGCTGGTGTGTGTGTGTTTTGGCTCTGCGTGGCTTTGCCTCTCAGACACAGTTTAGCAACAGCTCAGCCAACCTGCATTATTCATTCAGAAGGGAGCCTGCAGATAGGATTACCTGAGGCAGTATAGCTGGTATATTAAGGTGCCCTTTGCAACTATAACTGGGGATACAATCACTCTGATGCGCACACACACACACACACAGATACAATCCATACGCTTATATCTGGACACACATGCGCTGACTATATGACGAGGCCTCAAGTTGAGATAAACGGCATGAATGCAGTCGCAGTAACCAAAGAGAGATGCAGAAGGTTGCAGGAGGTCACAAAGGCAAGCTGACGTGGATGTGGGAGGATACAACGACAAATGCAACACACATACTCAGACAAAGAGGAGGACACCCCTGAACGCTGAGACTCACACCAACGCACGCACATCAGCTCTCCTTGTTGGGGGGACATCCTGCCAAAGTTGGTGCAGCGGCCAAGATGAGGATTCACTGCCGGACTCACAGGACGCAGTAACAATGCGAGACACACAAAGGACTACACAGACTCTGTCACTGGGATAGCAGGGTCTTTTATTCATCGTGTGACCCTGGGAAGTTACTTACAAAAAACCTATGGAGAGGAACAAGACCAGAAATTTACAAATATTTTTGCAATGCTGGATGCTACATTTTTAAGGACTTCATTGAAATACTCAGGGAGCGAGAGGCAACAAGTGGGTAAAACAGAAAGACATTGCAATCAGTAAAATTATTCTCACATACTATTTTGAATTCAAGGAGTATCAGAATTTTTTAAATTCAAAACCCCTAGATACGTTTCCGTCTCTTTTTACACACGCAGAGAAAACAGCTCTTTTGTAGAGGCTTGAAGACATACTGTAATGCGAGCGAGCACTGATGGCTGAGATTCCGACTCCATTACTCCAGATCGTGTTTTGAAGTACTGTGGTTTGTGTCTGTCTCAGTGTGCATTACAGAACAACTTACTTGGGAGTGTTCTTCATTGTGCGTTTCTGGAGTGTCACAGAGACGGATCAGATGAACGAAAAAGGAGAAAGACGTGAAAGAAATTGGCAATGGCAGGATGTTGCTACTATTTGGACTCTTCTTCTCAAGAGTACAAACCAACACTGACATTGTTACTGGCCTGCTTTAGCACATTTTGGATTCTTGTCCTTCCCCTTGTTTAGAATGATTTGAGGCAGGAGACATCATGCCACCTAAAAGAGGTGACACAAAATCAACTGCCAATAAAGGCAGGGCAGAGGAGCCCAAGAAGGAAGGAAAGGATGACAAGAAAGGGGGGAAAAAAGTGGAAGACCCAGCTAAGGGGAAGGGAAAGGATGATGGGAAAAAAGGAAAAGGAAAGAAACCTGTCAGTGAGTCAGAGGAGGGGTCAGAGGAAGAAGAAGAGGAGGTGGAGGTGAAGACTGAAGAAGAGGGTGATGGAGTACCCATGAAAGGAAAAGGGAAAGGGAAAGGGAAAGCAGCTCTGAAAGGTGCATCTAAGGCCATGGTTGTGAAGGGTTTTAAGAAGGAGGAAGACAAGGGGAAGCCGATGAAGAAAGGGATGGGTGCAGTTAACCTGAAAAAGATGAGTGATGTCAACATCAAAGGAGCCTCCAAGGCAATGATGGGCTTTGCAGCAGAGGGACAGAAGAAGAGTGCAGCAGCACCAAAAGTGCAGAAGCCAGATGCCAAGAGTCACCTCAAAGGAGCCTCCAAAATGTTCTCAGGCCTCACAGGGAAATCTTCTCTTTTTAGCATGCCTTCTAAACAACAGCAGCTAGAGAAAACAAAACCAAAGAGAAACCTTAAGAGCACCTCCCGTCTATTCATTCGCTTCTCCAAGAAAAAGAAGCCAACTGCTGGTGGTAAACCACTCCTAGGCACCACCAAGCTTTTTTCTGGGATCGGGGCTCAATCACTTTCCACTGACAAAAAGCCAGGTCTGCCTGCCTTCAATCTATCTAGTTTAGGGGGGAAGGGGAAAATGGCAACACAGGCAAAGGGACTGGGAGGGAAGTTCAAAGGCATGTTTGGGAAAGAGAAAGCAGGATCAAATTTCAAGACAAAAGGCTGGATGTTAGGAAGGATAGCTGCAGCATCTAACTGGTTGACAGGGAGGTTCCTAACTTCTAAGGGTCAAGGTCAGCTGGGAGTACGGGCTGGAGGACATGAGCGAAAACGCCTGTCATTTGCTAACAGAAACATTAGAGGGAGAGAAACACAATATTACAATGAGGCCTATGAGTATGATGATGATGAGTATGGATATGAGGAAGAATACCATGACAGTTGGAGACCTAGAGGCTTCCTGAGACGTCCCCAGACCAATTACCCTTATGGAGAGGAAATGGATTACTATGATGATGATGAGTGGGAAGATGAATATGGTTACTATGATGATGAGGGCAACTTTTATGAGGATGATGAGTTTTACTATGATGATGACATGGATTACTACAGTTACCCATACGGCTATTGTGATGATGAGTATGAAGATTACTATGGCGATGAAGGGTTGGAATATTACTATGGTGAAGATGGAATGCTGTATGCAATGGAGGCAGAGCCATATGGTTACTATGGTAATGCAATGGATGGTTTCTATGATCCATTTGACCCTGAGCTGTATGGAGATTACTTTGACCCCAATATGGGTTATAACTATGGAATGTCAGACCCATTTGGCATAATGACTGGCGGTTACGATGTTGTTCCAGGGCTATACAATGACCCAGTGCTGGGATATACAGACCCTGTTGCTATTTATAGCCCATACCAGCAACATTTCTATATTGATGCTGGGCTGGGTCCAGCTGAGACAGTACAGCTACATGGACAGGAGCAATTCTCTTACCCTCTTGATGAGCTGTCTTTTGCGGAGCAGTTCAGAGTCCCCAGGCCCCAGGTTAGGCTATTTGGAAAGGACAAACTAGAGGTGGAAACCCTGCCACCTCCTCCTCATCATCATTCTCATCCCTCCACCCCAGTGTTTACTTCTTCCTCCCCAGCTCTTGCCCTCAATAATATTGCTATGTTGTCAGATATACAATATGAGCAGGCCCTTCCCACATACCTTCCTGCACAGCCCCACTACCCCACTGTCATGAACCAACAACAATCCCCCATTCTTCCAATACAAGCCCCCTCGCCAACAGCTGGGATTATTCAACAGGAAAACTTCCCTGTCCCTCAGCCTAATCAGCCTCCTTTCTCTCTTTCCCCCAGTCATTTGCCCCCATCTCCCCTACCACAACAATTTGCCTCCCAAATATACCATCCTTTACTTCCCCAAGACCTGCATATGTTCCGGATGGGGCAAATGTCACCAATGATGCCACCAATACCAATACAACCACCGATGCTTCCGATGATGCATTCACCAGTGGCCTCACCAAGGCCAGTACGACGAATGAGTCCCCTTCCATCCCCACAACTATCACTAAGGCCAGGATCAACTAGGGCAATGGCACCTCCTTCACCTCACCTCCCACCACATCATATGGAGTTCCAATCAGGCATCCAGCCAGACACCTACATTTCCCCTCACTTACATAGAAGACGGCTTACCCAGCGAGTCTCAATGGAAGGTCAAAGGCCAGCTTCCCCCCCTGGCAGGCGGAGACCGCCCAGCCCACCTGCTTCTCCCACATACCACAGGAAAGGGATGTCAGTTAGAGCTCAGCCATCTCTAGCAAGAGGAAGGGGGAGAATTGGGTTGCGCAGGGCTCCATCAACTGTCCGACCCCAATCCCCACTTTCTAGCCCCGTAGCTTCACCCAGGTCATCACTGAGGAAGAGAGCAAGCCCGCCACCTTCTCCAAGACTCTCTTTCAGGCAGAAACCCCCTCCAGAGGCAGTGCCTCTGCCACCTACCAGACCTCATTTGTTCAAAGGCAGAAAACAAACATCCAAGATGAGGCATTCCCCGTCTCCTCCCCTACCATCCCCACAAAGAAGGAGCCCTCCTCTACCTGAGAGAGCCCAATCTCCCCCTCAAACCTTTCGCCCCACCTCCCCTCGTCATCCTCCTTCTCCTTCCCCATCCCATATCACCAGTCGCCCTCTTCCCACCCGATCCTCAACTCGCCGGCTGAGGGGTGGTGCTGGAGTTCGAAGTCATGTGCCCATGGGGGCTGTAAAACCCTCCCCAGCTAACCCATATTTACAGAGACGCAGTAGACATGGACCTCCTGTCACTCAACATGTAGCCCCATTCAGATCCTCTATCCATAGTGGCCAAGCACCTCCCCCAGGACAGATGGGGGGTGTAGCTGGAGCCCCCATGCTAGCCAGGACAGGCTCCCAACCAACAGGGTTAAGGGACTCAAAGCGAATTGGTACACCCCAAGGGGGCTTCCACAGACCTGTAGGTAGGGGGCAGCCATTAGTCCGTATGCCCAGAAATCAGCCTTCTCTTCCATCTAGACAGTCATTTAGAGCGCCTCCTCTGGGGCCCCCTGTCTCTCCACCATCTTCATTGAAACAGAGTGGCCCTCTTTCTCCCCAACCATTAGTGCGTAGGCTGCAAAGTAGACCTCAATCTCCACAAGCACTGCAGCGTGGCCCTCCCATTCAGCCCTCCCATTCAGCCTATCCCATGCACAATCTATCTCACCCACCCTCTCCCTTGACCCACAGGGCTATGAGTCCCCAGAGTCTAGGGCCAACATCTTTTCAACCTCAAGTAGCTCACCATAGTCTTTCCCCTGGTGTTCCCTTCCCACCATCTCAGAATATATTCCAGCATGGCTACACAATGATGGAGCCAGGCCCATCGCCAATGCTTACAAATGCTTTACCGCACCCTCAGGTTCCCTTTCCTCCCTCTCCTCTTCCTTATCCTACCACTGGTTACTCTTCTCCTTTACAGAAACCCTCAACCCCTCAAAGACAGTATGAATTCTACCCCCAAAACCTTCCTCCAACTGCATCCTCATCACCTTATCTAGGACACATGCCTCAAAACCCTTATCTGCAGAATGTTAGCAACCCCACACCTTTACAAAGAGGCCCTTCCTCCATACATGGTGGGGATGGGGAGCAATTAGCTGATGCACAAGCAAGCCAGGAGATGAACCTAAATGCCACTATTGGTCTATCCAATGCTTTAATGCAGAACTCCCACCTGCGCAGTGCCTCCTACTCATCTCCACTACTACGCAATGCCAACGTCTATACAAATGTTCTTTCACCGCCTAATGCAGCGACCCCTCTTGCCCCCTATGTTCCCTCCTCCCCCCATTTGTCCTCTGCTATGCTTAACTCCCAGCTTCGTAAGGCTTCCTTTGCCTCACCCCTTCAGCGACACCTCTCCCCCATGTCCCATGCCTCTCCTGCTCCTCCCTCCACCACACCACAACAGGGGACTATCAGAGGTACCTCACCACTTGTCTCTGGTGGACTGCAGACCTCTAAAATCCAGGGATCCATGATCAGACTTCCGAGTGGCACTTTGACAATGTCCCAGATCCCTGTTGAGCCCCCAGTTACCACTAATGGCGGAAGTGGTGTTAGTGGTGGTGGGAGGCTGTCACCCTCTGTGCTCTCCAATGCCCTGCAGAACCCAAGTCTACGTCAGGCTACCTTTCGACTACCTGATGGTTCATTGGTCACTAGAACTGAACCTGCAGAACCTTCCTCAGGTCAATCACCCCTTTCCTCTGCTTTGCTCAATCCCAGTTTGCGACAGGCCACATATCGTTTGCCTGATGGTAGTCTAGTAACTAGGACAGAGCCCACACCTGCTCCATCCCCTTCCTCACCGATGCTTTCCTCTGCACTGCTGAACCCCAATGTACGTAAGGCCACATACAGGCTGCCAGATGGAACTTTGATTACAAGAAATGAGCCAGTACCCGAACCTGTCACAACTTCCACCCCTGTGCTCTCCTCTGCTCTCCTCAATGCTAATGTACGTAAGGCTACATACAGACTGCCAGATGGAACTTTGGTTACAAAAAATGATCCAGTACCCGAGCCTGTCACAACCTCCTCTTCTGTGCTCTCCTCTGCTCTTCTCAATGCTAATGTTCGTACCGCCTCTTATCGATTACCAGATGGTTCAATTCTAACACGTCCAGTAGAGGAGACACAGAATCCTGAGGGTGCAGTATCATCCCCAGGACTATCTAGTGCCTTGATGAATGCTAACTTGCGGAACGCAAAGTTTCAGCTCCCAGATGGTTCATCATTGTTTTCACATAACCAGACCCAAGCTCCCACCTCTACCTCCTCAGGGCCTGCCCTCTCTGGTGCCTTGCTAAACACCAACATCCGTGGTTCCTCTTACAGACTCCCAAACACGTCACTATTCAAGCAACCTGGTTCTGCTGATGCCAACAAGTCAGGCTCTGTCGACCTGTCCAACGCTCTCCGCAACCAGAACCTCAAATCAGCCACTTACCGTTTGCCAGATGGAACTTTGATGACCCATGCCCAGCCTGCTTCTGCACCCCAATCAATTGACCTGTCTAATGCTTTGTCAAAAAATCCAAACCTTAGAGGGGCAAACTATTGTCTCCCAGATGGTAATATCATGACAAGGCTAGGTGCCCCTAGCACACCAGAACCCCGCTCACTTAATCTCTCTGGTGCCCTGCAAAACCCTCACCTCAGGGGGGCCTCTTATCGCCTACCCTCCTCATACGCTGTAGTGTCACCCCAGGTCCAGGGATCTGGCCCTGAACAGCACTGGGCACATGGCCCTGGAGTTGATGCTTTAGGTTTGCAGCAAGATACGGATGTGTGGGGTGCGGAGAGGGTTCTACCTCATGGGACAGTGCAGAACCTCAATAAGTGGTCCATGTATAGAGAAGGGGAGCTGCTGGACCCCCACAGCCTGATGGGACAGGGATACGTGGGGCATGAACAAGGGGAGTGGAATCTCAGCAGGGAGGGGGAACCACAAGGGCAATGGTTTGACAAGGTAAAAACAGTTCTTGAATTATATGACAGCTCACATTTCATGCAGGTGAAATAGAAAAGGTTTGGCACTATACTGTAAACATGCTTATATTTATGATGTAATATTACAGTGTAACGTGTAATACTATGATAAAAACCTGATAGTAGCAGATTTTCAGTAGGAGATGAATAATCAGAGAGCAGGTTATTCTGGTATCTTAATTCTATGTTGATGATGTTTAAAATAACAATATATTATCACAATGGGTGATTGGCACAATGAGTAAACAAGATAAAACACATTTCTTTGGTAAGAGAAGGGCAAAGTCCACATTAGAATCAAAAAGAGAGAAAATAAATATTTTCAAGTGAGTGAATGTGTGCATGTATTTAAGCACGAAGAGCAGGTCTATGTACATGCATGTCTTCATCCCTCTGTGTGTGTGTATGTATTTTAGATGTACTCAATCAGAAGCTTGCCCACTGTCGCTCAGCGGGAGCAACGTGAGGAAGATGGAGTGGAAGATATGACACAGCTAGAGTAAGTAAAAATAAAAAATACTACTGCATATACTATGTGCTCAGTGTGATGTCTTGCACACCAAAAACCTCAAAGACATGATGGGTTACAAGATTCTGGATGAGTTTTAGTGACTGGGAAGAGGATTGTTGTAGTGGTGTGAGACATGACTATGATCGAAGGGATGGGTAAAATGCTTTTTGAAGAAAGGCCAGTTTTGAATCTGTGACAGGGCTAACATGCAAACATGTTTTGGGTGGTTGAGTGAAGAAGTTCTGTTATATCCTTAAATATTTTGTCTTATTGCTTTGTCTAGGGAGATGCATGAAGAGGCTGTTCTGCTGAACCTGAGGAGAAGGTTTGAAAGGGAGATTATTTATGTAAGTGTCTTTGTAAAGCTTGTGTCCAGCAGATAGTAACCACCTACACACAACCATTAAACCTTTGAAAATGTCTTGAACCTAGATTTGTTTGTTTTGAGTTTGTGTGTTGATTTTACAAACGTATCTCTTCATCTCTCAGCTTCTCTTTTTCAATTTCTTTCTCTTCTTCTCTCACTCTTCATTCCTTGTTTTCTTTCAGACATACATAGGTAGTATTCTGGTTTCTGTGAACCCATATAAGATGTATAACATCTATGGGACAGACATGGTGCTGATGTACAAGGGTCATGCTCTGGGAGAGCACCCTCCGTAAGTCATGTTCACTTTCATATTGTGATCATAAATCCCTGTTATCAAAGGATAGCAAAAGCAGTTACAGACAGCAAGTTTGAATGTCAGCACATCATATTTCAAATACAACAGAATAGATTTTGTTTATTCAGTTTCATCATTACAAGCAATTTGTAATTGTCATGTTCAATTCTGAAGCTCTTTGTTTGGTTTAACAAAAAAAAAGTTGATTGATTAGAGAAAATTTAAGAAAATCAAAAGACAGACAATATGAGAAGAATGTAGAGGGGAAGAAAAAAAATTAAACGCATAAAGAAAGCTGACAAATTATAAGTTAAGAAATCAAGGAAGGAAAGAATTATGTAGGAAGGGAAGATGAGGGGAATAAAGAAAATAAAAAAACAGTTTAGCGAGGACAGGATTTTAAGAAGTGAGGAAGACTACTATAGTTTGAGTTAAGTGCTTTCATTTACTCAGATGTCTGATGCAATTACTTCTTCTCCTTCAGGCATTTGTTTGCCATAGCAAATGCTGCTTATTCCAAAATGATGGATGCCAAACACAACCAGGTCATAATAATCAGGTAAGAGGCTAACATCAAAGTCCACATAGATTTCAGCCTGGCTTTCACTCTTTAAATTCCATTCACCACTTCATATGTGCCTGCAAATTTTCCTTACCGTGAATCATACATTACACCTGATATGGATTGATACAAAGATGTTTCTTAACATGAAAATATTGCACAGTGCAGCATGATATGTGCATTTTGTACATCATTAAAAATGTTCCTAGGTTATGTAACGGCTTAAACTTGATGTATACAGTGTCCATGAAGCTTCTTGGACAGTCAGGTTTCCGTCTCCACTTGGATTAGTGTTTGTAAATTCATGAGTGTCTCCCTGTTCATTCTCAAAACACACACATATACTAAGAGACAGCAAACATACACAGTAACTGCATTCAAATATGAAAAAGCACACATACAGAGTATATCTACATGCTTACACACAGATGTGTACTTTTAGAAATGACCAACAGCAATCATATGAAATACACAAACACATCCACACATCCACACATGCACACGCTCACACACACCCAAAACACTCAAGCCGTGTTCGGAAGGAGACACCTGTAAGGAAAGCCCAGCCAGGTCTGGGCCAGAAGCAGATTATGTTTCGGAGCATGTGTGCGTGAGTGAGTGCGTGTTAAGGGGTAACTGAGGTCTGGTGTACAGTGACCAATAATGGCCCAGTTTTTAGCTAACCAGCCTGTCAGTTGAAACCTTATGCTGGAATGTGGTCAAGGTGCCAGTGTCCCTACATACACACCTCTGCCCCCCCTTTTAGGCAAGCTCACATAATGATGGTATTTAGCATTAAGCTGTTGGCAGTGGTGCGTGTGTGTGTGACCGTTTCAGGTGGTTTAACGTAAAAGTGGAATTGAGTCCCTACCTAATGCAAGATTAGCCTGGTCTCACATCACCTAGCCAATTAAGGCAAAGACTCCACTAGCACATCTAGGAAGGTGAGAAGGATCAAATAATGGACTCTAAGTGATTATTAAAAGCTGGGCTTAGTGGTGCTCAGACTGCGGATAATGTTCTCAATTTGGAGCCTCCACTTTGCTATTAGAAGAAGTGGATTTTCCACTACTTTATCTTTTAGCTAATTAGACTTTTTCAGTCCGGTGTGCATATTGAAAAAAGTTCATCCCGCATTTTGGACTAAGGACCATTAAAGAATACTAATTTTGTCATGAGGAGATCCCAAAAAAGCTCTTCTTCTTTATTCTTTACAATGTTTGATCCAGCATAAACCACCTGTCAAGTTCTGATTTTGAGATGTGGATGTTTTCTGTTCACTTTAGTTTGAACAGCTAAAAAAAAAGAGCAGTAATTAACAGCATTCTTGAAACTGAACTTATAACTAATGTCTGAAATGCTATTTTAAATGTCTTTGTTTGGCTGTTTGCACATAAAATTGTACTATACCAATTCAAAACGTCACTGCCACTGTCACCCCACTTAGGTGAGACAAATGAACAAACAGACAAAAGCATTGTAAACCCTTTGGATTACTGAAAAATGAATAGTCAGAGTTGAAAAAACTCATGAACTGATGAACACTTGATAGTTTGGAGATACATAATTTTCACAGGGCAGTTACAAAAAGTGCATTTTATTAGGTGCCAATTTTCACAATTTCCATCTAACATGTAAATATAAAAGCTGTGACCTCATTCAGTCACCAAAGGACTTGGACAAATCATCATATATATTGTTTCCATTACTGAGTCATATTGATGGATGTTATCTTTGTTACTGTGTTTCAGTGGAGAGAGCGGGTCTGGGAAAACAGAGGCCACCAAACTAGTCCTTCGCTATCTAGCAGCAATACATCACAAATGCAATCTTGCGCAACAGGTACACACACACACACACACACACACACATACACACACACACACACACACACACACACACACACACACACACACACACACACACACACAGACATCCTGACACGCAAAAACTGCTGCCAGCAGATTTGGATACTTGCAAGCACACTGCATTAAACACAAGGAAAGGTACGGTAGTTTGGAGGGAGTCAGTAGAACAGCGTGATAGTAACACACACACACACACACACACACACACACACACACACACACACACACACACACACACACACACACACACCTGCCTTGAAGGATGATTAATGTCTCTGTGTCTTTTTTTCTATGTCGGTGTATCTCTGCTGGCTCTCCTTGGGTACAGATTGAGGTAGTGGAATTCCCTGCATGCCTTGTGCTTTACATTTTACAAGTAATCTTCACATAGAGCCATAAGAATAGCATGTTGCTGTGTTTTGCTGTGGTGTGTGACAATATTCATTAGAGATCTTGTGTTTTATTGTGAATCTGTTTTTCTTAGATTTGCTTCATAAAATCTCTAGCATCACTTCAAACTACCTGTCTGACCAGGAATAATGGTCTACTTTAGCTAATGTTTAATCTCTAATCTCTTTACTTTGTGTTTGAATGTCTGGTAGATACTTGAGGCAGCTCCTCTGCTGGAATCTTTTGGAAATGCCAAAACTGTACGGAATGATAATTCCAGTCGCTTCGGGAAATACATTGAAGTCTTTCTGGAGGAGTGAGTATGAAATAAATGCACAAAGGTTTCAGTCTCTGTTCCTGTCTCTTTAATTTAACTAATCTTGCATTTGTGTTTCTTCCCTCTGTTCAGTGGTGTGATTAGCGGTGCCATAACCTCTCAGTACCTGTTGGAAAAGTCCCGCATTGTCTTCCAGGTGGCACAAGCAGGCACATATGCAAGATGAAACTTTGCACTTTTCTGTACTTGGACATGTCGAGGTAAATGTGTGTTACCCCTACAGGCCAAAGATGAGAGGAACTATCATATCTTCTACGAGATGCTGGCAGGTCTCCCCTCGCAGCAAAGGCAGGCTTTCTATCTACAAGAGGCAGAGACGTACTATTACCTCAACCAAGTATGAAGACAGTGCAGAATAATCAGGAAATTCTCCTCAGGGTGTTAATATTTGTGGGAAAGATTTATCTCGGAAATGTTGATTTTGAAACACATTTAGGGCATTTTCTCTCTTTCCATATAGGGAGGGGATTGTGGGATAACAGGAAAGAATGATGCAGAGGACTTCCTGCGTCTTCGTGCTGCCATGGAGATCCTCCACTTCACCCCTGATGACCAGTCAGCCATCTTTAGAGTTCTGTCTTCCATACTGCACCTGGGCAATGTCTACTTTCAGAGATATGAGGTAATGCTCTCTTATCTTTCTTTATATCTGTTTAAAAAAAAAGAAGAAGAAGAATTTTTCTCTCAAATCCTTCAACACAACATTTAGAGGGTAATGCTTGTATCTGAAGTTTCATACAAACATGTCATAAGACAGCTATGTTAAGGGACTTAATATGAAATATAATCAACTAAACCTCACTGTGAAAATTAGTTCATAATGACCATGAACAAAAAAAATGCATAAGATCACTTAATTAGAAGACAATTATTCTAATCAAATGCAACAGATCAGTATTTTTCTACTTTTTCTTTCCCCGCTGCACTACAGACTGATGGCCAGGAGGTGGCGTCAGTGGTTAGCGCTCAGGAGATCAGAGTGGTGGCAGAGCTGCTGCAGATCTCTCCAGAGGGACTACAGAAAGCCATCACCTACAAAGTCATGGTCAGTATCAAACTGTGTTCCATATGCATGTGTAATAATATCTCAGCATCTATATCAGCACCTTATCCTGTAAAATTAACCTAAAATGCCTATCCAAGGCATACCCAAAGTAAATCGAAAGCTGTAATCATTGGAGTACACACATGGTTTTTGTCTCTTTTGAAAGGTAACACTCAAGCATTTTCCCAAACAGGCAGAGTCATTCTAAGTGCTACTGGCATTGAGTAATAGACTTTTGAGCACACTGAAGTAGAAGGTTTTTATTTCTGCCTGAAGGTTTTTTGCAAACAGATGCCTGCAGATGCCTATAACAGGGATTTATTAGCTGGAAAACACAAATGGATCACAGTATGAAGCCTTACCTAGTCCAAATTCAAATTTGACAATACCCCAGAAAATCAATATTTTACACATTTTTCTAATGGTATGTCTAATGGTATATTTTTCTAATGGTATGTTTTCAAGAACAGGCCATTTGAAAACTTCAAAGGACCCTTGGATATCATGGTCACATACATAGGATAAAAAAGGCTCCCTAGTCTTGAACACTTGAACGTACAGTAATAATTATGGGCTTTAATAAAAAGTGACATTTAGAGGTTTCCTATCAAATATCAAGATTCAGTATTGCTGACAGAGTAACTGAAGCATGAATACATTAACCTAGTTAATTAATACAAAAGTAGTTGAATATTTAGTACGTACAAGTTTTACCTTCTTTTGCACCGTGTCCTTCCTGATCTAACATATGCTGCCGCGGGGAGATGTTGAGTCAAATCTATTTGTTTTTGAGAATCCATTTCTGTTTGTGCAGATTCTGTTCGAGCAGATGAATAAAATGAATTGCAGCATTGTACTCCTTTGATTCAGGTGCTTTCCATCCATACCAACTCCAGCATGCAAGCAAAATAGGAACTAATCTCCAGGAATAAGTCATAAAATCAATCAATCAATGTTTTCAACCAAATGAGTGTTAAAGTTCTCAGCCCACTAGAGCCCACAACTTTCTTTGTTGCTTAATTTACATCAGCAGCTGACAAAGTAGAAATCCTGGAAAGTGGAAAAAAAATCTTTCGGTTCCCGAAATTCTCCTCTTGGTAATCCTTTGCCAAGCTATATTCTCTCATATCCCAGTCTTTGATTGAGCAACGTCTTGCTTTTCTGTCCATTTTAAAAGAAGAGCAGAATGAACAGATCCACTTCTCCTGATGGGTTTTGGATGCTTATGACAAGGAGTGAGGATGATGAGATGAGATGGAGAGAGGGAAACAGGAGGAATGCACTTAAAGTAAATCTAATCATGGCACAGGGTATGTCATCCACGTGCACATACTCTATGCAAAGAGCCTTTTGTTTAATTGAATTTCTAATTACAAATGTGGTTCTTATATGTAACAAGAGAGGAGTCAGCCTTGCCCTTTCATTTCCTTTGGCTGGATGAGGCGTGCGTGCTGTTGTTTTTGTTTTGTTTTTTTTGTGTGTGTGTGTGTCTGTGTAAGTGTGTTCATGTGTGAAGTGCATTGATGCAAGATAAAGTCTCAAGTCTCAAAGCATTCTTTATCTGATTGGAGGTGAGTCCCACACAGTAAGAGAGTAAAGTAGAAAGTTAGGGAGGAAGCAGAGAAGAAGACAGTGGTGTAGAGTGGAAATGAAAGCAGTGAAGCAGATGAGAGAAGGTGGGGTGTAGTGAGGACAAAATAAGCGAAGCTGCACCATGTTGAGATTTGCCACTTTAGTGTAGTGTATACATTTTATAATCGAGCCCCAAACACAGCAGTCATTGTGTCCAGTTACATTACACAGGACTATTTTAATCCTTTTAAAGGTTTACAAAAAAAACCCCCAAAAAACCCCAAGAAATACAGCATTTAAGGAACCTGCACACCCACACATGTTTTTAATTACTCTGGCTGATAAGACCATTGGAGATCGATGAAGCTATGGGTTGGGAATCTTATCTATGTCACCAAACTATATACACTAACAAGTCATAATAATAAAACACGCACAGGTTTAATTAATAAAATGTATGATGTCTAAATTCCATTTACCTCCTTTAGTTTCAGAGCCCTGGTATTGTGTATGCTGGCTCACTGTCATGTCTTACTTGGACACTTGAACGTCATCGTTAACGTGATAAGTCGATCAGTCTGCACACATACAGTCTTGAGAAGAGATCCAATCAGGCAACATAAGTGAAAACACCTGCGTGGGGGTTTAAATATTCAAATTTAAACATTAAGCAATAAAACACTTGTAATATGCATATATGTAATATGCATAGCAACTCTAAAAACAAACTCTTAAAATGTCCTTGAGCTGCTTCAGTTAATTAAGTAAGTGCCATGCTGCTGAAATTATTCACCCAGTTAGCTCCTCCACATCAAATGTGTTGCATAAATGACTGTCCTCTTATCTATTCTGCACAGGAGACAATGAAGGACAAGATCTACACTCCATTGACTGTGGAAAGTGCTGTAGATGCCAGGTGTGAGACACTTACATACCCAATACACATGAAAAAACATTATGTTTCCTCCAGTTGTATGGCTCAGATTATACCATGGAAACCTGATAGGAAAATACCACTGCATCAGACATTATGTTCCCAATCAAAGTATTTGTTCGACATGAACTTAAATCCAAACAGCAAATACTAATGATATAAAAATGTTTGTGTGTCCTATTCCCTTCTTAATCTGTAATGACGGTCCCATTGTTATTTAACAAGAAAGTGTTGTCTGTAAGTTCTTCCATCCAATATTTCTATCCTACATCTGTCTTTTACACACTAATCTTTGTCCTCCAGAGATGCTGTTGCCAAGATCCTGTACTCACTGCTCTTCCACTGGTTAACAGAGAGGATCAATGCTCAGGTGTACCCTCGCCAACACACTCTCTCCATCTCCATCCTGGACATTTACGGATTTGAGGTAAACCCGTTTTCTCTTATCGACTCTCTGTCACTTTCTTGTGTTGCACAGTAGAGAGACAGACTCCAGAATAATCACTCTTTAGTAGAGTAGATAAGATGTAAAGAATCACCAGCCCTGTGTGTGTGTGTGTGTGTGTGTGTGTGTGTGTGTGTGTGTGTGTGTGTGTGTGTGTGTGTGTGTGTGTGTGTGTGTGTGTGTGTGGGAACAACAGGATCTGGCCTTCAACAGCTTTGAGCAGCTTTGCATTAATTATGCAAACGAATACCTGCAGTTCTTCTTCAACAGGATCGTATTCAGGGAAGAACAGGTGAGTCGACGTCACACCTGCGGGGGTTACACTCAATAACTGGCATACACACATACACACTCCTCACATTGTATTGTGTGTGATCACTACTCAGGAGGAGTACAGCAGGGAACAGATTTCCTGGCAGGACATCCCATTCAGTGACAACCAGCCCTGCATCGACCTCATCGCCGCTAAGCCTCATGGGATACTGAGGATTCTGGATGACCAGAGCTGTTTCCCACAGGTGGAGGAGGGGAAAGAGGAAACTTAAACATGAACACACTTACATATCTGTCAAACAGACAGATACGATGATTGCACGTCATTTAGAGTCTGCTGTTTTCTGTTTTGTTGCCAGGCGACGGACCACACTTTTCTCCAAAAGTGTCACTATCACCATGGCAACAACCCATTGTATCTGAAGCCAAAGATGCCCCTCCCAGAGTTCACCATCAAGCACTTTGCTGGCAGGGTCACCTATCAGGTACACAGCTCCTCATTGGCTCATCTCAGTTGACAAAATCTGCTATTGGCCAGCCACTTGGCAATGAAATGGATTTGATTGGCTGGCATCCATATTTGTCTTTGATCGTATTTGATCTGTTGAGAGTTTTGGATGTTTTAAAAGAGAATATATTGATGAAAAGTAGAGTATGTGACACTTTTGATCTACACATGCTAATCACCCTCATGAAACCTGCTGATCCCTGAGAGATTTTTCCAATAATTTGTGATGTCATCGATTCAGGTTTACAAGTTCCTTGATAAAAACTACGACCAGGTCCGACAGGATGTCCTGGACCTGTTCATTCAGAGCAAGAACAAGGTGAGAGGAGAGGAGCATCTTCATTTCACGTCACTTTTAATCCTAAATTCTAAATCCTAATCTTAATCGCATAAACAACATAAAATGTGTGAATGCTGTGTGTGAACAGATGTTTCTTATTTGTGTGTGTCCAGATGGTGTCAAACCTCTTCATGGTTCATGCAGAGGTCATGGGTCAGCAGAGAGGAGGTCACATGAGGAAGAGCAGCACAGTCACCCGAAAATACCAAGCTCCCACCGTCAGCAACAAGTTCCAACAGTCTCTGCTCGAGCTAGTGGAGAAGATGGAGAGGTGAAATAGAGAGAGAGAAATGAAGATATTTACTTGATATAATAATTGATAGTACACGATTGTGATCCATAAACAAGCACAATTTCCTGGCAATTAGTAGCATTGAAATACAAAAATAACCTGACAACACTTGTTTTACTTTTATTCTTCCATGTCAGGTGCAACCCTTTTTTTGTTCGCTGCATTAAGCCAAATAATATGAAGGTATCTTTTTCAAACATTCAGTATTTCTGACATTAACACTGATCATTTGCATGCATGAAGCATGCTGTAGACAAGGGTATTCATTGATTTTTGAGCATACGTATACATTGTGTTTTAGCAACCAGGTGTGTTTGAGGACGACCTGGTCAGCAGCCAGCTGCGACACTCTGGTGTCCTAGAGACCATCAGGATCCGCAGAGAGGGATATCCTGTCAGAATGCCATTCTACGTCTTCCTGTTCAGGTAACATATTTAATCATTTAATCAATGGGTGGTGGTAAGCAATTTTGGTGCCTCTTTTTGGCAATAAAAAGTATCCCTCCATTTACTTGCATCATGTTTATAATGAAGGTTAAATGCACTCATTCTAAGTCCATCAACATACTAGTTTTATCACCTTGTAGTTGTGCAGAGGGATAATTACTATAGATTTTATATACCTGGAAATATAATGAAAACATTGATTGGTTGGTTTACTTTACCTGCAGAAGCATCAGCTATTTGTTCGGAGCAAATAGGAGAAGCATTAGGTATCATTGGAAGTCAACATTTCTGGGAAGACACAAAAAAAGAGCTCCACAGGCTGCAGCAGCCTTTATGAACAGAAATCCAAATATAAATATATATATAAATATATATTTATAAATATATATATAAATATATATTTATAAATATATATATATATATAAATATATATTTATAAATATATATATAAATATATATTTATAAATATATATATATATATATATATATATATATATATATATATATATATAAATAAATATACATGCATGCATACATGTGAATGTGTCATCCTCAGATATAAGTCCTTAGTGGGGATTCGAGAGCTTCCAGCTGCAAATGGAGAGAACTGTGTGATAATGCTCAGTAAACTGTGCCCTCTCACTCCAGGAGCCTACCACGTTGGAGTTACAAAGGTGAGGTTTGATTTATGTGGTATCATTTTCATTTTTTTATTATCATTTTTTTGGACTGCATAGGAATGTGACACGTGTGTGTGTTTGTGTGTATGACAGTTGTTTCTGAAGGAGGACATCTACCAGCTGCTGGAGTGTAAACGGGAGCGCTGCCGCGATCTTGCCGCTCTCACCCTGCAGCGTCACACCCGCATGTTCTTCGTCAGGAAACGTTTTGTTGCCTTTCGTAAAAAGATCATAGGGCTGCAGGCTCAGTGCCGAGGTTTCCTCACAAGGTGCACCGTCAGCTTCTTTGGCTACCTTACACATGCATAACAAACAGCTGATATGTATTGTGAAATGCATTCAAAATAAATGATGGTACATTCTATTTATACAGTGCTTTTTTAAGGCACTCAAAGACACTTTACAAGCTAAAAACATATTGCACAGAAAACAACACATATGACACAAATCATTAATCACACATTAAAAGCAGTTCTGAAAAGGTGAGTGTTGATTAGTGATTTGAACATGGACAGATTGATAAAAATGCAGTCAGATTCTGTTGGGTATAATACATGTTTTAACAGCAAGATTAAAACTTAATGTCCATTCTGTCCTCTAGGAAGCGCTACGTGAAAATGAGGGAGAGTCTGGTGCGGTTCCGCTCCCTCGTCCACATGTATGTCAGCCGCAAGCGATACATCAAGGTACATGAAGTCTGCTTTAAAACATGATATGTCTCTCCTATTTAGAGGGTACAACTTGATGATGCCCATGTATATCACTCATGCACATGCTGTCTAACAAAATCTGTAAACATTGCACATTTTAGATTTGTTCCAGTTTTGTACTTTTGAATTTATTTTTCTGTTTTGAACAGAAAATATTCAGTGTGGGATTTTTGTGATCTGTTTGCAGATGAAGTTTGAAGCTCGAAGGAAATCTGAGGAGGACAGAAGGAGGAGAGAGATGGTGAGATGGAGGTTTTGAATTGCTTTTTCAAAACTAACATAATTTTCAAAATTGTTCACTGTCACTTTGCAGATAAATTAAAAACAGTTACTTTTTCAGGAGCTGACCAAGAGGGAGGTGGTGAATGTCACCCACTTAGTGATCCCTGCAGAGCTGGGTGCTTTATTGCAGGCAGCAGGAGGTGTGTAGATGTCTGTCCATCTGTCTGTCTCTCTTCCCCATTAGTGTTCATCACATGGTGTAAATACACATTATTCATAAGCCTAATGATGTTCAGTTCTTTAAATGTGTCTCCTCTCATCGGCACTGACAGTATCAACTCAAGAAATGATTTGCGTGGTAAAGACAGAGTTGGACAGGAACTGCTTCAGATAATAAATAAACCATATAGTGCAAAATAACACCGATTGCATGTCTAGTCAGCTTACCAATAAAAAGTAATATTTGTAGTTGATTAACTCTAGTTTTTGATAGTTTTCATGCTGCAACATACTTATAACGATTCCTCCCGTGCTGTTTGTTTACTTGCTGCTTACCCTCTTCTCTCTCTCTCTCTCTCTCTCTCTCTCTCTCTCTCTCTCTCTCTCTCTCTCTCTCTCTCTCTCTCTCTCTCTCTCTCTCTCTGTCTCTCTCTCTCTCTCTCTCTCTCTCTCTCCCCCTCCCTCTCTCGCTCTGTCTGCAGTCAGGAGGGAGCTGCACTCAGACTGCTTGGCTCTGCTTCAGGCTCCACATATCCAGGAATCCTCCTCATATCAACTCACTCTACCTCTGGACATCAACAATTACCCATTCTACCGCTTTGTACAGATCTACTTCAGGGTCAGATGTATATCAATATAATTACAGTGTTACAGCCAGCATCACTTTATATTTTTCTTTTGTGTGTGGTTATTTAACTGTCCTGTAAAAATGTTACGTATCCGCTGAAGTCACTACCAGAGTGAAACTGGTTAATTAGGACACAAATGACACTTGTGTCATTGGATTGACCAATTATTATAAAATCACAGCACTAACAGCACTAAAGGGGATCAGAAACAGCAGCTTCATGTTGTTCTTGTTGGACTTGGACTTATTCTTTAACTTATGTAGTAGCTAATGGTTTTGGTTTTTCCTTAAATTGATGAATTGCTGGACCGTGAAACTCCAGACCAAAGTTTTTAGTGTGCAGTCCAGTCCAAGAGGTGGCAATGTACATCCACTGAGAGTTTATTCTGACACTGTTGGTAGGCCAGCATTACATGACACCTAACAAGAACCACAGAGTCATTTCATTTTTATTTTAAGGGATCTTTTTGGATTTTTAAAATGATCTATTCTTTTGGTAAGAAGTGAGGGAGGGCTGCTAAAGCAACCTAAAGTGGATTTTTCTTCAAAATCATGTAGTATTCATGTAAGATGTGTTGAATTTAGTGTGCTTCCCCAAAAAAAAAAGTTAGTCTTTTGTCACCACAGGAACCAAAGTTTGGGATGTTGATGGCCCCTCTGGAGTCACCTCTGACCCGCGTAGAAGAGGACCTAAGAGAGGAGGCCGTGGAGCTTTTCATCATGGTAGTATGACCTTGTATAAACTCTTCTCCTAATCTTCATATACCCATGGATCTGGAGTATATATTCTTTCAGTGTGTATGTGTGAGTTTCGTGGCCACCATAGGTTCTCCTACAGGCTTGAAGGGGGAAGGTGGGGGGAGGGGTATACAGTTGTTTGCAGTTTGCAAACTCACCACTAGATGCCACTTAATCCTACACACTGTTCCTTTAAGGACTTTTTAAACAACTTTTTCAAAGGACAACATCTAACGACTTAATTATGGTGGTTTTTGCTTTCCTTCTGTTTATGTCAGGTACTACGATTCATGGGGGACCCTCACTTGAACGGAGCGCAGGAAAACATGTTTGGGAATTACATCATCCAAAGGGGCTTGTTGTCTCCAGGGATACGGGATGAAATCCTGGCTCAGGTTGTCAACCAGGTGTGGAGGAACGTGAACACTGACAATGCTGAGAGAGGCTGGCTGCTGCTGCTGGCTTGTGTCTGCAGCTTTGCCCCATCGCCCAAAATGGACAAATATCTGCTGAAGTAAGAAATCACCTCTTACAGACAAGTACAGAATCATAATGACATTTTTTATACAAAAACATGCAATGGGGGGTAGCCTCATTTTGCCATACTCTACAGATTTGTATCTGACCACGCCCCCGCCGGTTGCCAAGCGCTGCTGCAGCACAGACTCATCCAAGCCAATCAGAAGATGCAGATAGGTTCAGGCTCCGCCCCTGAGACTGCACGCACCTATCCGCTGTCACTGCTGGAGTGGACAGTCAGCAGGAAAAAAGCTAACATGGTGTTGCATGTGCACTGTTTTGATGGTAAGACACAGAACATGACAATGATGTCACACCACTTTAAGCTGCTCACTATGAAAACTAAACAACAAATCAATAATGTCAAAAATCTTCAGAAAATTTACTTTGCTTTCATATCGCAACAAAAAAAACAAACATACAACAGTTACATTAAACACATACCTCAAAGAAAAGCACTCAGGCACTGTTGGCGTCACTTTTATTGAGTAGGATCAGTTACAGCCGATGATCATTGATTATTTATTGCCAGTCAGGATCAGGTGATGGAACTTCATGGCTCTCTGTGTGTGAGTTGCACAATTTAGTGTGTTTTGCCCTTTAACATTCAGTATTTGATGTGATTTCAAATCCACAATGAAAAGAAATAGGTGAAGATGTTTGCTGATCTTCATCTCTCTCTGTAGGAGGATCATTCCTGTGTCCGGTCCATTCATGGACCAGTGGAGAGGATTTAGCAGGAGACGTTCTGCGACACAGGTGCTAATACCATACACTCATTCAGAGTTGTTTTTCAGCTAAAGGTTTTGTTCAGACACTTCTGTCTAGTGGTATGTCCAATTTTTATTCAACATGAATTATCTCTGTTATATTTGTAATCCTAATGTCAATGTAAACTCTTAGCTTCATGATATTTTACTGCAAAAGATCAAACTTTGTTGTACAGTACAGAAAACTTTGACGACAATAAGAACAGGTATAGGCTGGTGTGTGAAGTGTGTGGTTTTGCAGGGGAGTGTCTGACTGGTGGAGGGGGAGTTCAGTTCTGATGAAGGAGCACGGCCAGTGGGTGGAGTTAGCAGGTCATGACTATGTGATGGACCTGATAGCAGACCTGGAGCTTCCGACTGACTTCCCAAAGCAGAAGAGCTACTTCATCATCAGCACCAACAATCCTTCTAAAGTCCGAGCTAATGCCAGCCTGTCAGTACACAAAGAGCACACACACTGTCACCACATACAGCACAGAACATGCATTAATAAATATTAGAAATACAGATATTACTTTTCATATAATTACAAAACAGACAATTCTCCTCTCCTCTCCTCTCTCAGTGCTTTGTTTGGCAGTGGCTTTGACTCAGATGAGGAGATTCCTCCTGCCTTTCTTCTCAGCAGCGGCAGCAGACCAGCCTACAGTGTGCCTGACTCTGACGGTTACTACAGCCATGGTACACACACACACACACACACACAAACACACACACACACACACACACACACACACACACACACACACACACACACACGCGCGCGCGCGCACACCTAGTCAAGTTTGGACACACTCATTCTTCATGTACAATTTATAATCATTTGTAACCCTACCCCTTTTGATTTGGGCAGCAAAGTTTATAAAATGATAAAATGATATGACCACATAATTACAATGTGCCTACACTAATAATGGTATTGAATTATTGCTCAGTCCTAACATTTTTGAAAATTATTATTATTAGATTACAGAATGTTTGGTCATGAAAATTGGTTTAAAATCAGGGAAAAGTGATGGAAAAGTAAGGGAATTCCATTGGCCAAAATATGTATAAACCCTTCAATATGCAATCATTTGTTGTATCAGGAATATATGATAGTATGCTCCATCTTCATTACCCAATATTTTCTCCATTATTAGACTATATCTGGTTATCTGCAGATGTCCTGATGCAAAACCAGAAAAGCTATTCTGCTGCTTTTATTTAGATAATTATGATTTCTAGTTACTAAAAGCACAGAGGGTGAAGTGCAACATGTTTGAAGGCACTCTGCTTTCTGTGTTTGTCCAGTAGAGTCAGATGCGTTCAGTGACGGTCAGACTCAGAGGGGAATGGACCGCTACCTGGACAGTCTTTTTGATCCTGTGTTGTCAGACAGCAGCATAGTGAGTACTCACACTGATCTACAGGAAATGATGCATTTCTACTATAATTTCTATTTTTGTTTTGAAAATACATAATTGATGATTAATCAACCAAGTTTGATAACTGATTGAAGTTTTAAAGATTTAAAATCATTTATATAGTAAAAGTGACAAACACTGACTGTTTCTAGCTTGATAGATTCTCTGGGAACATTTGCTTGATATTTTTCACATTTTCTGAATTAAAGGTGCAGTGTGTAGATTTTATTGGCCTCTAGCAGAACAGACTTGGCGGAAAAAGCAATATAGTATTCATAAGTATGTTTTAATTAGTGTATAATCACCTGAAAATAAGAATTTTTATATCTACATAGGGAGCAGGTCCTCTTCCACATTGCAACACCATGTTTCTACAGTAGCCCAAAACAGACAAACCAAACACTGGCTCAAGAGAGGGCCTATCACGCTTTTTGCGAGTTTAAAGGCCAATGTAGGTTCTCCTACATCCTTGGAAGTGGAGAATATTTCATTTGTTGCAATCTGCAACCTCACTGCTAGATACCACTAAATCCTACACACTGCACCTTTCATGGAAAAAAAATCTGATTAATATATCATGAAAATTATCGCTAATTACAGCCCTGAAATACATAAAACAGTCAGGTCATGCTCCCTCTCCACCTGATCTGTTATCTGAGTGTGAACGGAGGGGAGTGTTGACGGATGGATGGAACATGTGATCCACGGCTTCTGTTTGTGTATGAATGGGGCAGACATGATCGCCCAGCAGGAGGGATGATTAGGTTACTAAGCGATCTACCGTATTTGACTGTAACAGCAGGCAGCACGCATACACAGCTCTGTGGGGATTTTGTTAATGAGTAAAAGAAAAAGAGGCAAAAGGCTCTGTCACTGCGAGGGAATGGGAAGAGCGTACCACCCGTGCAGGTATGTTCAGGGATTTGAGTTCTCAAAGACACTAAAACAATTTAATATCCATAATTGGTATTTTGTGAGCAAGTCACTGAAAAAATTGTGTTTTAAGCTTCTGCAAGTGGCACTTTATTTTGTGACTTGTTGCTGCTCATGCTAACTATTTGCATTTTGAGCAGAGCTGCTACTTGCATTGATAAAGGTATTTTCCCAGGAAAAGAGTTATTTGGTTTTGTTACAATTGTAAGAATGAGATCCATTATGCTGAAGAAAGGTTTTTACAAGTTTGTGCCAGTTATGTGTGTGTGTGTGTGTGTGTGTGTGTGTGTGTGTGTGTGTGTGTGTGTGTGTGTGTGTGTGTGTGTGTGTGTGTGTGTGTGTGTGTGTGTGTGTGTGTGTGTGTATTGGAGCATCTTCTCCAGTGTGTACGGTACTTCCTGGGGAGTATTTAGTTCCTACAGTTTTACTGACTCACTCAGAGAGGGTCTGAACCAACCAATACAATACACTCCCTCTCTCTTGTTCCTTTACTCTCTCTCACACACTTTTTGCCCCACTCTTCATGTCTCTCAAACTCCACTTTGTCAATATCTATAACCATCCTTTTCACTCTGCTGAATCTCTGTTACCTATTTGTCTGTGCCCATCAGGATATGGAAAAGACTGGAAGTTTGTCAGCAAGAATGAAGGGAGGAGGAGGTATAGGTATCACAGGAGGAGGAGGAGGAGAGGGGGAGAGTCATTTGGCTCCCAGTCGGCCTTATCCACCAGGAATACACCCCGGAGGTAAAACCCTTGTGTGTGATTCCTGTTAGTAATGTTTGATCTCAGAGCAGACTGCCCGCTAGTGTTTCTTTGGATTTGTATTTTTGTTATTCATGTATTTCTCCTGTGTTCAACTGCAGGCAGACTCAAATGTTTGCACTTTACCCTCTCCTATCTTTCTTTTTTTTAAATTCAATTTTTCACCTCCAGCTCTTCTGCTGTCCCGCCATCCATCCATCTATTCATCCTCTGTCAAACTCTTTCTCTCCACACTGACATCAATTATTCAGCTTCTTCTAAGTGGGTCATAAATCATCTCACGGTGATAAATTGTTTTGCCCTCTTGTCACCGCAGAACTTCTGCTGAGTACTGGAAACAAAGTTTTAAACCTCCACTTCCAAATATGAATAATGAACAAGCTAATAGACAGACAGGTACAGAAATGAAAACTAATCATGTAATGCAGTTCAAATTCGGCCAAATACTTTAAAGGTTTGAAAACAGCTGATAAAATCAAGTAATTCAGACATCGTAAATATAGGTGAAAATGATGAAAAAAACTAAAAGTCATTAGCAATATATATATATATATGAATTTTAATTATTTCCATGTTGTGTCAAGGTGAAGGGTAAAGTGTCTCTGTGACACTGAACAGGAATGAAGTGTAAAGTTCAGGTGTATGGTTCACTAACCTTAATCTGCCGCTTAGGCTGTAATGAGCAGTCTGACCTCATAGATAATGCATAAACAGCCATTCACTGTAACCCCAGATGACTCCTTTACCCTCCGTCTATAGGCACCTGTCACTCTCATTCACTCCCTCGACAAATGTTCTTTATTTTTTTCACTCAAACACGCATACTCACGCTATCATTTACTGTCTGTGCTCGTTTTGTTACTGCTGTATTTACCATAGGCTGTTTTGTGTGTATGTGTAAAGGTAAAAGTTTGTACGTAAGCCTCATGTCACAAATATATCACATTTGAAACATCTGAAAATATTTATTATACCTCTCGTTTTTTTCACCAGTCAAGCAGTCATTGTCTTTTGGAGTGTTTTCAAGCCTCTGAATGTGCTGGTATTAAGATTTATGTCAGCCTTCATACCTCATTACCTCATACATCCTCTGTAGAGTTATTAATCAAAGATATCTCCACACTGGACAATGTGCAGTAAAGAGAGTAACAGCAGTGATGACAGGAAGAAAGAGGGATGAAGGAAAGTCTGCCTGAAGTTTATTTCTATGCACACTATGCAACTGCATATTGTGTGCAATATGTGTGTGAATAGAAATGCTTCAAACTATATATTGAAACTGAGTGAATATATGGTTAAAATGGAGACACAACCTCAGGCTACTGTACAGAGATAAGGATACATCACTGTGCCTCTCTGATTGTGGACAGTTTGTGCATTGGTGTATACTCGCCACCTCATTATATATGTGACACTGTGTTTCATTTGTGTGCTTGTTTTTCATTGTAAGGATTATGTAAAAAGTGTGTCTGGAGATAACCAAATGTATGTATCTGTATGTGATATACAATATAATTACACATTTATTTCACATGAATTGCAGGTTTCAGTAGTAAACATACATATTTATGGAAACAAATGTTCACATTAAAAGTAAATCCTTAAAAAAAAACAACCCTCAAATCTCATCACATTTCTATTTGCCTGTGAGCAGCAATTCATTAATAATGAATATGTTGTTAAAATATCCATCCACTGTAGGGTTGTAGTTGAAGACTGTCACTATCTTACAGTGAAGTGTTGATAAGCTTGTCAGGTCTGCCTGTCCCAGATGACAAAGCCAATTTAAATCCATTTAAAACAGAGACAGGGATGTGGAGGCGACACTGTTCCTAACTCTTACCCTGTTCCCTGCCTGCTGCTCCTCAAGCTGTCCCAGTGCTTCCAGTAGCAGGAGGAATGATGCCACCCATTCCTGCCATGCCAATCCCCTCCCACCATCATCACCATGAACAGCACCAACAACAACATCAGCAGCAACAACAACAACAACAACAACAACAACAACAACATGAGCCACAACAATACCACCAATACAACCAGCCCCAGCACCCCTACCAACAAACTTCTTCCACTTCCAATCCTGCCACACATGTTGCATCCAACCTGTCATCATCCACTCATGCACTTGCTGCTGTCCCTGCTGTTGTTAGAGATGCTGATGTGGCTTCCCATGTCACTGGTGTCCCCGGTTTGCCCGGGGTGCCCTCGCTCCCTGCCACAACTGTGGTTCCAGGCTTGCCTGTGATGACAGGTGTGCCAGGTACAAAGATTGTGTGTGCGTTAGGTTTTTAACAGCATGTGTGGCCTGAAAGGTTTGGGCATGATGGAGTTATCATGAATTCACTTTGTGTTATATAGAAGCCATCTCAAACTTTTTCATTTCTTACATTTTGTTGTGCAGTAGGTTCTGCTGTGTGGTTTGTTTGAAGCAGAGGTCTACTGGGTGTTTTGCGGTGGACTATGTATGCTTCTGCTGTTTTTTTGTTTTATTTTGTTTTTTTTAACCCCAAAACCCATTTTTATCACATGCTGTCTATGTTTATATATCATACTTCTCTAGGATCGGAGCAGGCAGTACTGACTCAACAGCAACAGGCCATCATCCACCAGCAAGCTATCATTCTGGTCTGTCACAATCCTGCCTCTGAACAACTGCATAAAGCTACAGTTAATGTTTTTGTCTGAGTTACATGAAAATAAACAGTAACACTTTATTTGTCAAAAGTTAAAACTTGAACTGTCTTTAAGTTGAATTTTACTTGAGTACTTTCTAGGATTCAGCTAGCAGCCAGTTAGCATAGCTTATTACAAAGATCGCAAACAGGGAAGCAGCTAGCATAGCTCAGTCCAAAACAGTTTTAAAAAATCAAATTGACATACTGTAGATAATAATAAGTTGATACTAAGTGAATACTACGTGAATTATTGACTTTTAGTCAGTTGTAAATCCTAACATTTTTTCAAATATGTGTGTGTGTGCATGCCTGGTATGCCTCATGTTTTGGGGACATAAATCTGTTTACACGTGTTGTGGGGACTTGCCTCCCTTTTGGGGACAAACACTAGTCCCCTTAACGTAAAATAATTAGTTTTAGGGTGAAGACTTGGTTTAAAGTTAAGGTCAGTTTAGGGTTATGTTAAGGTTAGGGTAAGTATTAGGGTTCGGAAGTGATGGAACCATGACTCTGCGTGTGTTTGTGTGTGCATTGCAGGCCCAGCAGATGACCATGCAAGCTATGGCAATCCAGCAGCAAATGTTGTCCTCCTTTCCCCCCGTTGCCCCAGCCCCCCAGTCCCCACCTTCACAGCATCACTCAGAGCCGCGTTCCCACACACCCAGCCCTGTAAATGAACACACAAATACAACCCATTGAATTGTGGAGATGCATGAACACACATATGGTGACACCTGCCAGAATATGTATACAAATTAGACATTAATGTGTATCTTGCAAATAAATGCGCACTCAGCTTTACTTCCTGTCTCACTGCAGAGCAAAGAGAGAGAAGATTCACCATACAAGCCCGGTCCTGCTGCTGTTCAGCGAAAAATGAGTATGTTTTGCACTATCTGGATTAAATTAACACAGGCAGTTGTGCTGTGTGGTGTGAATGTTACTGTTAATGCCTCAGGATGCCTCATGATTTTCTTGTAACCTTCTTTGAACTGAAAATCTTCTCTAGTACTTAAAAAGGAAAGAAAACACTGATACATTGTGACACAGTGGTTTGAAGCCTACAGCATCAAACTAAAAAGTTGGGATTGACTGAAATACTAGTACCGACAGCTGTCCACCTCGGCTAAATCAATTACAGCTGCTTTTACAAGTTACATCTTCAGAGCTGTTATACTTTTTGCAACTATCAGCATTATTCAAATTGAGCCAATCAGTATGTGGACAGTTTGCAAATTTGTCATGCATTAAATCCCTGAAGAAGGATTGAAAATGAGTCTTACTGCTGTTAAATTAAATGATTGGACACTGGATTATTTATACGTGCTTGATCTAATGGAAAGTTAAATTTCAGGTCCAACGCGTGGCCCCCCTCCTGAGGACACGGTCCGATCCACTGTGAATAACACCGAACGAATGGAGCCCAGTCACGACATCAAAGACATCATCAAACAGCACCAGCCTGCTGGCACGACGACTTCCACTGGACATGCAATACAAAAGTATCACACATGCAGTGCATATGCACAAGATTTCCCAGCTGAATAGACTGAAGAGATTTCAAGAGCTGTCAACTTATTGTCATCTTTTCATGTGTGTGCAGGAAAGATGATGGAAAGATGTTTGCCAAGAAGTCAGACCCTCATGATGAAGCCATGGAGATACTTAAAGACCAGATGGCAAACCCGGTACCCCACCTACCACACACACACACACACACACACACACACACACACACACACACACACACACACACACACACACACACACACACACACACACACTCGCTAAAATACCCCTTTTCATGTCTCAGAGTCTAAGGAAAAAGACATCTTCATCCTCCCAACCAAAAGAAGCGGCAGTAATTAAGGTTAGCAAGAAGACCAAGACTCGGTCTGTGGGGCCAACCAGCTCCAACATGAGCCCCGCCCCTCCTCCAGGTGAGCTTTTCACATACTTGATAAATCCCCAGGAATAAAATGTACAATGACAGACATATCTTTACTAATTTCATACTCACATCTGAAGAAGAACTAAAATAGCTGAACATGTGTGTTTGTGTTCAGTTTCTCGAGAGTTACCAGTAGAGGAGGAGATCATACAGACTCAACTCCACAGCAGGACTAGTGATGAATATTTCACCTACACCAATGTGCCCTGGAAACTCTACATGAGGAAAGAGGTGGGTTTCATGAATGTGCACACGCATAGACGGAAGCAACTAATATATATTGCCCTGAAATGTAACATTCAGTTTAATTCCATTATATTTATTCAGTGCCAAATCACAACAAAAGTTAACTCAAGGCACTTTTAACATAGACCACACAAGTATGGTCTAGACTTTTCACATCTAGACCATACTTTTTAATTCAATTTGCACAAGCTGTAATATTAGTACCCTCTACATGGATCTACTTCTGCTTAACATTGAACTATTTTACAATGCTTTAAAATTGTCATATTTTAGAATTATTTATTTTTGTAAATATTTCCATTGTTGATCTATTTTGTTTTCCAGGTGTTTTATCCTAGGGAGACCTTCAACAATCCCATGATTCTGGACCTGATCTTCAGACAGGTTGATTTATGTATTAATTCTTTATTTAAATGTATCTCTTTTTAAATGTAATTCATGTTAGATTTATTAATTAATTAATTTATACATAAATATTTCAGGTCTAGTTTTTTATTCTTGAAAAAGCCTGAGATCATCTTTGTGTTTATGGTCATTATGGCATAAACTAGTGGTTTATAGCACAATAACCACATGGTGGTTATGATTTATTAACAGTAAAATGCTAAACTTTGTGATTTAAATCTAGATTTTAGCATCATAGCTATCGTAAAAACAAATACATCAAAGAGTACTCTTCTAGGTACTTGGTTTAGTTTTGTCCTTGTTGAGCACTTTGTAATGTCTGGGTTTGGTAAGTACTATATAAATATACTGTATTATGATGATTATTTATGCTTATACTTATTTATAGCAGCCATAAATATTTTCCAGTTTTCCAGAGTTCACACTCCTGTGCATTTGTTCTGCAGGTTGTACATGATACTTTCTCTGAGGCCTGCATCCGTATCACTCAGGAGGAGAGACAGAATATGAAAGCTCTGTTTGGTATGAACGCAAATCTTTCAAGGACTTTATGCTTTGTTTAAAAACATTGTTTATAACTCCACTTATGCAGGTTTTGGCCCCTCAGACGTCACTTTGCTCTCAGGATTCAATACTGTAGCTTAAACTTTCCTTGTTTGTTTTTTTAACAGCAGAGAACAAAGTGGATCAGGTATCAGGAACTCATGATGAGAATGTGAAGAAGAAAGTGGTCGCCATGGCAAGAGACTCGTGGGAGATCTACTTCTCCCGCCTCTTTCCAGCCTCTGTGAGTTCTTGTCTCTCTCACATGTGTTGAATTTAATATGTAGCCAAAGCCAACCAAGTTCTCACTGTGAATATTATATAAACACAGCAGTCTGCTTCCTTCACTTGATGTGTAGGACTGTTAGTATGCTTTTATTTGACAATTTTCATAAGTGCCTGTACTCAGTTTTGCGTGTGTGTGTGTGTGTTCAGGGCAGTGTGGGGACAGGAGTTCAAGTGCTGTCTGTGTCTCATAAAGGCATCAAGCTGCTGAAGATGGTGAAGAGCAGCTCCGCTACTCCAGATTACTTCAGGGTGCTGAGGCCTTACAGGTGGGCCTCATAGACTCATAGACTGCAGAACAACATGGACACAGTTTCTGTGATGTCAGCCACAGGTCATCAAGCTAAAATTATACCTACACCTTTTCAAGACGTCATACATTATTATCAAGACATCATTAAAAAATGCTCCAAAGACACATTAAAAGAGTTTAAATTAACTAAAAAAACAGACTGTGTTCTCCTCATTCAAATAAAAGGCCATAAAATGTCAAGTGACCTTATTCAGCGTTCACAACTTCCCGTGTCAAGTCCTCCAGTAATTTGACCTCAGACCCCTCTCTCTTTTCTCTGTGACTTTATGTCGACTTCCCGCTTTTGCACCTACTTCCTGCAGCTACTCGGACATCCTGTTTGTGTCGATTCCATCCAAGAACATGCTAGAGTTCAACCTGATCAACGAGAAGCTGATCCTGTTCTCCGCCAAGGCCCCGCAGGTCAAGCACATGATCGACTACTTCCTCACAGAGCTCAAGAAGGTCAGAGGGCTTTTGTGTGAGTGTGTGTATGTCTGAGTGGGTCTGGAAGTCCAACATGGAGAAAATATTTATAAGTGTATATTTTGTGTAACACAACTGGAATTCAATAATAACAAGAGTAATTTTATTTGTATAGCACACAAGGAGCACAAAGATTTTCAATCAAATGCAATTTTCTTTTATAGATGAGGATATTTATCTATCTATCTATATGGATAAGACAAAATGAATACAATCAGAACATTTGAAATCATATAAAGCCAACAGATAAACACAAATACCAATTTCAAATTAGTAAAATATAATATATATATATAAATATATACATATTAGAACAATTCAGCAACTACTGAGGTGAAACAGTGCGGGCAGACTGAATACTATGTGGAAATCTGTTTCACCTTCATAGCTTAAGCTGTGTTAAATATGGGAAATTCAATATTGTTGTCTTTATATACAAGCATGATTATTAATGGAGGGAAATTAATCAATACACTAGTGATAAATGTGTGTCTCATCACACATTTGATCCACATATTTAAAAAATAGATTTACAAATATGTATAACGATTTATGAGCAATTTATGGTGTTAACAAACATGTACCAAACAGTTTGAACAAATGTGAAACCCTCTTACATAAAAAACACAAACCAACTTTGTGTGTTGTACTTATACATTTGAAACTTCAAGTTCATGAATCTAATACTTTTTTTTTTAAAAGCTTCCTGTGCATATAAATGTCTAGAAATCTTTTGAAGGTTTTTTTTGCATTTTATATTACATATTATTTACAGATTACTGAATGTGTGTACATGGATCACCTGACAAGTAAGGATTGGGTGTGGAGTTTTTTCACAGCCTCAGATTCACAAATACGTTGTCTCACTCTTACCACTGAAGAAGAAGAAGAAGTCTGCCACTTGACTTGGTTTTTGTGATATTCTCATAAAAAAGTAGACCTGTCCTCAACGTATTAACTACAAGAAGATGTTTAAAAGACAATATTTAAATACATTCTTAAATTGTTCATCATATTGGGACAGAAACAGAGGCAATTGTCTTAAACTCCTCACACAAATGTAACCCAGTCCACTGTGATGACATTGTTTTGGCTCACACCTCCTCTGGCTGTCGTCTCCGTCAGGACTCAGAGTACGTGGTGGCAGTGAGGAACTACATTACTGAGGACAGGACTCTGCTCAGCTTCCATAAAGGAGACATCATTAGACTTCAGCACATGGATGGGCTGGAGGCGGGTGAGACACACAAACACAATTACTGGCATTAAGGACACACACAGTATCTCTGTACACTTGCTCTCTGCTACTCTGTGCTTCATGCCGTGACTTTCATTGTGTGTGCGAATGTGTCCTTGTGCGTATATGTGTTTGTGATCAGGCAAATATTATGGCTGCATAGTGAAGAAGAAGGTCATGCTTCTGGAAGAGCTAAAGAGAGACACTCCTGAGTTTGGTGGGTTTGACAGCCTGGTGTGATCGGCTGTTTGTGTGTGTGTGTGTGTGTGTGTGTGTGTGTGTGTGTGTGTGTGTGTGTGTGAGTGTTTGCTTTGCTGTTTTCTTTTTTCTTTTTTGCTGGTTGGTTTGGGTTTATTTTGATAATAAACCTGTATGTCACTCAACCCAATGGCTTGGGTGCAGTGACTGCAGCTTTGGGATATATGTCCTAGTTTGTGTTGTGTTCCTACTTATTTTAAACTCTTTTATTTGATTTGACAGCAACACTACACATTCAGAAGAAAATCAGGACTCAGGTGGTGAATAAAAACACAAAGACAAGACATAACACCAAGTTAAAATACATTAGAGTATGAAAAAATACACACAAGAACAGTCGTCACACATCATTAGATCATTAACAATATTAAGGATACACTTTTGGAAGATATCACGTAACCTTAGGAACATATCATTAAACTAGCAGTGCGCTGCCCAAGGGGACTTATATGGTAAGATGTTTGATGCTTTAAAGTGTGCTTCTTTAGCCTCTTAGCTTCTTCTACTTCCATTTAAGATGTTTATTTCAGTTGTCACAAGACACACAAGCCAAGATGACTGCAATTTGTGTGTTTTGAATGCATGTGTCATTTGTGGTTTTGGGTGTGACACTTTAGGTTTGTTTACGTTTATATAGAATATGAACCTCTCAGTGATTGTGCACGTGTACTTGTGTGTGTGTGTTTGTTTGTATGTGTGTATTTGCACACAGGCTGGCGGTTTGGGGCTGTGTATGGAAAGTCAGGAGTGTTTCCCTCTGAGTACGTCCGACCTGTGGCAGCTCCAGACTTCCTGGTTCTCCCTGCTGAGCGGCTGGAGCCTCGCGACAGACAGGGACGGGTTGCCGCCTCAGCTGCTGTTGCCGTTGCGATGGGCTCAGCCATAGCTGCCCACGAGCTTGATCTTTCCACAGAGGTGCAGACCAGGAAGTTCTTTACTCACTTTATGGTTGCAATTTTCCAAAATATTGCCCAAAAAAGAAAGATTATACCTTTTCTTCATCTTCCAATACCACTACATTACAGTACCAGCTACTGTTTTTACAATATATGTTGGAATATTTAGGCTTGCAGGAATTGAAATATTTTTAAATAATTACATCTCGCCCTTAAGCAACACAGCTACTTAGCTTATTTTTGCTGTTGGTGTATGTGTGTGTGTCAGGTGGTGAATGAGATCGGCGAAATGGACGATCTGCCTCTGCACGGCAGCCAGTACGATATGGTTGAGTTTACCAAGAAGTACTTCAGAGAGGCACAAAGGAACAAGAGGTCAGACACACAAACACACACATACACACCTACTGGTCCAAAGCTCAAATTGGTCCTAAAATTAAGTAAATGGACATTTATACTCATGAATGCACTGACACAAGTTCACAGCTGCTGACTGCTGCTTGTATTTTTCCCCACAGTGATCAGAAAGCCAAAAAGGGGAAAGAGGCCAGAGACCCTGTTGACATGGTCAAATTCTCCAAGGTAAGAGGCAGAATCATGACTATACATTCCTGTATAATCTTATTTAAATTATTGTGAACTGCACCGTGGCACAAAATAAAAGTATAAAAATAAAAGTATTTTTCTTTGACGCCTCATTCTCATAATTTACCAAACACTAGAGATCTGATTGAAACATTTCAGGTATTACTTCCTCATCATGTTTGTCTCTCCAGTCTCCAATCCAGGAGTCTCTTATTGACTTCTCAGACAGTGGGATGAACAGAGTGGCTGCTGACATCTTCTTAGGTGAGAAGAGAATAGAACAGGAATGGATGGTAGTAGAGTGGAAGATTAAAAAAGTAATTCATGGCTACATATATTATTTAAGACTTTTAGGTGATTGATGTAGAACAAAATATGGATGTAGTATACTGAGGCCTCCTTTATTTTAAATGTAATTTGTGCCCATGTATTTTTTGTCCAGCTATAATGAAGTTCATGGGAGACTTCCCACTGAAAGGTCTGAGTGAGCAGGACCTCGTCACCACGATACTGAAGGTACGTACACATGAACAAAATGTACACAGTACGACTGAAACAAACTCCACTCATGATCTTTTTGTTTTATTGTGTCATTGATGCTTGAACTAATCCTTGTGTGTCTGTGTGTACACATGTATCTGTACATCTTTGTCACATATTCATTCTCTGAATGTAGTTGAGTGCTGATCATGGTCTGATGAAGGATGAAGCCTTTTGCCAGGTGATGAAGCAAGTCACTGCCAACACTAGCTCCAAACCGTAAGACTCTTCTACATTTTATCATGGTGAACAGACTGCATGGAGTTAGAGAGTTTGTACCAAAGTGGTCCGTATAGAGCTGTTTATTTTTGGTTGTGTGTGCGTATTTTGTGTAGGGACAGCTGTCAGAGAGGATGGAGGCTGCTGTACATCCTGACAGCTTTCCATCGTTGCTCTGATGTGATGAAGCCATTCCTGTTGAAGTTTCTGCAGGATGCCTGTGCCAGCACCGGGGTGCAGTACCAAGGTATATGATCTATCCATGCATACATTCATCTATTGAGTCTCAGTGATCATAGTGTTGACTGGCTTCTGCTTTTAATTGACAGGTATTGCAAAGGCATGTGAGCAGAATCTGAGGAGGACTTTTCAATATGGCGGGCGTGTACAGTATCCAAACAGCATGGAACTGAAAGCTATGCTGGTGAGTCCATGCCTTTAACCTTTTGCAATGGTCAAGTGTATCACAGGAAACCCTCAAATTATGGCTTACTTTTCCTCCATTTTCTTCAGTTTTCCTCAATCATTAAGAAACGTGTGAACAACTGCAGAGGATACCAGACAAATGCACTTACATCATCATCTGATCGTACCATGTCATTGTATCTGGACTCATAACGTTATATATTGTAAATAATACCTGTTAATGGAGTGCAACTGTTATTCCTGGTTTGAGTTGTGGAGCCTGGAGCAGCCTTTTGAGTTTTCTTTCTTTTGTCTTTGCAACTGAATTGAATTGAATTGATTTGGGGTTTTGTGGAAAACAAAACGGACTCTTTACAGAGTGGATTTACGAGATATTGGGACGAGTTACACTTTCGCGTTAAAGGTAATGCAAAAGTTACTTTCCCTAGTAACCAGTTACTTTTTATATGCAGTTATTGGTAAAGTCAATCAATTACTTTTTGACAAAAGTAACTAATAACTGTGACTAAATACTAATTTATAGTAACTTACCCAGTACTAAAAACCTGCAAGGGAAAAGAGACAGTTAAATTGAGTAAATGGACTAAACTGCTGATGAGGAGTTAAGGGCCCTTGTTTCCTCAGGATATGTGCTCTTACGGAAATGAAAAGTTCTGCTCTTAATACTACAAAACCTTTTTCCTGAAGGGAAGGGGACAAAAAGTACTGGATGAGAGGGGTCTCATATTATTTTCAGACCAATCCTTAGATGTGGGTATTATACATACCAGAAATACTTGGCGAATCTTGACAAATGATTTTTTGATGCTGCTTTCACTACCTTATTAATCTCTTCCCTGTCATCGGCTGCGTGCGGTAGATATTTTCATCCAACGGAATTGATGCTTTTCTACTGAAGGCATCTGTCATGTTTAAGTGTGAGTTTGTTTGGCAGCTGCGTTCCTGCTCTCAATGACAACTGTACACTTAATGTGACTGCTCTATGATTGGCTGCACAGGCTGGGCGGAGCTCCAAGAGACAACTGTTCCTGCTGCCAGGTGGGATCGAAAGGCACTTGAAAATCAAGACGTGCTCTGTGAGTGGCACACACACGTAAAACACAGTGAAATGATATTGTACTGATTCTGAAGAAAAGCATCATACTAGTGTGTAACATTCTTAGACTTAGCAATAAGTAGCTGCAGAAGGACTGACTGTAGTACTGAAATAACAAAGAACACAGCTGATGCTGCGTCTGTGGATCAACATTATGTCAGAATTGCTTATTGTGAGTGGATTTATTCATTTAAGGTTGCATTGGATGTCATTGAGGAGCTTTGCTATGAGATGGGCCTTCACAGGGTGGAGGCTTTGGATGAATATGCCATCTTTTTGGTCACACACAGAGGTAACAAGGATCCAGCTGTCACAGTGAATATATAACATGCAAACACTCTTAACAAGGTCTAGCATTTCTTATAGTAACACATATGTAAATGATTGTTTTTTGTGTAGGTCAGAATGTGCGCCCCCTCAACAAGCGTGAATACATCCTGGACATTGCTACAGAGGCAGAGCCAGTGGACGCCAACTACAGTCTGTGGTTCAGAAGAGTCATATGGAGTCTGGCTCTCAAACTTGACAATGAACTATACGTCACCATGCACTATAACCAGGTAGAGAGTTACTGTATGCAATGAGGGACAGGTAATTTCCAATTTTCAAACAGAATTTTAGAGTCTGGCCATCTTTGGCTCATATTTTGGTTGTGTGGCTGGTTTTTACAACAATTACATTATCACATTATAGATATTACCTCTGTAATCCTTATGCAAACACCCGACTGACCACGAAAATATAGATTTTACATTTCCATAAGTAACATTGCACCCTCTGTGTTTCTGTCCAAGGTGTTACCTGACTATCTTAAAGCCTTGCTGAGTGTGGTTCCTCAGGGTAAGGCCAGTGAACAGCATCTGCAGCAGATCGCCAGATTGGCTGCCCTACAGCACCGTGCCAAGGACACCATCTACCTGCCCACCATGTAAATATACACCATATATATCTATGGAATGCCATATGTGCCATGAATGCTTAAATTTTGTCGCACAGCTGAACTTTCAAAGACAGACCACACACAAAGTGACACATATGGCGATCACAGGTGCATCCTCATACAGTTATGTAAATTCAAACTTGCAAATGCACTCGCATGTCAGCTACTTACACAGAAAACTTCAGCTAGCATGCATCTCTGTATATAATGTAACTGCTGCCTCTGAGATACAGTATCCCTGGTTTGCTCTATGTGTGTGTTTGTGTGTGTGTTTGTTTAGCCGTGAGTTGCAGGAGTGTGTCCCCTCACAGTTCTACAGCAAACAGGGCCCACAGCAATGGCTGAATATGACAACTCAACACATGCAGCAGGTCCAGCCTTTAAACCCAAACCAGGCCCGTGCACAGTTCCTTGGTAAGACTGTAACTCTCATTTACTCTATAATAAAATAATAAAAGACATATTCTCATTGTCGTCACTTTGGCTTGAATGGATTGGCAAAGTAGTAATGACCCCTTGTGTGTTTTTCCCGCAGGTCTGGTCAGTGCCTTCCCCATGTTCGGCTCCTCCTTTTTCTACATCCAGAGTTCTAGCTCAGCCTCCATCCACGCCCCGTGCATCCTGGCAGTAAATCTGAATGGGCTGCACTTTCTTCACAAGGATACTCATGTATGTCACAATCACACACAACCTGCCTGTGTAATGTTGTGCAAGCTTCACATTCCAGGACCAGCTGGAAAAATATGGTAGTGTGCAGCTGGATATGTGTAACAGTATGAGGACTCTACTCATTTGATTTCCCTTGGGGCCGTTTTAATTAAAATCATACTGCTATAATTCAATTATTTAAAAAAAAAAAAGATTATTTGGCTCCCTCTGCTGGCTGCTGTCTTTTGTCATCCATCTACGCGTTTTGAAACTTCACAACTCATGATCCACACATAACAGGAAATAGAGCATGACAAACATTTTCCTAGATAATAAATCTTTTATTTGATGTGTTTAACTTTAAACATCTGTGCATATCAGTTTGCCAGTGTATGTTTGTATGTGTATTCAAGCATACATTTGGTTTCGTGTGTGATTAGGAGGCCATGGTGCGTTTCCCTCTGAAGGAGGTCCAGTCAACTCGCACCCAGAGACCGACTTCAGGCTCCAGTTACCCGTACGTGGAGATCATGATAGGAGACCTGCTCAACCAGCGCATCACACAGCTTCAACTTGAGCAGGTGGGTGTGTGCGAAGACATGATAAGCACTTAGAGAGTTGTGTTTATAGTGTTTATGGTATCTATGGTTTCTCTGTCCATTTCACTCATCTTAAGTGGCCTAAATGTTTCTATATGTTTGTGGTGTGTGTGTGTGTGTGTTTTCCAGGGTTTGGAGCTGTGCCGAGTCATTGCCATGCACATGGAGAACATGCTGTCTGTCAGAGAAAAGAGACTCACTTTGCCACCAAGTGAAATCACCCTGCTGTAACATAAACATGCACATGCACACACCTTATGCCTCATAAATGTACTGTATCTACCTCTATTTTAAATATAGAATATTTTTGATATTTAAAACCCATACGTCTGTAATGTGACGAATATATGGTGATGATGTTGATGACATAGTTTGCAAGAACTGATGTACATAATGAATTCTGCAACTAACTTACTTTTCATTATGTTTCAATCTGATATATATTTTCTCCATTAATCGTTTGGTTCATAAAATGTCATAAAATTGTTAAAAGAGGATGATCACAAATCCACACAACTCACGTTGACATGTTTGAATTACTTATTTTTTGTACAAAGAGGACAAAACCCAAAGATAATATGTTTACTATCATAGATGACTAAGAAAATATTCACACTGGATACACTGGAGTCAGTGAATTTTTGGGCGGTTTTGCTTTAACAAATGACTTATATGATTAATCAGTTTTCAGAACCGCAGCTTTTAATTTCCCGTTGATTGTCAAATTAATTATCAAACGAATTATTTCAGCTCCTCATTCAATGATTCAGTGATCTGTATCTGCATTAAACAGATAAAGTACACACAGGCATATTATCATCTTTTAAGAAACCAAGAGTCAGGCTTGAATACATGTTACAGTTTAAGATCTTGTCTACTATGGCTGCCTTATAGTGCTGAGACTATGATGGATTAGGCTTCTTTAAAGGCACATCCCCACATCTGAGTATGATTTGATTAGCCTTGATCCTCCTGCAACATTGAATTAAAATGCTCTTGCACTGAACACAAGTAAGATCCCCTGCTGTTGCTGCTGCCAACAATTGTTTCCCAGGCAGAGTTTGTCTGCATAATGAATAGAAAGTACACTTTAGTATAACCTTACTTTTGCTTTAACATTAGTTGATGCTTGTGGTTTGACATAATGTGTCATTTTTCATTAGGTGTAACTTATAAACATTCCCTTTGAAGCCATGAGATATTACTTTTTAAGTTGCTTTACCATTTAAAATTCAAAGAAGAGAAGGCAGCCACAGGAACAAACCACTAAATGAATTAATTCTCATTTTCATCCCTTGCCATGAAATCAAGGGAAAGACACAACAGGGGACACATATTTGGGAATGCACATTTTGGCCACATTGGAGAACACTTTGCACTAAGTCAAATGATTATTTATATAATGTATTTTGATTGTAAATACCTACTGTACATAATCAATGCATGTGAATAATGTTGTAAATTAAAGTTTGTAGCATAAATTATTCTGGTGTGTAAATTTGTTCATCTTGCTTTTGTAGAACTTTATTTATAACATGATGAAAACAATGTACACAGTAAATCAAATTGATGAACAAAATACAAGACAAAAATAGTTTTTGGCCTGTTTTGAAATGACAAAGTATTCATTTAAAGTAAAAAAAAAACATGGTTTCCTTATCCTACATCTCTCTATAATTACAATATTTAGAATCATGATGATACCAAAAATCAATTCTACCTTTGTAAATTCAGTCAAAACAAGGAAACTAGAAAACTCTGACAGTGAAGACAGATTGCTCATCTGGACTTTTATTATTTATTACATTGTCCATCACCATCACAGCTGTTGTATTTCAGATTCATATTTGTATATGTTTTGGTACTGTTTGTATGTTGCTGTCGCCATATGAATATTCTTTGTGTATATTATTCAGGTGTCTATATTAAGTGCACTGAAATCTGACGTCAAAGGACAATCATGCACCCTACCTTACTATTGTAGCAAAATCGACCATCCTATCTATCTATCTATCTATCTATCTATCTATCTATCTATCTATCTATCTATCTATCTATCTATCTATCTATCTATCTATCTATCTATCTATCTATCTATCTATCTATCTATCGATCTATCTATCTATCTATCATTAAACATAGCATAATAACACAATAAGAAAGCATAATCCAAAAAGTTTTATTATAATTACAAACATAAAACATTTTAACAATTTTTCAACAATTGATTAAGTTCACTTGGTTTGCCATTATTAACTCCCATTGGCCATTTACTGGCTGACAGTTTGATTTTAATTACAGGACTCACCGTTTATCCTCTCATATTGACAGACGTCGGTGGGAAGTGCACTCGGTGCGTCCTGTGCTACAAACCCAACGCTCGGCTGTGTGGGCGTTTCTGACTAAATTGCTCGCAGATTTATTCGCTTTCATTGGTTAACAACAACGGGGTCCGTGTGAACCGGGGGGAGGAAGAGGAGGGGAAGAGTTGGGGAAAGGGGGGGAGACTGTGGTCAAACCCACCGCGACCTAAACAGCTCCAGGAGGGAGAGGAGGGAGGAGAGCCGCAGCCCGCAGCAGCAGCAGCAGCAGCAGCGTCGCAGCCTGCCAGCCCCGCTTTCAGCCTGCATGGGCTAGTCGTTTAGCTAGCTTATTAGCATCGCCGAGGTTGTTATCTCCGTGTTTTCCTCCCCAGTCCCGTCTCCCCCTTCCTGCTCGGCTCCAAGATGATGAAGTTTAGGTTTCGTCGGCAGGGCACCGACCCGCAGAGAGAGAAGATAAAACAGGAGCTTTTCGCCTTCAACAAGGTAAAGTAACGGAACGGAGGAGAGAGAGAGGGAGAGAGGGACAGGCAGGCAGGGGAGCGAGGGTTTCCTCCTCTTCTCTCCTCCTCTGCTGCTCCCCAAAACCAGAGCTAGTATTGTCTTTTTTTCCCCTCCTTCTCAAAACGGGACCAGATTTGAAGTCGAGCACTCTCTGCAGCATTTGTCCTCTCTGTGTCTGTTTCTGTCCTGGTGTCCAGCTACAAACACGCACATTTTATCTGTGAACTGGTCCTGATGGGTGGTTGTAGCACAGACTGGACTTGGCTTTTTGTTGATGGGTTTCAGTTGTTTTCATGGCGTGTTAATTGGCTTCCATCCAAACGAGGCCCGCGTTTGAAGTGAACTGTGATACCATCAACAACTGATTACTGTGTGCCAGTGATAGGGATTATTCTGGTGGTGATGATGATGATGATGATGATGGGATAATCAGGGCTACAGATTACCAAGATTAGTTCAAATTGTGTTGCAGCAGTTTTATGCTTCATGTAATTTGTGTGACCCACATTTCAGATATTGATTAGTGGGTGCAACTGCAGTGACAGTTAAACTCTTATGCCTTCTCCCTTCCTTTTTTATAGGTTTAGATCAGATTAACAATATTTTTGTGCAATCTGAACAAATGATTTAACACAAATCTAAAAAATATCTATAAATAAAGATGGTGAACACTCTCAGATCCTTTTAACTTCAACTAATGTATGCCAGTGCTTATTTATTGATGTCAGGGTTTTTATGGAGGGGGACGAGCTGGCCGACATGCCCAGCTTTCCAGGACACTTCTCCGTGCGTTTCAACGTATGCCAACAGAAGCTACTGCAACATTTTATCATGCAAAGATTTGCAGATGTCTTCCCCTCGCTGGAGTGGTGGTGGTGGTGGTGCCGGGAGCTCAGACCTCTCCTCGTTTCAGTTTTTTAGGGTCTGGAGGGGAAACAGAAATGAGTGTCAGATTTCGTGCTGCTCCATTCTGGCATCACATCCACATGGACATAAACCAGTTCATGTATATAGTCAGCCTCCCTGTGCCTGAGTTCACATTGTCCGCCCTCCTCACCCTGACAGCTAGGAGGTCTATTTAAGAGTTCCTGGACTGAGCAGATTTCAGATCCACTTTCAGTTTGTTGCATGTTGTCACCTTGACTGCTGTTGCTAAACTGGTGGGAGACTATAAGTAGCCCGTGGTGCCCGTTTGTCAAGTCTGTGGAATGTATTGATAAACGTGCCTATCAAATATCCGCTTGCAGGTAATCTTTTCAAGTCAATGGTGTCCACGCTCATGCTAGACGACTGTGTAAAGACAAAGCGGTTATGCACTGCTGCAGCCTTGAACTCGGGTTAGGTGAGGCCGCTGTTTATCTGTACAGTGTTACTCAAAAAGTAGAGCAGAGTGTTTCAGAGAGCAGGACTGCCCAAACTTTTGAAAGCCACAGTTCATCACGCACAGGGGCTGACGGGTCCAAAGGAACCAGACTCCACTAGATTATTTAGACATGCAGTGCACATAAAGTGGGATACAAGCGAGGAGAGGTTGATAATTGATGACAAATAAATATTTGTAATGCATAAGGGAAACCTGCTTTCTCTTTAAACCTTTTGGCTAACAGCCCAATCCTTCATAAGGCGTCCAAAATTACAAATGGTGAATTCAAATGAACACTTGAGGTTGACAGCCACTCTGAAACATAAAGCATCAGTGTTGTATACAGTTAAGCCAGGAAAGCTGATGTTTTTGATTAATCAATTGTTCTGTGAGGAAGACTATTGTAACAACAAGCAAACACTCAAGCGTATTTATTCTGCTGCTCACAAATGTCGACCAGCTCGTCACAGCTTGTGTGAGGGGGTACTTGTCCTGGTTGACCATCTGAATGAGGTCAGAATGGAGCCAGATTTTAGAGAGTGATGTCTTTTTACACTATGTTTGCATTTTAAGTATTAAATGTGGCTCATGAGACTTGGCAAAAACCACACTTCATAATCTGGTGCGCTGTCCAACTTAGATCTGCAAGGATTAGTCGTTTTCTTTCATAAGTCAATCGTCAGAACATCAGTGCCAAAGATTTGCTGGTTGCAGCCTATCAAAAATGATGATTTCAAGCTTTTATGTGCCGTACATGACAACAGACTGTCATGTACAATGGAACAAAACAAGACATTGAGAAGATGTGAACTTTGGCTTTAAGAAACCATACTGAACATTTTTCAGTATTTTCATACATTTTATAGACCAATTGATTAATGAATAATTGAAAATATTGTTAGTTCCAGCTCTACATTGGCTCAACAGCAGGCCCCCCCACAACCCTACTACCAAAGCTCCAAAATGTTGATTTTAACCAGGATTTCAGTTTTTTTTCTATTGCAGAGCTTGACATTAAGTTAGAAGTTACAGATTTCAACTTTTTATCATTTTGGAAACTGAGATGATGATTATTGCATGTTAAGTTGTGCAGCGTTAAAACACACATAGTTTGTAGTTTGGGTTTTGAAGAGTTAACTGGTTAGTTGCTTCATGTCAGAATGTACGGGGAGATGACGAGCGACAGCAGCGGCAGAAAGGGCAAAACAATGAGTCGTCAATGGGTGAAAACTCAAAGATATAAGAGAAAGTCAATGTGGTCTAAGTAGTGCAATCAGGTTGGCTGAACAGTGTATCATGTCTAAAGTCCATGAACTGTTTGTTGCACTGTGACAACACACACACACACACACACACACACACACACACACACACACACGTGCACACACGTGCACACACACACTTTTTTTTAAGGTCAGACACCAGCTGCCACAACTATCACAGAGGTGGTCTCTCAACAGGAGTGAGTCTTTGATGTGACTTTATCTGTGTGTGTGTGTGATCAGACCGGTACTTAAAAGACAGAGTTAGGTCCCAAGTAGGCCGCTAGTAACATTTTTTAAATTCGATTTAAATTATTAGTTTTTTGGCTTAAATGTCTGAAAATGTTAAAAAACCAAAAAAAAGATCATTGTTTCCCAAAGGCCAAGATTCAATCTGAATTGTATTTTTTTTTTTTGTTCCAACCCAAGTCAACAAACCAAAGATATTCAGTTCACAAAGGACTAAAGAAGCCACAATATCTTTTTTAAATGAAGTTGGAACCATGAATTGATAATCAAAATAGTTAAGTAATAAGTAATTTTCTGTCAGTCAACTTTTCAGTCAGTTGAGCAATGGTTGCAGCTCGAGTCCCAAGCTAAATAAGTCATTTCCAGATTTGTTGATTACACAGTCTGGTCAGGGGTCCTTGACTGCAAAACTTGAAAGACCCCCTTGACCTCTTTAATGTAGCTTTAAGTCTCTTCCTACAAGAAGGTTTCTGCTCTTTTTTCCCTCTTTCTGTAGATCTGAATGCTTTCCCAGCTGTCTCGTCCTCTGCTGACAGTGGCAGGAGGAAAAGCTGTGAATTTATGTTAATCCCATTTAACAAGTTCTGCATGGCGCTGCAATAAAGCAATGCTGCTGCCATCACTGCTTTTAAGAACTTTCCTCTAACTTTATTAAGGGAGTCCTCCCACTTAGACGCCTCACTGACTATACAGTCTGACAGATGTAAACACACACACACACAGACAGACATGACAGGGTGTATTTTAGGGGAAAGATGTAAGAAGAATAAATCTGGGAGTGTTCACTTCATTGTTTTATTTCTTGTGTCGTCTATTAATCTCTCTCTCGTCTGTCTGTGTTTCTCTAGACTGTGGAGCATGGATTCCCCCATCAACCCAGTGCTTTGGCCTTTGACCCCAAGCTGCAGCTTATGGCCATCGGCACAAAGTCAGGAGCCATCAAAGTGTATCCTTTTTATCATCATGGAGCTGATGCATCTACCAGATTAATTTTTTGGTTCCATCACTCACAGTAAGGCTGGAATGACCAACTCAAGTGAACTCGTATCAGAGTTTTCAATAAATAAATAGTCTGAATTACATATAATTTAAACTGAGAATAGCTTTAACAACCAATGACATGTAACCAGATGTTTAACCAGTCAATCAGCCCACAATCCAGTGGTGGTTGTACTGCAGTAATCAGGATACACAATTTAGAAATGAACAATTATGAGAAATGAAATACACGCGTGCATGTATAGTTATCAAACCAATTGAACAGATGTATTTATTATAATATTGTTCAGCTAAGTCACAGCTGGCTACGTATCCCACAATTCAGCCAACTATGATTGGCAGGTGAGAAATGATCTAAGAAAACCTCTGAACAGTGGAGCACAGAAACTGTCAGTTTGCATCTTTTGAAGTGGAGCTCTGTTTATCTCCACATCAGCTCTGCGGTGCAGCTACTGTGCCGTCTTCAGTAACAGGGGTCAGCGTTTCATGCATCCGTCGTACTCTCGATCTCATCTCCTGTGCAGGTGGGTGGATGAATACTACTGAATCTTTAAACTGCCGCCATTGCGATTTGACAAAGCACAAGGAGTCCACGCCATTTGGTGCAGTTTAAAGTGTATTGAGTTATGTTATTTTGGCACTGTTGGTTTTTTGCTCTGATGATGCCTGATGGTGAAGATAAACTGTAGTATCTGCAGCAGTGCTGTTTATATAATATCTCTTGAGCGTTGCTGTGTGTGCTGTCTGTCTCTGTGGGATGTTTCAGCATCTTCACCATTCCCTCATAAACTGAAGGTAGCAGAGGAACATGTTTAATGGAGAGATTGAAGGAATTGAAACTTTTTAAATTATTACTCAAACTGTCCTTCGTTTGGACATTGGACATTTCAGGTGTGGCTCATTTTCAAAGTAATTTCCTAACATAAAAAATGTTTGCTGAATTTCACATTACAACATTACAAATACAGAACAGCAAGCAATAAAGTGCAGCCAGTGACAAAGTGCATAGACCACCTGATATCTGACTGCTTGTGTTCTTGCCCTGCTGTTGTGTTGTCACTAGAGCCCTACAATTAACTTAGTAACATATTACATAGTTGATAGGACTGTGGCGCCATTTGGCAAATGTTTTGTTGAGACTCAAAATGCCACTAATGCATTTTTTTAGTGTGTGGCCACTGGGAATCACACCTCCAACTGCCGGCAGTGACGGTGCAAAACTTGTGTCAGTTGGAACGTTGACGCCTGAAACGAGTCAGTTTGGCTTGTGAGATGCTGTTTAGCAAACCGTAGTTTGGAAGAGCGTGTCAGTGACACTTGTGTAAAAATTTCAGCAACTCAGAGGCTCATGCTCTGTCCACATGACACAACTCTGACATGTTTGTTGATCTCCGTTGCCAGTCTGCTGCTACAGTACTTTGAGTAGGTGATGTTGGTCTGTGTTAGGTTTTACTTTAACTTTTGTTTACTAATCAAGCTGCTGAGTTTTAGCTTCAGATCATCAGAATCATCATCTTTAGAAAAAGAAGAGCTTTGATGTTTTTAAAGCGTATATTAAGTGTGTTTGTCTTGCATGTTTGCCTCACATGTTTCCTGTTCGTCTCGCATGTTTCATCTGTGAGTGTGTGTGACCTGCAGCGAGGAGCATGTAACAGGATTTATGAGCACACAAACATGCCAGTGTGTGCATCTGAATGTTTGCCCATAGCAACTGCGTATTGTTATTTAGTCAGTATGTACACATTTAGCTGTGTGTGGGAAGGGAGGCTGGCTTTGTGTGTGTTACATGGACATGCACTGGAGAATCAACTCTTTGAGATGCAGCTTTCAGGGAGGGAGAGAGAGAGAGGAGGGGGGGGGGGGGGGGGGGGTGGTGGAAAGAGAGAGAGAGACTGGTGGTACCAGGCACTTCCACTACTGAGAGAGAGGGAAAGATAGATGGAGGGAGAAATGGAGCAGGGAGGGGAGAGATGGAGATAAAGGGAGGCCATGAAGGCAAGGGAGTGTGAAAGAGATGGAGGGGGAGGCAGAATAACTTCACCACACGGCTACACGGTGTTACCTAGCGCAAAAGTCCCAGCTGCTGCTGGAATTTCTGTAAAGTCCGCATAGACTGGAGCGCTGCAGAGTGAAGAAATGTACACCCTCTCTGGGAATATCTGGAAATTTTTACAAATCGGTCATTTTACAGGAATATTACAGAATTGTATATCTTGTTTCACACATTTATTGCATTAGATCAAGGATTCCCAACACCCAACATGAGGGTCAGGACCCCCCAGAGGGCCCAGAAGTAAATCCATTTGGAAAAGTTACACAACATTTTTTGCCTTTTCCTTGTTAAATAGTGGACAATTTTCACTTCTCAGGGCCTCTTAAATCATTCAGCTTGAGTTGGAAAAATCGTCTTTTTTTTGGAGCGCTCATGACTCTTGTTGGCTAGTAAACATTGCTTTGTTTTCACGCCAAAAAAGATTGAGAACAATTGCGTTCAATCACTTTGTAGCCGCTGTTATACAAGTCATAGCGAGCCAAATTGGACTGGAAACCATCTTTGAAACCACAACACAAAACAGGCAGAAAGAATGATTTTTTTTTTAATAGTAAATGGTTTGATTTTGTTGTGAAGAATTCACGTCAGAGCAGCATGCACCTTGATTTTGTCTGCAAATCTCATTCAGTTGAAAAAATAGCCTTCATTTTTTTTGTGTGTGTGTCCACATTCCCTGATAATCTCACAGACTCACTGACTTGGGTTTGACCTAAGCCACACACACACACACACCCAGTTACTGCCTGTAGTGTCGGATGTGTGGTTCAACGCTCACACACAACACGACGCCTGTGTAGTGTACAGTGTGTGTCGAGCAGTAGGAGTAGATCAGAAAAAAACCAAAAGGAAGTTTGGCTGAGCAGAGACGTGAAGGTTATTGACTGCGTTACAAAAAAGGAGCAGAGAGTTGCAAAATGAGCGGTACTTGTACGTGTTTTTGTCGTTCTCTGTCTCGGCGTGATCTCTCCTCCTCTCTCAGCCTCTCTCGCTATTTCACTTGTTCTTTTTTTTCTCTTCTCTTTTCTGCTTCCTTCGCTCTCTCTGCGTGTTTATAAAGCCAGAGTCATATTACGCCCTGAGAGTTTCTGCTTCGACCACAGACTGGGGCTCAGCGAAGGGAAGGGGACAATGTGGTGTGGGTTTTTTTTCGGGTTTTTTTTTTCATGCGTGCATGTGTGTATGTCGACAGAGATAATGTGTGGGGGTGGTGGGCCGATCTCGAGGAGTCTGTCTCCTGTCGTGGAATGCATGTTGCGCTGCCCTGGGTTAACCCTCCCTCTGTGTGTGTGTGTGTGTATGTGTGCGCAGATTGGGCGAGAGCTTTGTTGGTGAGTCTAGTCTTAATAAAGGGAGCTTTTGAATTGGTTTCCAAGACAACCAGTGCAGTAGCCTGGGATGAGAAGTGCTTGCAGACTGGAGAGCTTTAAAAGTCTACAGCTCAGCACATCTGACATCAGTGTTTGTCGGTAAAAATGCATTTGGTATGGGTAAAAAGTTCAGGAATCACTGCTCACACACACACACACACACACCTATCTGTGGGTATGAAATTGTGCTGCTGCAACTTTATCAGGACAATCCAATATGTGCTGAATCACACTGAAACTTTATGACCATGAAGCTCCAGTATCGGCAATCCAACAGCCTGAGGACAAGCTAATATTTACACACACATAGAGCAGAGCTTTGATCTGTGTGTTTGTGGGTGTGCTTCAGCTGTCAGCTCTCTTTCTTTCTCTCTCTCTCTCTCTGTCTGTCTGACATCCTGTTGGTCACACACACTCCACACTGCATGGTCACCCTGTTTCGTGTTGATTCATCAGATTTTGTCTCTCAACTGGAATGTATTCGCCTGTAAAAATGAAAAATCTGAAGTTTTATTACTTTTTTTTTAACCAACATTTCTTCATGTTTTGTCTTAATCAACCAGTGGCGCTCGTCTGAAATTCTGGGGAAATATGTGCTTTCTCACTGTGAATCATGTGTTACGAGTATTGAAATGATGGGGATTGAATATATTTCATCTTTCTTCTCATGGTGACCTGAGAAACTGACCGTGACAGCTGCTTTAGTGTGTGTGTGTGTGTGTGTGTGTGTGTGTGTGTGTGTGTGTGTGTGTGTGTGTGTGTGTGTGTGTGTGTGTGTGTGTGTGTGTGTGTGTGTGTGTGTGTGTGTGTGTGTGTGTGTGTGTGTGTGTGTGTGTGTGTGTGTGTGTGTGTGTGTGTGTGTGTGTGTGTGTGTGTGTGTGTGTGTGTGTGTGTGTGTGTGTGTGTGTGTGTGTGTGTGTGTGTGTGTGTGTGTGTGTGTGTGTGTGTGTGTGGTTTCCTGCCCTCTCCCCAACAATTTCCAGCTTTTGATTAGTCCCCAGTCAAATTAATTAGTTTTGATGCTGAGCGGCACAGACTGTGGTTTGTATTGGAGGCTCATTTGTGGAAGAAAAAAAAAATCATACAGGTTATGTAACCTGCATTTCTTTCAGTTTAGCTTGAGTCTGATTCACTCGTTTTACATTCCTCCCATCCTTCACCTCTTTCTCCTCATGCCCACACACTACCTACTCTGCTAACTCTCACTCCTCCTATTTTTTGTTTTCTTTTGTCATGTCTTTTCTTTTTTTTTTTCTCTGCCTCCTCATTTTGACTTTCTCTGTCATTCAGTCCCCTGACTATAACTTGAACCCTCATTGATATTCCTGAAGAATGGCAGGACCTTTAAAATTCCCTCTTCTCCCTCCTCCTCCTCCTCCTCAGCCTCACCCCCACATCTACACACACTTACAGTTGAATGGACACACACACACACTTTTGCTCGCCCAGTTTTTGGAGAGAGGCGGGGGATGAAAGGGTGTGTGGGCTTGCCGAGTTGGACAGAGCGGATCAGTTATTGAATGGGAGAGTTAAGGAACAAAACGTCGAGGAGGTGGACGAGAGGAGCACAACAAAGCGAACGTTTATCTGAACTGACAGATCAAAGTTGTGTGAAAATAATCAGTCCCCGAAGGGCTGAATCAGTCAGGATCGATGAAGTGAAGGAAGAGAAAGTCCATCTTGAGTGCTGGAGAGTAATAGCATCCGCATACTTGCTAGCTCTATCTTTAAACATGTCTAAACATTGCCTTAATTACACCGTTGTATAAAACGTAGATGACAGGCGGTAAGTGGAAGTTTTCAGGTGGTCACGCCAGTCAGCAAAAATCATTATAAGTCATCCTCTGGAGTTGTTTGCATTACGGTTAAACATTTTTTTCGTGCTTTGCTGTTGGTTTTTTGAAAGTCAAGTATATCCTCTTCCTGACGAGCTGTCGGGGGGAGAGCGTGCGTGCTAAACGAGTGGGACAGAGAGAGGGGAAGTGTGGGAGGTTGAGAGGTACTAGCAGAGGGAGAGGATGCAAATGAGACGGGATTGTTTCTGTAGTGGGTGGGTGGAGTTGTTTGGCTTGTCTTGTTGTAAGGCTGCCTGTTGCCAGACGTCTGAAGAGTTTGAGATTATATGTGTGTTGTGTGTGTGTAAGAAGGAAAAGGAGTTGGAGGGGAAAATGCTCACAGATAATGCCTCAGGAGTTTCAAACAAAACTATTTTGACTCGTTTTGTCTGATGTCTGGAAATAAAACTCTTCTATGATTTTGCTTGTAAAATGTTGTCACCTCTCTCTCTCTCTCTTTCTGACATTCTGTGTGTGGTCATCTTATATGTTCATCCTTGGGTCAGTTCATCCTTCCTTTCTGCCCATCCCTATCTTCTGTCGTGTGTGTGTGTGTGTGTGTGTGTTAGCGAGTGTGCTGGCCGTTGTCTGTGTGTCCGCATGGAGGACAATGCCTTCTGTTTGTCTGTATTCAGACCGTGAAATCGCTTTATCCTTGCTAACGCTCTCTCTCTGCATCACCGGGCAATCGCGCTCTGTGTGTGTGAGTGAGTGAGTGTGTGTGTGTGTGTGTGTGTGTGTGTGTGTGTGTGTGTGAGAGGAAGAGACAGTGATTCAGTGATTATGAGTTACTGTAGGCCTCCATTGTGTGCATTTCAGGATTCTCTGGTGAGCAATGCAGCAAATCTTTGCCAGTTCCACAGTCAGAACGTGCAGGTTGATTTGAATAGTTTCTTTGCACGGAGCACCACCGTTTAAACCAGCGCGTCATTCAACAGGTTGCACAAAGATTCACGTCTCCCATGTTGAATAAGATTCAGGGGGCGGGAGGGCTGGCCTAATCCAACATCTCTGTTTCTTGTTTCTGAACCTTTTTATTTTATTTTTTAAGGATGTCTGCTGTCTCCGTTGGGTCTTTCCCTGCTTTTTATGAGATGAGCTGTTGAGTTTCTGTGGTTCATTTCATAGCTTTTTATTGGTACTTTCAATTTTCATGTCCAAATTGGATTGAAGAGGAGGCTGTCGAATTACTGCTTTGAGTCAGTGTTTCCAGCTCTTTACCGAGCATTGACCTGACTTTTAGCTTTTTGGTGTTATGGCCTTGCGTGCGTGCGTGCGTGCGTGCGTGCGTGCGTGCGTGCGTGCGTGCGTGCGTGCGTGCGTGCGTGCGTGCGTGCGAGTGTGTGTGTGTGTAGCCTCTGATGTTCCTTCCTGGCTAGGCATCTTGAGAATTTGCAGCAGCTCCTTTCATCCGACATTTCTGTCTTTTTATCCTGATCTTTTAAATTTAGCCACGTCTTTATGTGGCATGTTTGAAGTGAAGGGGACTGTTTGTTATGTGTCCATTTTTCATGCCTCAATCCAACCAGAATCTCCCCTTGACTAAAGATTTGGTTCATGACAAAATCTAAAAGTCATTCTTTCATTTCCCAGAAATGTTCTGTGGATATTCATGATCTTCAGAGGAGGAATCCTGTTTTATTGTGTCTCTCTGACCTGTGTTATACTACACCATATATCAAAAAATAAAACAAACTAAATCTAAAGAGGAGATTGCGATTGAATTAATCATTCATGCTCCTCAGAGGATGAAACCTTTCCATGTGGGTATGAGCCATTAGTAATACTACAGACTTTTAGCCTTTCTGTCTATTCATATTAATTCCAGTTAATCCCTCTCTAATCAGTTTATGTGTAATTACACTGCTCTGTCCTTTTTCATGTTGGAATTGCTGTTCATGATGACCTCTTCATTATGCTGACTGGGCATAACAGATTGACTGGCACTACACAGAGTACAGGTAATAGGATTATGGTTTTTATAAGAAACTGGACTCATGTGGACACAATGACTGTAACAAAGGTATTTAGATAATCAGCTAGAGGTGATGGCAATGTTCAGAGAATATAAGCTGCCTACATTAAATTGAAAGTTTAAGTTATCATTTTCTGTTAAACTAATGTGCACAAAGCTATTAGCCACCAGCTTAAAATGTCCTCTTCGTGTGAAAACAATGTTAATGCTTGTTAATGCTATTCTTTCTGTCGGTCAAGTTCATGGTTAACCAGAGATTAACGTGAGTGGAAGCAGATTGATGAGGCTGCGTCTGCATGTGTTTATTTGTGTGAATTTTAATTATTTATACTTTACATGCCAGCAGAGTTATGTATCAGTGTTTTTAAAAGGGAGCACAGGAATGTGACACATTTACACATTTATTATCTGCCCACTTCTATTGAGGAGTTGTTGGCCAATCAGCAGACCCCTTGGGGGAGGGAGCTTAATTTTAGAGGAGACAAACATGCACACAAACTTGTAATGAGGTTAAAGCAAAAAAAAAAAAAAAGGGACTCCATCTACTGCACAGCTGTCGCTAGTGAGGAGGTGATGACATCATCACCGGGGAATCCCTCTACCAGCTGTCTTCTGACATCACCACGACCAGGAAGTGTGTGTGTGTGTGTGTGTGTGTGTGAACAATGCCACAGTTGAGCTGTTAGTTCACAGTTGTCCTCGTCACACCCTGCATTTGTTTAGCACTGAAGACCTCTGCCCTGCCTTACAACTCTTCTGCTGCATGTGCGACATAATTATTTGGGGTTTATGTGGAAGGACAAAGTTTGAAATTGGAGATGCTAGTGGCCTGGTTGCTGTCAGAGGTACTAAAGACCAGCCAAGTGTCAAGCTTCTGACATAGTCTTAAATAGTCATTAGTGGTTTTATTTTTCTCCATGCACTGACAGCTTTCTTTGCACTTTTTTTTTTGCACAGCTAGCTTAAATGGCGTGGCAAATGCTGTATAGATTTGTGATGAATGAGCTGCGGTCACATGCACAAACCACTTCAGTCCATCTGTCTTCAGGCCTTTTGAAATTTTTTACACAGCTGTGGATCTCTGATTTCCCCACACATTTACTTTCCTGTCAGTTTTCTTACTCCTATCTTTTCCAACACAGCAGAATTTCTTTTTTTTTTTTTCCTAAATGTCGCACTATCTCTTTCCAGCATAGTTATTTCCTCACAGTTTGTCGACCTCGCTTTGTACATCTCATCTCCTCGTAACACAGCTGTTTGACACTTTTTTTTTTCTTGCTCTCACTTCAGTTTCATCTCTCTGGTTACATGAAGCGAGTTGAAATCTGCAAAACTCTTTTTTATAAAACTGTGGTTTCGCTTCTACTCTCTGTTTTGGTGTCTAACCCCCCCCCCCCCCTCCCTGTATCTGGTCCAGTGGTTCATGACCCATCGGAGACTTTTTGTCTCACACCTCCAGCTGTTTGAGGCATGTGTTATTGCAGGGAATAAAACCAGGGGACAGGAAGTGACAACACCAAGGAATGCTAGTATAACACTCAGATGGGCCTCTGGGGATTCAGCAGAGGGAGGGAGCGAGCGAAGGAGGGAGGAATGAAGGGGTGAGAGGAGTTGCAGGTATGTTTGTCAGAGCTTGAGAATGAGAGGAGGTAGAAGGAGGGTGGAGGGAATGTAGTCACTCATTTCCCTCACAGGGTTTAGAGTTAGAGCGATTAAAGAAAAAAAGAGAAGAAGATAAATTGATTTGGAGTCTTCCAGGGAAAGAAAAATCCAGTAAATTAAAGATATAAATGGGAATGACACGAGGAGATGAATAATGTATCTAGGTATATTATTTCCCTTTTTCATAGGGGAAAAAACTGTAGATGATAATAAAAAAGATAGCGATAGAAATGCAGAAACCAACTCCACACAGTGGCATACAAACACTCGATCTCTCCAGATTTCCTTATTTTTCTGCATATTTAATCCACATTCCTACAGCCTTATGTAAGCAGTGGGCTTAAGTGTGTCAGTATTGCTCACAAGCTAGTGGGTGTGCGCTAACTCACAGTTTAGCCGAGTTGTGTAGATGGCGTCACAGTTCTTAAGTGTAGCCTTTTATTTTATCAGCTCGGCTTCATTTACTGGTCTAACAAAGGCGAGGACTCTGTAAAGATTGCTGTTGATTATATACACATACACATACACAAACACACACACACACACACACAGTGGTGGTTTTGAGCATCTGCGTCATCTGTTGTTGGTAATTGCTATGAGCTTTCTTATAGCACTCTAATTTCTTCCCTATTATTAGACCCAACCAGTATGTTTCTGTTTGTTTACAGCTGAGAATTAACAGTTTTGTGTGTGTGTGTGTGTGTGTCACACTCTATCCTACCGGTCACATTTTAATCTATTTTTAAAAATGTTTTGAAGATGGAAAGGATGCCTTAAGATGTTCCTCGCTGCGTGGTGGCATGTGTGTTAATGTGGCGATGGGCCGGTGATGCTGAGCTGTCACGAGTGCATGTGGTGTTCATGCTGTGTACAAATGTGTCATATCTTTGGTTTTAGTTTCTATGATCTGTCCCTTTTTGGAGAACATGACCTTCCACACAGCCAGAAATTAAGTCTGCCATTTGGTTGACACTTTTTGAGCAAACAGTCCCACCGTACCAGTAATACATATTTTTAAACCATGATTGGAAGTCTAACCCTGGCGGTGTTGCTGCCATGCTTGACATGTAGTGCTATACTGGGCTGCGGCTATTAGAGTTCCGATGAAAGAGATTTAACAGGGAGAGAGAGAAGGAGATGAATGGTAAACTGGGCTAATGCAGTGTGTCTCTTTTTGGATGTTATCCAACAACAGAGCTGGCAGATTAAAGTCTTTATATGCATGTATTGATATAAAGCAATATCAATAATGTGGGATTTATTATAGTATATATAAATGTTTTTACAGTATCATTGTTTTCTGTTAGTGTGGTATAGTGTGATTTCTTAAAGGAAGATTTAGTGTTATCTAGTGAAACAGACTTGGAGGAAATGGAACATAATATTCATAGGTATGTTTTAATTGTTGTAAAATCAAAGTTTTTATTACCTTTTTCAGAATGAGCCTTTTATATCTACACAGGGAGTGGGTCCTCTTCTAAGGAGGTCACCATGTTGCACCGCCATGTTTCTACCGTAGCCTAGAACAGACAAATCACACTGGGAATGAGAGGGCCTTTTGCATTTTCATGCATTTTGCGGCCAATGTAGGTTCTTGTACACACTTGGAAGAGTAGAGGAGGGGCGAGAGAACCCTAGATGCCAATCAATCTTATACACTGCTCCTTTAATTTGTGACATGAATGACTAATACCCCTACCCACTCTGACATCACAATCCTTTGATCTACTTTAAATTTTGTATAAATAAAAAAATGTATGCCATCCCAGACTGACACTCTCAGGCCTAATGCAACTTACTACAAAACACAATTCACTAAATTGTTTATTTTATTGCTGTGTAGTCTTCACATATCAATATGTACGTACCTATGTTACTACATAACTTTTTATTTATTATAGATTTTATTTTATTTTCATATAGGTGTTCTTTATCTTGTTTTTCTTTTCTTCTAATTTTTTATATTACTTAAAATATGCACTGTGAGCGTTGCCCAGCTCTGCAGTAAGACACCCATCAGGTGTCTAAGACAGTTTTTACAAATTCACAACCTTGTTCCTTCATACATAGTTATACTTTATTTAAAAAAACACATTTAAAATTATACTTCCTTGTACTATTAAGATGACAGCACTTTTCCACTATAAAAGTGGTTGCACCTTCCAAATTTATGTCAAAAAACTCTTGCGTAAGTTGGAAGTTCCCACTGTGTTTGATTCTCACATTTGACTTAGTCTCTCACATCTGCTCCAGCAGCTCAAACTGGGATTATGGTGTTTCTGCTGGCTGTGGACTTTAGGGGATAACTCTGCTCAAGCACTCTTCACTCTGTGCTGTGTAAGGGTTTGCTCTGTTGTGTATTTCCTTGACGGTATCCTCACAGCTACGGGGAGCCTGGCGTGGAGTTCACAGGACTACACCAAGACACCACTGCTGTCACACAGATCCACTTCCTGCCTGGACAGGTGAGCTCTGTGCCAGGATTTTCTGAATGTAAAAAAAAAAAAGAGATTATGTTAATGGCGTCCAAACTGATGTGGAATGTTAATGTGTGACTTGTTTGCTCTGCGATAGGGTCATCTGCTGTCACTGCTGGATGACAACACTATTCACCTGTGGGAGCTGGTGGCCGCGGCCCCCAGGGAAGTGGGAGGTGTTAAAAGAGAGGGCGTGGTCTCTCTACAGGAAGTGGGCAGCTACAGCCTCCCAGGAAGACCTGGCATTGAGAGCTGCAGGTACAGATCCTGTTTATACTGTAAATTCAGGAATTTCACAGGTTAATTCATGACTCATGCTTCATCTTCCCTCTCCTCTTCCTCCCAGTGCCACTCGGGTGACAGTCCTCCTCTTGCTGAGGTCGTGTGACCTGCTCTGCATTGGAACAGAGGGAGGGGGCGTGTACTTCCTGGATCTGCCCCACCTCTTGCTGAAGGACAACCAGACGCTGCTCCAGGATCAGGTCACACAGAGGTGAGATGCGTAAATGACACGCCAAGAAATTATTTTTAAAAAATGTTAAAGCCGGAGTGGAGAACTTTAGTGTCTCCTCTCTGGCAGTGACAGTAATTACAAAAACACTGACGCACTTACGTAACAGGCTCTGCTGAAGCCTACTTGTTGCTACTGTTTCAGCTGTAAAACGGTAGATAAATTGTTTTGAGCATCACATGACTTGTTTCAGTTTGGTCCAATAATGTTTGAAAAGTCTAGGAGAGCAACACAATTAAATTATTTTATCCCCATTCAAGCTAACGGAGAGCTAACCGGAAATTCGCCGGCTAGGTTGGCGTCAGTTTCTGGTGTGCATGTTCTGCCCATAGAGCATGCACAGTATACATTCATGCTTCCAGTGTGAGTATGTCAAACATGACACCAGATATATTCAGTTCAATTCAAATGTATCAGTATAGCACCATCTCCTACAAAAGCAGTTCAAAGTGCTTTACATTTAAAAAAAAACACACAAAAAGGCCAACAACCAAATCTCAACAGACTCCACCTTGTGACCAGAGAAATCTGTTGGCACTGTAAACTGACCACATGTCTGAGATGTACTGTAGAGCCAGACCAGCAAGTGCTTTGTAAACCAATACTATGCTTTTAAATGTAGTCTGAAGACAACAGGTTGCCAGTGAAGGTTTCGGAGGACTGGATTTACATAGTCTGATCTTTTTGTCCTGGTTAGAACTTGTGCGGTCTAGTTCTGGATGAGTTGTAATCTATGGATTGTTTTATTTGGAAGACCCATAAACAGAGAACCACTCACGACAGATGCCTGCATGTGTTTCTCTGAGTCAGACGGGGAAATAAAGCCTCCGATTCTGGAAATGTTTTTTAACACTGAGCGCTCCCTTCACTCACAGTTCCAGCTGAGCAAGTCGGCTCACACACGCACGCAGAGACAAATATCCCTCCTGACCCTAACAGCAGCAGCAGCAGCAGGCGGGTCCGAGTCGTGTTGTTCGGGGCCATGAGAACATTCAGATCCCCTTTATGCTGTCGGGAGAGTAGAGGAAAGGGAGGAAGACATCATGTAAAAGTGAAAAATAATATACTCCGCTGGATGTTTACAGTATGCAGTGTGAGTGAGGAACAATGAATCAGATGTAGATTTGTAGTCAGCTTGGTGCACTCAAGGCTGATATCATATGATGTTGGTTTAGAATTTAAATGAGTGCATGATGAATGTTCTTGAGTAGAAGTTGTGGGAAAATGAGGGGTGGAGAAAATACAACACAGAATAATACTAGTTCTGCTGTATAAATCTGTTAAGTGGGTTCTTCAATTGTATGGTGTTTCTGTTATTTTGTCCCTCCCCTCAACATTCATACAGTGTGACGTGCAGTACTGTATAGCCATGTGTGAGAGTTCAGCAGTGAACTAGAATAAAACACTGTAGGACTGTGGTGTTGAAAGACAGATCCAGGACAAACTGGCAATTTGCAGTATTGATTTTATTTATTTTACACATATTAGAAAAAGTATTCTCTTTTTTGTCTGTGGCAGCTTTTCTTGCTGCATTCCTTGTTGATGCAGTGGCAGTATATCACAGAGCCTCTGTTGGATGTCTTTTTATGCTCTGTGACTGACTGTCCTACTGGTTGACCAAACCCCTCATTAACCAGGCTTGTTTAGGGAAGTGGGCAGAACTGAGGCCTAACGAGGGCCCTGATAAGGCTTTGTGTTTGTGTGTGTATGTGTGTGTGTTTGTGCGTATAATGTGTGTGCATGTGTGTGTGTGTGTGTAAAGGAGGGGAGGTTTTAGACAGTGAGGCTTTGTACCAGCTGCCAAAATGCGGTGTTCCGGTCGGGGAAGTGTTTCAGCTGAATCTCCAACACACACACACACACACATATACACACACACTCACACACACAGAGGCTCATCACCAGGACTCTGTAGCAGGATGCTGGATTCCCTAAAAATACTTGTGAACAGAGAGACGGAGACAATGGAATGCTTTGTTGGGAATGTTTCTGCCTCTGTGCTTCCGGAGAGGATCTTCCTCAGTGAACCCTACCAAAGCAGTTTGAAGTGTGTGTGTGTGTGTGTGACAAGCTGACAATGTCTTTTGCGATGGTTCTGCCTCATCTGCAGTAAAGAGCTCAGAAAGTTGCTGCACTTTCTTGTCTACTCCCCCATGTTTGTTTGTTTATTGGATTTCATGTCTGCGGCTCTCTTCCTCTATCGTTTTTCTCTCCCTCTTTTTCCCTCTGTCCTTCGCTCAGGGAATCCTCTGACATCTTGAGGGTGTGTCCTGCTCTACATTCCTCTGCTGCCTCAGAGGAATGTCTAGTTCACAAGCTCAGCTCCAGCTTGATGTTGTTGTTGCTGTTGGATGAGCAGTCTTTGCTGCAGTATTAGAGTTTATTATATATTCTGTTAGACATTTGTTTTAACACTGAATGTTGGTTTTGTTTTGGTGCAAAGGAAGTGGAAGCTTTTGAGCTCGCCTTTTCAGTCTCCACGCTCCCACAAATCAGTCCACTCTTTTCTGATTGTACATTACATCATGAAGTCAGAATTAGGCTCTCCTCTCTTACCAAAAAAATGGCCTTGAAAGTTATAACTTGATAAAATTTTTTTAAAATGAACTGACTCATAACAAACATGAAACATACTTGAGCATGAAGGTTCATTTTTGATCTTAGGAGGCAATATGCTGAGTTTTTTTTTTTTTGGCTCAGTCATCATCACTTAACCCGAAATTTCACTTTGGTCACATGATAACGTGTGAAGATTGTGAGCCATCTCTCTCTGGTGTTGAATGTTCCTCCTGATCTTCCTGCGGATATCTACTGACTCCTGGTTCCTAGTCGACATGGTTACCAGTTTTTTTATCAAGTGAGATACTTTGACTATGGGTCCAACTTTAATCTTTACTCTGTATGTATGAGCACGCAGGATGAACAATTTAAGCACCCCTTGACTGACAATTATTTCACCTTGTTTTGACCTGTAGGTACTTGTAATTTACAGCATGCAGTGTAAGCAAATCTTTTCTGGTAAATGGGACAGATGTGGGAGGATGATGGGGAAATGTTTTGTTTCTTCAAGCCTGCCAGAGGACTACAGATGTGGGAAATCTTTGGGGCCGGTGGAATCTCTTCAGGAACATCCTCAGCAACCAGGGGTGATTCTGATTGGCTACAGCCGAGGCCTGGTTGTCCTATGGGACCTGAGCACCCGTCATGCCGATCAGCTCTTCCTGGGCAAACAGGTACCTGGTATATAGAGTAAAGTTTATTGCAAATTGATGTACATTTTTAGTTTTCCATGACAAAACGTTAGTTTAGTATTGTGCTGCCTTATTTCTTGTAATTGTTACTTTGCTTTGAACATGAGAGTTCACTAAATATACAGTATCTTTCTTCCTAAAATGCCTTTTATAAAACTTGGAATGATAAAAGTAATAATACAATTAAAAGTGACATAATTACTCCCAACACTTCTCCAAGTCATTGACTAATTCAAGTAAAGTCCCAGCTGCTCAAAGATGCTCTGCTCTCTGATATTAGTTCAGTGGCAACTCCTTCAGTAGTCAACAGGTTGTCATTATTTGAGAAATATAGTATGTATGATTGTACTGCTATGTGACCTGTCTGATGTTGGTCTGTGTGTGTGTGTGTTTGCACATGTGTACCCGCCCCCCTGCAGCAGCTGGAGAGCCTGGTGTGGGAACGTTCTGGAAACTTATTTGTCAGCTCCCATAGCGATGGTGGCTACTCTGTGTGGGCTGTTACCAGCGGCAACACCTACAAACACCAGCCAGAGTCCTCTACCATCCCATATGGTGAGAAATGCACACATAACACACACACACAAACATTTGTGTTTACCAGCTAAAGCATTTTTGAGGCGTGCAGTATATTGTCATCCAGGTCTGGTGATGAATATGTATTCTGGTATCATCTGGCCTAATGTAACCTAATCTAATCTAAAAGACTATGGCTCAATGAACCATGACTGGTCATCCATGTTTGTGACTCATAATAGAAACTTGTGGTTATAGTTAGTATTAGTGTTAGCATTAGGGGCATTTGTCCAGTCAGCTTCCTTTTGGGAGTGACTATGAGACAGTCTAGACAATGATGATTTTTTTTCTCTCGGCTCTTATTTTTATTTTTATTTTTCTATGCCCTCTCTGGACTAAAAGGCTTTCTGGAATATGGAACAGTTCATATTTTTTAACATCACTGTTGGTTGTTGTCTGTTGCAGGACCATTTCCCTGTAAAGCCATCAACAAAATCCTGAGGAGGACAACAGAGACAGGGTGAGCCATTCGTCCCTATTTTGGGACACATTTTTCTTATGAGTGCAGTCAGATAGTGGCAGTTAATCTGTACTACTTTTGTTTTTTGATTTTATGTCCCATTTGACCAAAACGTTGTCTCCTGCTCCAAGAAGACTATTCACTTGAGTTTACAGTAATCAAAGTGCTAATAAAAAGCAGTAAAAATCGAAGAGACATTGGCTCATAATCAGCAGCTCATTTGCAGTTTCTCAAAGTGCAATTGGTATATTTATAATTTAAAATTAAAATTAAACACTACATCTTCTATTAGAACTGATATTACAAACACCTGTATTTTCCCCAGAGGAGCTGTTCCCAACCTTTTTTTGGCTTTTTCCCTTTTAAAACAGAGAAATGTCTTAAATTCTCGTGATTGTGTATGTAGGGATAAATAATAGGTCAGTCAGTAATTTTTGCCCTGTTTTATTTAAAAAAATGTTAAGAAGCTGGTAATTCCAGTAAAAAAAAAAAAAAATGAATATATGAACAAATGAATAGAATTTTTTGTAGCATGCATGTTTTTTTTTCTCCTTTTCTATCCTTTGAAACATGGATGTGATGGTAAAAAATATTTCCTTACTTCTGTGTGGCTCTCTCTAGCTCATCAGTGCTGTTATACAGTGGAGGGATGCCCCGAGCCAGCTACGGTGACCGCCACTGTCTGACCATTCAACAGGACAAAGACCACGTCACTCTGGACTTCACGTCCCGAGTCATCGACTTCTTCACTGTCCACAGCATAGAGCAAGAGAAAGGTGAGGAGCTGGGCAGCATTAAAGATGGTTGGCATGTGTCCAGTATAGTTTTCTCTCCTTTTTACTTTCAGCTTCTCTTTCAGCTCGCTAAACTATAATTTTGTATAAAAAGTGTTGTCTAAATGTCTCAGAACTTCATATTCTGTCTCGCCTCTCCTCACAGAGTTTGACGACCCGTCAGCGTTGGTAGTGCTACTAGAAGAGGAGCTGGTCGTTATCGACCTCAAGACCCCCGGGTGGCCTTCTGTGCCCACTCCCTACCTGGCTCCTCTCCACTCCTCAGCCATCACCTGCTCCTGCCACATCTCCAGCGTCCCGCCCAAACTTTGGGAGAGGCTGGTCAACGCTGGCAAAGCACAGCAGGGCCGCCAACACGCACACGGGGTGAGAAGCACAGTGTGTCAATTCAGCTGATTTTTAAGTGATTTATTATATATGCATTTAATCCATTTACTCATGTAACAAAATGAGACTTTAATTAAGAGTGAGTCATTAAATACGTGTCAACTTGTTTAGAATAACCAAGACCAAGAGTTTCTTTCTTTCTTTCTCAAATAACATCACTATTGGGATCATTATTTCTTTTCCACAAATGAATAGTTTTTAATTAATTGATTTCTGCTTAATCATAGAACATAGCTGTAGCTGTTGGCAGGATGCTACAGGAGGACAGGATTACTCTGTAAATTGGTTTATTCATGGCAGCAGGTATATTCAATTACAGTAAATCCAAGACGCATGTAAGCAGCTTAACCTGAGAATACCTTAAACAAAGTGTAGCCAATCGCCAAGGCAACTCCTGCATTCACTATAAATGTAGCCATCAACACTAGTCAGTGTGTATATACATACTACACACATCTGCATGCTCACAGATTCAACATACAGGTTGTTTTTTGGCTTTCTACCAAATGTCATCTCAAGACTCAGCTGCTACATCTGTCCGCAAATAGAGAGCAGGACCAATAGATGATTATTGAAATTGCAGAGTTTTAAATTGAGTAATCTAAATCAGGATATTGCACTTAAGTTACAGCAACAACCACAGTTAGTAACTTAATTATAAGTTAGATACATAATAGTTAGTTACATAATTACTCATGCTACTAGTTAGTTTGAGCTCATACGCTGGCAGCTCGACAGCTGGGAGGAAGCCAGCGGAAGTTTGACCATCAGTTTGCTGGTATTGTGTTAACTTTAAGAGCAGGTGTGGGCAATTAAGGGCTGTGCAAGGGCTTGTAGCTTAGATCAGCTGTTTGATCAGTGGCACACACACTCTCTCACAGCTGGTACGTTTGTAAATCATCTCTGTCTGTCTGTCTGTGTGTGTGAGGCTGAACCAGAGAGACTGGCACTATAACAGAGAAAACCCAACAAAAGCACCGAGCTGCAGAGGCCAGCGAGAGTTTCTGTTTACACATGTTCATCCATGTGGGGCCGTGCCTGGGTGTCAGGGCCAGTACATTTTGAGCCGGGGTCATGATGAAATGGAAAACGTCAGGAAATATGTTGTTGGTCAAAGTTTTTAATATGTGAATTTGCTTTTTCTCTAACTTTCTAACTTTTATCCAATCTCTGTCTGTGTAGAGTTGGCCCATATGTGGAGGGAAAAACCTGGCACCTCCACCCAAACAACAAGAGCTGCTATTGACAGGGTATGCTGCGCTCACACACACACACACACACACACACACACACACACACACACACACACACACACGTATCAGACCACATTACATAGACGTAGTCCGTATTCAGATCAAATCATGCAGTGTAGCGAAATCATCAGTCCTCCCATTCATTTGAATGGTGGTTGTGCATTTTGGCTGTGGACAATTTGGCTGTGAGAAAGTTGAGCCAGAGTAAACTTTTGGGGAACCGCAACCCAACATCACCCTGGTGGCCAATCACAGCCGGCGATCACATTGATCAGAGCTGTGAAACTCTACCGTGAGGGAGGACAAAGACATTACTATGAGGAATGCAGGACATTTCTCTTCGTTTGGTAATGTTAAAAGTAAAATCAGGCTTCGCTCGTCGGCTTCCTGACGAATTTTAAAAATGATGAGAGAAACAGAGAGAGCTGAAAGCAGCTGTGGTCGAATGAGCTAGCGCATGAATTAGTATAGGGAGTGGTAGTAGTGAGAAAGCCGGTGAATCAGATCAATAAAATGGTATTTTCTGATACGTTACATTGTAGAGCACAAACACCCCCACATACCTCTGCTCAACCCTTTGGTGGTCTGCCACACCACCCAATTTTGTCTGAACATAGCCTTAAATTAATTTCCTGGAGTTTTACCCTAACCATCACCACTACCTTCCTAACCTTAACCCTAACCTTAATTACTTAACCAAAAATCATCTTTTTTCCAATTGAGGACATGGCTTTTGTCCCCAATTGGATAATCTGTCCCTAATTAACTGGTCTCAAGTCTGAAATTCCCCAAAAGTGAGTAATGACAGGCCACCAGCTGTGTCCACCCTGCAGGTGGATCCAGTTTTCAACAGTTCTTTCATTACATAATCTGGCACAAATCTGATTCGCTCTAGTAAATTTAAGTGATTAAATGCTGCATAGGAAAAAAATCAGATCTGAACCACATGCATAAAGCATGATCAACATGTGACATGTGCTGAAACACTGAAAGCAGAATTGTTCAGGGCAATAAACAAATTCTGAGACAACTACAGATGTTTGGCAGAGCCAGCATTGGCATGAAGCACAATGAGACACAACTACAATGTTTAAACAAAGTGTAACAGCTGGATAGGTACTTAAAAAGGTACAGTAGCTATCACCTTTTTGTTATTGTAGCTTCTCACAGTAGTAGTTCTGTATTGCTCTGGTTTTAATATTTTTATTTTAATATAAGGGAGTGTAATTCAATACCACCAAACCACAGCCTCAAAATTAACCAACAAAACTTATTACGAAGATGTAATGTATTGCAGGGTTATTGAATCAGATTGCATTAAATGTGGCTACATATGCTGTACCTAATAATAAACTGTATTTTGGACAAATCCAAAGAAATCACATGATCAGATGGATTTTTCCACCAAAATACACAGAAAATTTTGATTGTATTTTTGTTGCAACATTCCTTTAAATCTGTGTGTTCACAGACATGAGGATGGCACTGTGCGTTTCTGGGATGCGTCAGGTGTTGCTCTTACACCACTGTACAAACTCAGCACAGCCAACGTCTTCCACACTGACTGCGACCCTAGCGATGACCCTCAGGACCCTAGCGACGACCCCGACATGCAGCAGGAGGAGGAATGGCCGCCCTTCAGGAAGGTGAGAGCTGAGGAGGCTTGAGTAGGTGAAAGGAAAAAGAGAGTTATAAAATCTCCCCCTCTAGAAGTCAGGCACAAGATCTTATTTTACAGGCTTTGGGGAAAAAAAACAATCTGTGTTTTTTTACACACACGCACGCAGTCAGTCCTGTAACACTACATCTGTGGCCTAATTTTCCCATCTGATTGTTTTCATGCGTTTTGGTTTTCAGACAGGCCCACCCCATTGTTCCCGTTATTAAAACTTGACTCTGAAGGAACCGCAGTCTGATTCAGTTTTAATGGCCTGTTTTCTGTACAGCGTTACATTAAAATGAAGTGATTCAGCATCAAGAAGCAGAATCTCGTATCGAAGAAATCTGGCTGAACAGGACGTGTTTTTGCTAGATGTTGACAGGAAATGGAGAAGCGATGAATATTTAAATCAAGTTGAATCCGAGATGTTTCTCAATGTTTGGGTGGACGACTGGACGTCGTCCAAGATGAGCGTATACGACCTGCAATCTCTTCTCTAGACAGCAGGGATTACAGTAAAGGGAAGATTCATAACTGTCTCATTTGGTGACTTATATCAGTCTTCACACACACACTCACCTCTTAAGCTTGTTTTCCCATTCCTTTTACTCTTCTTTTCTTCCCCTCTTTGCTCTCCCACTCACCCCCCCCACCCTACTCCCCTCCCCCACCCTACTCCCCATCCTTTCCTCATGTATCCTGTGGTAACAGAGCTGCATGTTCAGGAATGTGGCCCTCATATGGGATGAAGAGCCTTTCCCTTTTTTCTCCTCTGTAATGAAAACCAGACCCATCAGCCCACTCTTTCTGTGTATGTGTGTATTAGTGACCAACTTTTCCTACTCCTTGTTTTGCCAAGACACAACTCCCATGTGAGGGGATTCTGTTGGAATTCCTACTGTGTGTGTGTGTGTGTGTGTGTGTGTGTGTGTGTGTGTGTGTGTGTGTGTGTGTGTGTGTGTGTGTGTGTGTGTGTGTGTGTGTGTGTGTGTGTGTGTGTGTGTGTGTGTGTGTGTGTGTGTGTGTGTGTGTGTGTGTGTGTGTGTGTGTGTGTGTGTGTGTGTGTGTGTGTGTGTGTGTGTGTGTGTGTGTGTGTGTGTGTGTGTTTAACGCACATGTTTCGCTGAGTGTGGATGAGGGGGAAAGGGAGGGGGGGGCCGGCCTGGCATTTGGTAGAGAATAAAGGCAAAGAGGCTGCTGTAGAGCGAGGAAGAGGAGGAGCGCTTCAGGAGAGCATTTTGACATTAGTCTTCCTGAACTGTTTGTGACTGGTTCAGATTAAAGATTGAGAAACACAGTGATGTTGGAGGTGGAGAGTTTAGAAGAAAATGTCCCTTGAATTTGTTTGCATGTTCAGAATGCTGCTATAGCTGCTGGAACATTAATCTGAAGTGTCACTGTGTTAACTAGTGACTGTGATGGACTTTATAGAAAGCCACAGTGAAGCAAAATAAGATATATGCAGTAAGTAGCTAATCTCAACCTCTGTACATGTGTGTTTGTGTGTTTTGTATAGGTGGGCTGTTTTGACCCATACAGCGATGACCCCAGACTGGGCATCCAGAAGATCGGTCTGTGCAAATACAGTAACAAGCTGGTGGTGGCTGGGACTGCTGGACAGGTAAAAATCTACATACAGTCTACTAAAGCAAACACACTGACCTCTGTCACACTGTCTCACATCATTTCTTGAAGATGCAATACAAGTTTTTTTTGGAAGTTATTATTCTTAATAACTGTTTTCCTGTTTTTAAAAAGATTTTTGTTTAAAAGCAAAAAGCTTTAAGAGTTTAAGTCAAACAAATACATTTAAATGTAGAAAAGAGAGAATTTCGTTCAGCAATTATCTAGATTATCCAATCATTTTAACAGAGATAATTGTGCTTCACAGTTCACAATTTCACAGCAGGAGAACTCTGTGAATTTGTCATCTTTTCATTAGCATGGATTGCTCTCATTAACTTGTGTTTGGTGAGATATTATCTATATAGTATCTGTGTAGGTGAATATAACACACTGGCAGTTAACATTAAGAGTAATTATACTAACATTTACATGTTATATCTATTTTCTATAATCTTGCTAATATCTGCCAAGAAGTTAAATAGCTTTATGATTTATTTTCTCAGAACGAGATGAAGGCAGGTGATTAGTTTAATTGGTGCAACTGCAATCTCACAAGTGCTTTTACACTTAACCGTTGCCTGGTTACGACAGGTACACCTGTGCTAAGTAGAATTTATGTAGATTTTTAACAGGAATAGAAGGTGAAAGCCTTACAAACTGGACTCGACTAAAAGTGTTTGACACAACAAACCATATGATGAGGATTATTGCTATTAGAGCTTCAGTAGTACAGGGTTAAAATGTAACTTTTACACATAGGGTTTTCCCACTGTGTTACCCTCCAAGATAAAGCTGACATTTTAACTAACTGTGGCACTTTTATGCATCGTCACTGGATTTTTTCCTGACTTTTGCAGTTCTCTGAAAACATTCCACTTTTTGTAGGTGAGCTGTTTTATGTGCTGGTATTTTGAACTTTTTGTGTGATGTCAGTTTATGGCGTTTCTGTGAAATGTCTGCATACTCAATGAGTCATTATGTTTCCTTCCTCTCATCTCTCCAGGTGATCGTCCTGGGTTTGAGTGACGAGCGTTCGGACCATTCGGTGGACGTTTCGGTGGTCGACCTGCTGCAGGACAGGGAGGGCTTCACCTGGAAGGGCCATGACAGGCTGGAGCCGCGGCTTAAACCCGCCCCCTTCCCCCCAGGCTTTCAGCCGCTGGTGCTGGTGCAGTGCCTGCCCCCAGCCTCTGTCACAGCGGTGGCACTGCACGCCGAGTGGAACCTGATCTCCTTCGGGACGAGTCATGGATTTGGCCTGTTTGACTACCACAGACGAAACGCTGTGCTGGCCAGGTAGGAACACACAGTCACAGCTCGTTATATTCATTCTTATTTTTGGGTGTTCATGAGGCAAAGAAGGGATGTTTCAGGATCTATACTCCATATCAGCTTCCTCAGTCTTGCCTTTATTTTCGCTGCTGGAATAGGTTATTAGATAAATTTATCAAAGTCACCAAATTGTTCCCCTAGGTGTACCCTGCACCCTAATGACTCCTTGGCGATGGAGGGTCCCCTGTCCAGAGTCAAATCCTTGAAAAAGTCCTTACGGCAGAGCTTCAGACGCATCCGCAAGAGCAGAGTGTCTGGAAAGAAACGCACCATTACCACGCCAACCAGCAAGGTAAACATCTGTCAATCTCTGGGAGCAAGTAGAGTTAATTGCATTTCTGCATTTCTGCATTTTGTGACTGTGTGTGTGTGTGTGTATGTATGTGTGTTATGTGCAGGTCCAAGAGGCAAACGCTGCTCTAGCAGAGCAGGAGGACATGGCTCCGATACAGAGAAGGATTGAACCCCGGTCAGCAGACGACTCGCTGTCTGGAGTGGTCCGATGTCTCTGTTTCGCCGACACCTTCCTGCGTGATGGTGTGTTAACTTCCTCGTCAAGATTATGAACTAAATTTGGAATTTCCTTTTCACAAATTCTCAGCCTTTAAAAAAAATCAAAAGAATCATTCACTTCAATCTCTCTCTGATTTCTCTTTGTGTCTATAACAGGTACGCATCACGGCCCCACACTGTGGGCGGGCACCAACTCCGGCAGTGTGTACGCCTACGCTCTGGAGGTGCCCGGCGTGGGCTCGGGGCGCGTGTGTGAGCGGGGCGGCGCGGGAGAGAGCAGTGTGTGTGTGGAGGCAGTTTTGGGTAAAGAGATCCAGCTGATGCACAGGGCCCCCGTGGTGTCGATCTGCGTGTTGGACGGCCGGGGGAAACCGCTACCAGACCCGTACGAAGCCTCGCAGGACCTCTCCATCGCCCCGGACATGACCAACGCTCACTCTGTGCTCATCGCCTCCGAGGAACAGCTCAAGGTAACAGCTGAAAAAAATGGATTATAATGTAACGCATAAATGTTAATGTAATGTTACATTTTTTTTTATGATTGGCTTCTCTCCTCTTTTCTCTCTGCAGGTGTTTTCCCTCCCCAAGGTCAGCGCTAAGACCAAGTTCAAGCTGACAGCGCACGAAGGCTGTCGGGTGAGGAAGGTGGCTCTGGTGGTCTTCAACTCGGCAGCTCAGGAAGACTACAGCGAACACACACTGGTCTGTCTGACCAACCTGGGGGACATGCACCTCTTTAACATACCTGGCCTTAGACCGCAGGTAGGGTTCGGGGGTATGATTGTGTGCATTTTAGTGGTATTTACTGCAATTGTGCTGCTTTGATTAGTACATTAGAACACTTACTACAGTACTTTCACTGTTTATTTAATGATGTACTGATATTTTGTGTATTTTCAGGTTCGCTATGACTGCATCCGTAAAGAGGACATCAGCGGCATCGCATCCTGCGTCTTCACCAAGTACGGACAAGGTGAGGACAAAACTTGATTTTAATGAAGGTGCAAGAAACGGTGTCCCTGCATAAACTGCACACATCCTGTGGAGTTTTTACAGTTAATCACAAGTCTATCTATCTAATTGTTGTCTCTGTGTGTGGTTCTACGCAGGGTTCTACCTGATCTCTCCCTCAGAGTACGAGAGGTTCTCCTTGTCTGCCAAGGTCCTCACTGAACCGCTCTGCTCTGTTCAGCTGGACCGGCCACTGGAGTCCACACTGGCCAGGTAATACACACACAGACACAATCATATAGCAGGGGTGTATCTCACCTTAGGACGCACAACTTCTGTTCGTCCACATAGATAAAAATGATCTGCCTTTCCTCTACACCATAACATCCATAATGTTTGTATTACCTACCACAGGGACTCTCAAATGTTTCCATGTCAGTGTCGTCCAATGTACATAAACGTTTTTGTCAATTTTTTGTCAAGATTTTATGCAACGTCTGACTAACTTCCATATTATCTGAATCTGAGGAGAATTAGTCAAATTAACCACATTCGGCATGGACCCCCTGTAAGCCTATCAGTGACCCTTTGTGGTCCCTGGGCCCCACATTTGGAACCTCCCAAGCCTGCTGTTCATAATGCTTTCTTGTGGGTTACCACCAGCTCTCTCTCATGCACTCAGCTGCTTGCGAAACCAAAGAAATGATACTTTTTACTGTAACTGCTTTATTATTACTCCATCTATGGCCAAAGCAAATGATGTGTGCTCATGTGTCTCCGCAGCGATGGTACGACGACGCAGCCGCAGGCCAACGGAACCCACAAGAACCAGATGGGTCAGGCTGAGGGTAGGCCTGAACACACACACACACACACACACACACACACACTTTCTTTTTGCCCTTACTTCTCTTTCTTTCCTCTTATTATCTCTCTCCCTCTTTATTCTCTTCTCTCTTCTCTCTTCTCTCTGTGAACCTCTTAAACTCCAAGCAGCCCTTGCAGGGGTTCCTCTCTGGTCCCCATAGTAACCATTCAGTATGCCCCAGTTGCCTCTCCTGCCCAGCACCTCCCTCCCTGGCAGGAAATGAAGGTTGTCGTGGAGACCAGAGTAGGGTTTGTTTATATCCTAGTGGGCCTATCACCTGCTACTTTTACAACTTGTAAGCATTAATACACCATTACAAAGTTTGTGTTTACAGGAGAAAAAGCAGGTTAATCTTGGCACATCCACTTTTTGAGTCGCCCCACCTTGTTGGGTTTTACAGAAAAGGAATCCATAACCAATCGTGCCCAGATAGGTGCTGACTTTGAGAATGTGTTGTTGAATAGAAGAAGATTAAATACTGTTAATTTTGAAAGATGAGGAAGAAGGAGCCGTGAAAGCATTTGAGGAGTGACATTTGAGTAACACAGGCATGCTATTGGGTTTTAGAAAAAATGTGAATTTCAGCAACAATTCATCTAAAAAGAAACAAATAAACTTGTAATATTAATCCAAAAATCTACAGCAATGCAACTCTGTGAAAGTATACTATCTATATATACTGTCAATCAGAAGCCTTCAGCCTCTCACTGTCTGGCCTTCTCCCTCACAGGACAAACAGAAGAGCCTCCTAGCACCCTGTCGTCTCCCATCCTGGAAACCCCGCTGGACTCCCCACTCAGCTGCGCCGACCTCACCCTCGACTCCACCGGAGAAATCACCGTGGAGGACGTCAGGGATTTCTTAACGTAGGCATACACGCTCCCACACACACATTTACACACCGTTACATAACATATTCTAAGACGAGAATTCATTTGCATTTTGCGTATCTGCCGTGCAGCACTGTGGACGAGGCAGAGAATAACCTGAAGAACATCAAAGAGGAGGAGGGACGCTCGACCGGCATCCTCATCAATTGAAGAGGTGAGAAAAGTGCACCTTTCTTTGTTAAAGTGACACAAACACACCTGTATGAAGCAGATGCATGAGCTCACACTTGCTGAAACAACACTGTGTATATTAGAGCAAGCGCGTAGACAAACTCGCCCACACACACACACACACACACACACACACACACTCAGACAGACAGACACCTGTTTCTAATGGAGCTGGTCCAGAGTGTGGAAACTTCAAAGATTTGTTCTGTCTGAGCGCTGCATTCCAATAACAAGCCCTCTGCGCTCTGTTTTCCCCTCCACTCTGCGTCTTTGAAAAGCCAGTGGAGCAGAAATGATTTCCAGCGAGGCGGTCTGAAAGGACTGTGTGCTCTCATACTGTAGCTCCGACTTTCTTTGTACTGTACTTGGAGTTGGCCCAAGGCTCATTTGCGCAGCTTTATTCACTTTACCAGTTTGCCCAGATTAAATTCTTCACATGTATAACTCGTGTTGTTCAATTTTCAAAAGTTTTTTTAGTAGCTGTGACTGACCCTGCTGAAGAACAGTGTTACCTCTGAAAATTCAAATTTGGCGTATACAATGCTAGATTTTACAAAATATAAGACATTATCATCATAGTTGGAGCATATATTTGTATTTACTGTATGTTGATACTGAAAGCAAAGATTAATTTTATGATTAAATAAAGTGAAACAGGGGAGCTGTACTCAGTATGAAGTAAATAGTATTTAGTGGAATCTTTTACCCTCTCTGCACTAATTGCACTCATCCGTTCAATAACATTACACTGTGTACTCACAGCAGTCATAAATCTGGATGTGATGGTTGCTGACATCATCTCCCTGCTCGGCCTAATTATTTCTTAAACTCTCTGCTGCCCTCTGGTGGTGGCATATGAAAATACAGATACTGTGCACACACTGTACTGCATTTACTTTATATTATATATATATAGTTTATTTATTAATAATATATATTTTCAGTAATGTACTTTGTATATAGGTTAATCATTATTATTTCATCTGTCTGTTATCTTTTTTAGTCCTAACCCTAACCCAAAATAACATTTTGTCCAACCAACAGTCTTAAAGCTATGAAATGTAGAGTCATAAAAACAGCAAACAGTAAGATGAAAACAGCCACATGTGTGCCATTCTTGCTTGTGAAGTACTTTTATGTTTCTGAACCATCCACTAATTGTTTTAACCTCAAAGAATTCCATTGAACTTTTGTTTTGTCTGCATGTCAAGAGTAGCGGAGACAATCAGATGTGATATGAGCTAATGTCTCTTATTTAGATCTTAAAAGTTTAAAGAAATACACAGTTTTAACGAGTACCTGCTGTTATCTTTTGTCAGACCTGCATCAACACATGGATCTGATTTTGTTCATGTTAACATTATTTAGATCACCAATTGTCCCCAAAACTCCTTTGTCTTTGAATCAAGCTGTGTCTTTATGTAATGTTATAATGATTGTAGCTCATGTTGTCCTCCTTGTTGTTCAAGTTTTACAGGGAGGGGCTCAAGTGGTCTGGATGGACCGGATTTCAGTGCTGGACCACAAACATCTCCCATCAGCCCACTGTCGAGCCCCCCGGCCGGCACTCTGCACTCTCCCGTTAGCCTGGCACACACCGGGAGGAAAGCCTTCATACGGACAAAGAAAACAAGGTTAGAGACTCTGGCTGCGGCTCCTCCTGCTGGAAGAACTCAATCTTCTTCTTTTATAACCACTTTTGGAAACATGACATCACCTCCCTCACACGGAGACACCGAACTCTCACTCAGCACGGCGTGGGCGCAGGGACGGACTCGGAGGCGACGGTTCCGATTTCAAGAACTTAAAGGCTGACATTTTTACCGTCACGGCTGCGTCGCACCTCCTGAGCCCCCTTCCCCTGGTTACCCTCCTCAGTCGGGGCGGTCAGGCGTGACGACGGGAGGGGGCTCAGCTCGCGAGGAAAGGGCTGTTACATCCCACACAGGAGAATTAATTGTGACGTTTGTTTTTTTTTTCTACCCACAGTTTTGTGGCGTGCTATGGTCTGTTGAGGTTTCCCCACAGTTGGAACTGGAACTGGTGCTCCGTCGCCGAACGCGCCAGTAGATTCCTTGTACACACTAGCGGATGTGTCGGATTGTTTTGCACATGTTACAAACACCACAGCCCTGTTTATGAACTGATATCCAGCAGAGACTGAAAGGAAAAGGGGAGCGTTGTAGCGTTGAAAAAAGAGCAAGACTAACAAATGAAGTATTTTGAATATTTGAGTATTGAGATTTGTAGCATTTCTATTCTTCCCCCTTTTATGTGCCAATAAGTGCAGTGAAGAAATATGATCAAGGTTTAAACAAGCTTTCTGTCTACTTACGCTCTTTGTATTGGGGGGGGGGGGAGTTCTGGATTAATGAAGGTGTTTTTGTATTGCAAAGATTGATGCTAAATATGTTTTCTATGGCTTCTGGGCAAAGTAAAGGTATTTTATAATGGTGGATACTGTTGAGTGGCAGATGCAAGGAGAGAGAGTAGCTGAGCTTTAAGCCTGCGTTCACACACCATCACGAAGGTGGTGCTGCAGCTGTTCTAAAGCAGATTTAGATGAGATAGTATTTTTGACAGCTTTTGGAAATACTTTAATTTCTTAATACATGGCCTCAACTGGAAATAACGTTGTTATTTTATTTTGGGGCCATGTCATGTAATTAGAAGGTGGACAGTGATGTCACATGAGTGATATAGACACGGTACGACACACCTGCAGCTTCACACTCAGAGACATCAGTGAAACATTTGGCTGCTTTTTCTGATTTGAAGCCCTCTCACATGTGACATCACTGCCCTCCTAAAGGTTTCCCAATAAGGAAGCTACATTCAGCGGGACCATGCGACGTGAAGTTACAGTATTGACGAGAAGTTAACAGGATCATCAGCGCTTGAGAATAAAGTTTCTGTTTTTATCCTCAATTTCTGCTCTGGTTTGGTAAAATCAGGAAAAAAAAAAACATATTTTCTCTGCTTATTTTCAGTGACTCAAACATAAAGAGACAGGGGATGAAGGTAAAGAATGTGGTGACAGGAGACTTTGGTTCAATCTTCCCTCCTCTCGTAACGTTACATCATCTCATGCAGAAATCTTTTTGACGGGACTCAGGGAAGTGTGGCGAGGGAGGCGAAGTCAGTGTGAATGCTAAGTGTAATGTACTGTGTACTATGATGCACCCAGGAGATTTCTTTGGGGTTTCTGTGAATTGGTGCATTGTGGATAATATTGGCTGGCTTCAGAGCTTTGATCACCAGTATTTTAAACAAACCCCACCCCCCCACCCCTCCCTTTTTTTCCCCCCTTTTTTTTTTAAAGGTTTTACTGTGTAAAAAAAATTTAAAAAATATATACAGTATCTATATCTAGGTTTACAGACAGGTTTATAACGGCAAGCCAATGATAGAGTAACACGTATTCAAGCTTTTTGATCACATCACGTTAAATAAAATAAGAAGTTTAAAAAAAAAAAAAAAGGGACCTCACTACTAACTTATGTAGCTCAACAGGTAGGAATCATGTTAATGCCTTTTTACTTTTGTGTTAACTTTTGTCTGTGTTCTGGTTGACACTCAGATAATTAATCCTTTCATGCTACAGCTGGCACGATTTAGGTTTTTTTTTTATTTTTTATTCCACAATTATGATGAATTTGTTTCTACTTTTGTCATTCAGTTTTGTGCGTAGGATTTTAACTGGGTCATTTAGCATTTTGGCTGATGAAAAATTGTGAATGTTAATAAAAATTTACTCTCTAAGGGATTTGGTCTACTGTGTTTGGTTTGTGCTTAAAAAAAAAAAAGATGGAAAATTTTTCATACAGAAGGTGTAGCTAATTTTAGAGGTTTTCAATCTGTAACAGTGCATCACACACATGCTTTCGTATGTAAAATCTGAAAGTGAGACATGTTTGGAAAGAAGAAAAATCACATCTTTAAAATTGCACAATCAATGTCCACACTGTTTAAACGTTCAAGGGAATTGAATTCAAATGAATTCTGATCACTAGACGGTAACCAAAAAAAGCCAGATGACAATGTGATGTGAGATTTTATTTTAATATAAAATACATAAATAAAGCATCTGCAGGTGGCATCAGGAGCATGTACACATATTCATATACACACATACGTGCGTAGGACTCAAACACACTTAATAGCATACAATTCACCCCACAAAATATGGTATACAGAAACAAAAAAAGATGGTTCTGTAGTTGCAGCAATTTGTGAACATATATAGATATACTGCTTGGACCGATACCTGCATGATACACAGGTCACATGATCACAAGAACCTGCGTTATGTGCTCCAAATGATCTGCTGTAGAACTGGTCGGACCGATCAGAAATCTGTTAACCGTATAACAAACTACTGTCCCTTTAAGATATGTCTCTGATATGATGCACTAGATCTCCCATTTTAAATTGCATTTAAAAAAAAAAAGTTTTTTTCCAAGATGAGCAATATTTGAAAAAAAAAAAGCAACACTTTTGGAAACTTTTTAGCACTTTCTCGTCCTATTCTGAGCGTCTTCGCTAGCAAAGCTCCAGAAAAGCAAGAAGAAAAAAAGCTGAAGCCCGTCAAGTTGAACGCAGTGTCGTAGTTAATTAGTTTCAGTATCTCCCGGCTCTGATTGCACATTAAAACATCTGACCTTAAACATTAAAACGAGGCTGCCTCACAAACTGTAACTTTGCACCCTGACCTCCGCTCAGAAGTCAAACGTGTCTTTCGAGGGTGAGAAGAAGCCCCCTCTGATCAGCGGACAACTTACAGGTGGTGAGACCAAACACACTAGGGAAAGGGGGAGCAGACCCCATTTCAGTGAAGGCGCATGGGGTAAACACACACATACACACACACACACCTTTAGAGTCATACAACAGAAAAATATATATATCAACCAACATTCCTCAGAGAAACAATTATAGTGCTGTTTTCTGTTCAGCTCCTCTGTCATGAAAAAAGCAGTACAAACTGTAAAATCAACTTTTATCTGCCTTTAAACTGCTTCAAGTGAGCTGCACAAAATGGCACGGAGGAGCGCCTCTTAAACCCTCCTCCCCTGGAAAACTATCGACCATGCAGCGCGAGCCACGAGAAAGCAGTGGAACAGATCGATATGTTCGGGGATTTGCCTCCCTTTGGGTTTTTATAAAGCCTCTGTACACCTTTACTTTATCTCAAAAACATAATTCTCTTTCAACAGTATTTAGAGCTGCGGCTTATAAGGATTGTAGAAAAATTTAGATATTCTGTAGTTTTTTCCCCCCAACAGCAGGAAACCGAGAACGCCAACAGCTTCTTGAGCCGATGAATTTTTACTGAAAGGGATGTTCTTCTAAATTTAAACCTGTGCAGATGTTTTGGGGTGTGAGCCGTTCATGTGAATAAGAAGACGTGAGCCTGAGAGTGAGAACTCGATGAGGCTGTGGAGCAGCAGTGCTGAGCGGGATGAGGAGAAGGAGGAATTTGGGGTTCGGGTAAAGCTGGGTTTAGGCATAGACATCATCATCTTTATCTTACTGGAAGAAAATTACATGGCAGCAAATCAATTTAAATGTACGTGAGAGCGGTTTTGTTTTTTTATGTGCGCGCGTGAATGTTCGTTTATGCGAGGGGAGTTTTGAAAGCCCCCCAGGCGTGGAAGCAGCGTGTGAAGCAGTGAGGCTCGTTTCCCTTCCGCACCAGCCGCAGCTTCCTGGGGTGTTCCGTGTCCTTGGAGCGCATGTGCTGGATGTAAACCTGGAGAGGAGACGAGGAGGATGAGAGGGGTTAAATAAGATGTGGAGATGGATTTATGAAAGCAAAAACATCTTCACACAAACTTCAATTTATCACTCACCTGGCAGGCTTTGAGACTCAGTTTGATCTCCACCTGGCTGGTCTGATTACCGACCCACATGTACACCTGATAGAAGATAAGGAGAGGTAACAATGATGTACTTCCATCTTCACCTCAAAACTGGCATCTCCACATGCAAATAAACACGTACATCACTTCTGTTTGCAAATTATAATTACCTCATTGCCGTTGTCAAGCAACATGATGTCATCATCAGCCAAGTCGTCCTGGCAGAAGTCTGAGCATTTCTCTGACACGGAGAAATAACCTTTCTCATTCGAACACCTGGAGGAAGGAGAGGAAGGAAGATAAATACATACACAGAGAAAGAAGCAGACAGTCTTACATATTCATTTATTTATGATGACCTGAAGAGAGCTGCTGGTCAGGCAGGTCATGGTGACTCACCTGAAGAGCCGGGCATATTTCATATAATCTGCATCTTCATCATACTGCTTCTGAGAACCAATTCCCACCCAGAAGAAGTTCTCTGGCTCCTCCCCCTCATTAATAACCTAAGGAGACAAAATTGATCAAATATACTTTGAAGCAAACAAACTGCTACTGGTGTTCTGTGAGAGACATGATTACTTTTATATACTCATCACAGTACATGCAGACAGACATGACACATTAGCTTAAAGCTTTAGTGCTGGTATAAAGGTGTTTCTGAAAGGTTCAATCTATCCTGTCTGCCTTCGTTAGTGCAAATGCTTCAAATTTATTTGAGGGGAGTATTTTTGATTTAATACATGCATGCAAACAGCATGAAAATTAAAAAGAAAGGTGCCCAAGGCTGAAAGTGTTCTCAAACCATTCAAAATAATTGAAATACTGTAAGGAGTTGAAACAGCAGTGAAAATGGAAGTGTTGAAAGAAGTTGACGATATTCACTCAAAGTTAGAGAACTACAAGAAACTAAAATCTTGAGAATGTGATAAATTGAGCTGGAAAAGTTAGTTTAGTGTGATCACTGAAAGCAGAGAAACTATCAAGTGAACGATGAGTCAAAAGTTGACTGAACTGTCAGCTGATGAGTAAAAACACTGACATAACAGCTGATGAAAGCTGTATTTTTTAGTGGGTAGTTTTGAGTAATTCAAGTTGCACACACTAAATATGTGCTCACACACACACACTCACCTGTTTGCTGTACGTGTCATCAAACATGCTGTTCATGATGTCCTCGGCCAGTTTGGCTTCATCAGGGTCAGCAGCTCTGCCCACCCAGGTGTAAACAATGCCCTGATTGTCTGTGCTCTCAAATGGTACCTGCAGAAAACTCACTGTTACACAGAAACCTACAAACAAGTCTTTGTCCAAGTAAAGAACATAACCATATTTGTGTTAAAAAACAGTATAAAAGTGGAAGAGGACAAGAGAAAACTTTTTTGTATGTTAAAACACAAAACAATCCCAACCTTGAGGATGAAGCAGAACTCCGAGTTGAGATTGCTGGAATCTGTTCCAATCTGGATGGTTCTAAGAGACGGATACAAGATGTGATGTGAGGACAGAAACGGATGCTTATGTCCACTGTGTGTCTGTGCTGCTGTAGATGAATCTGATACAAAGACGACATGCTGTGTTTACCTGGTGCAAAGTGCGCTGCCATTGGTGCGTATGTGATAGAGGGAGGGCTGGGCGCCATCCGTTTTCTGTTTCCTTTTCCCTTTGTGGATGATGAACTTCCTCTTGAAGTGGGACAGGAACTTGAGGTTCTCCTGCTGCTGAGTCATACGCACCACCTGAACACAGACACAGGAAAAAGTCAGCTCCACTCAATACTGTTAAAAAAAAAACATACCCAGCAGAGATTATGTGCACAAATCACACCACACCTTCAGTTTTCCAGGGAAGAGACTCTCAAACTTCTTTTGCAGGGAGAAAGTGAAGGTGAGCCAGCCCATGTTGGAGGCCTGTCTGCCCTGCCAGAAGTACACCACGCACTGGAAGTCCTCCTCCGGCTGTTTTTCCTCCTCCTCCTCCTCTCCTCCTCCTCCTCCTCCACCGCCTCCACCTGCCTTCTTTCCCTTCCCCTTCTCCTCGTCATCCTCATACTCCACAGGCACCCAGTATCTACAAGAGCGCAGTGAGATAACAGAAACATGCACACAATAAATAACTGAATTATGGTTTGTCATTTTCTGTATTAAAACATATAGAAAGCTACAATTTACGTGTTTTCATTTCAAATGCATAAAATCAGAGCATACACACCTGACTGCTTCCAAACATCCGCACAAACTCATATACACACACACATATACAATTACCTGCAGAGGAAGACGTAGCAGTCTTGAGTGAAGAAGTGTCCGAACTCCTCCTCCGGCAGGCGAGCAAACTTCTTTCCCTCCAACACGAATCCTTCCATACCGTCCAGATCTTCATTCCACTCCTCCATCAGCTGTTCAGCCTACACAGAAATCACAAATATCCAAGAATTTAGTTTTTTGTGTGTTTAAAATAGGAAGTGGCAGAGAAAAAAGGAATAACCGTGTGTGTGTGTGTGTGTTACCTCAGTGAGAGGCATGGCCGGCTGCCTCGGCAGGAACAGAGCTGTGAGGTCGGCTTTCATCTGATCTTTCTTCTCTGCGTCCTTCTTCACCTGAGAGAGAAAACACACACAAACACACACATGAAAAAATTCTGCCTGACTTGAAAAAATGTAAAAAAAACTGGACTCAACAAACTGGATTAATTTCAGTTTATAAGTAGCATGTGACTGGCAGCATGCTATCAGAGTCCACAATTAGCTTTGCAAACAAACACACTGGTATCACTGACCTTGCCCTGTAGGTTGTTGCCCTGCTGTACAGTCTCAGCTGCTCTGGTGTAGTCCACCTTCAACACATCGTCCCAGTTCTTAAACTTGGACTTGAACACCTGAGGAAGAAGAGAATAGAGTGAGTATATTTAAAGATTGACAAGAAAACGACTGCCTCATATAATACAGAATCGAGTGTAGTATAGGAATTTTTCACACCTGACACTCGGTGCCCTCCAGGTTGCGGGTGACGCTGGCGTGTTTGGGCCGGTGCAGCATGGAGCAGATCTCCTGACCCAGTTTCAAAGCGGCGGCTCGGACGAGACGCGGAGACTTCCTCCCGATCCAGATGAAGACGTCGGACCAGCAGTCGAGGATGTACACGCCTTTTGTGTCCAGCAGAGACTGCAGCTGAGGAACGAAATGGGAAGAAGTAAAGGAGAGTAGGTGAGGATGGAAGAAGGTGGGTCAATTTAATTAAAATGGATTTGATAAAAATGATTATATTCAGGTGACTTGTAGTGATTGTGCAGCGGATAAACATACCAGTCTCAGCTCTGGCAGGGTGTCCAGTTTGATCTTGGTGTCTTTGTGCTCGACTGACAGCTTGTAGTTAATCTGAGGCAGCTCCAGGTAGCCCAGACCCAAGCCCACCTATAGGACAACAACAGACATGTGACTTCAAGCCTGTGAAGAGGAAAGCTCTACCTCTACACCTCTCTACACCCTTCACCTCCTACAACACTGACCAGATTCAGTCAGTTACAGAGTAGTAGTATTGTCTGTGGGAGTTACCTTGTATAGTTTAGGTCTGACGGGAGAGAAGTCATCCGGTACGTGTTTCTTGATCTCCTCTGGTTGTCCTCCCACCGCCTCCCAGAACTCTGGAGGCTCCTGGTTCTGCATGAGGGTGGTGATCTCTGCCTTGCTCTTACGCTCATTCTTATTGATCTTTTCTGAAAATAACCTGAAAGATGAAAAAAAACACACATACACGGGTTTGCATCACTGCATTTATGAGCTGGAATCAGTTTTGATTGTTTATGAATCTTTTGTTGCACTGATTGATGAAATATTTAGCCCAAGAGACAATTCAAGTGTGTCAGGGCTAGATTTAAGTCTTACCGTGCCTTCGTGGTGCCGCTCAGCGTAGCGTTGGCTCCTCTCCAGATAAAGATTTCCAGCCCTGTGTCCAACAGGAAGACAAAGCTGCCAGGAAAAGAAAGACAGGATGTCATGAACACAATAATCCAAGTTCCACACTGAATGAAACATAGCAACCATACAAAATGGCAGCAATAACAAAAAGTGTGAGAGTTACCGAGGATCAAGAGAGGAGGCTTTAGCAGGGACGGACTCCAGTCGGATGTTTTTCTTGCCATAAACTCTGTACAACCTGATTAAACGAGACAATTTAGAATTTAATTTAATAGATATTTCGATGATAAAAGCAAGATAAGATAAAGAAATTTGACTCGACTTATAAAGAAAAGTGTTTTCAAGCCTACTTGACAGAATAGTTTGTGTCCTCCACAGTGTAGAAGCCGCTAGATGTTCCTCCCTCAATGTAGGAGATCTCATTGTTGAACACCTGCACACAAGACAAAAACATCCATCATTAACAACAGCATGTAACAGTTGTTTCCTGCCTGGGTCCAATATAAGAATATGCATTTTTAAATACATTTTATTCTACTTTACTTTATTTAACTCGTATTTTATGTGAAGCAATTTTTATCTTCCATATGTAACAAGCTACAAAAATGAAGTTGCATTGATGAAGTCTTGCTGAAGTTATTTATGTGTATATCTTCTTGAGCGTGTTTTTTTATTTGCTTGTGTGAACTGTGTGTTGATACATACAGCACTGAATTCCTCGCTCTCGTCTCCCATCTCTTCCCTTATCGTCCTGCACTCGGCTCCGAGGAAATTTCTGAGGTTGACGGCATGGATGGCGGAGCCGGCCTTTTTGTCAATTGTTGCTTCCTGACCGATCCAGTAGAAGATTTGCCAGGTAAGCGCTCCATTGTCATCCAGGTAGGTCTACGATTGCAAAGAGAAGAAGAATGAGAGGGACGTGGGGAGAAAACAGTTCCACCAGTTCCAACTAGTCTATTTAGTTGGGTTAAATCCAATTTATTTGATGCAAATGTGACTAATATTATAATATGTAAATGATGGCAGATTGAAAGATTGCTACCTTGAGGATGATGTAGCAGTCCCCCTCGTAAAACTTGCCATGGAAAGCTTCTTCAACTTGCATGGGCACAAAGTTCTCTATCTGCCACACGGATACCCCTGGAACCTGAAGAGAGGAGGAAAAGAAGAGATAGAGTGTGTATACTCACATGCACAATGCAAAGCAGCAAAATCTAATCTACACCTTCTTTATTACACATGCCTGGGAGCTGCCAGTTGATGTCACAGCTCAACTAAGGCACTTAATTAGTTCGGTGCCCTGTTTAAAGGCCCTGATAAGTTGCTGAAGACAAAGAGAGAGACACATTACCTGCCCCGCGTCATCCATAAAGAACTCAGAGTAGTCCAGGTGAGGCTTCTCCAGACTCTTGTCCCAGCGCCGGACTTTTAAATCTGCGTATTTCAAGTCCCCGTTTTCCTGCACAGTAAGTAGATTTCTTGGTCAATTCAATGCAAAACAACCTTTTTGTCTCCACTTATTCTTCTTCCAGTCACAGCCTCTACCGAAGTCACTCTCTCCACAGTCCTTTCATCCTCTATTATCTTCTTCCCTTACCTCCATGTTCTTTTTCTCCTGTGCAACGTCACTCATGCCCTTCAGCACCTGCTTGGCCTGATCGTCCTGAGAACAGTCCTTCCTCCTCCGTAACCTCATCTTCCTCGCCAGGGGGTCTCTGGGGCTGGCTCCTGCATGTACAAACACACTCAAGTTGGCTTTGTGGTACAATCAAACACAATGGATTTAAATGCCTAAATGCATCCATGTCCACTTTATACACAGTTACACACACACACACCTCCTCCAGCAGCAGCTACAGTAGCAGGCGAGGCCCCAGCCAGTCTGAGCTGGTTCTGAAGGGAGAAGTCGATGTTGTACCACTCTGCTGCTCTGTCCACTGGTTTAGGAGGCATCACCAAGTTGGGGTTCTCACGCACATCCAGTATCTACAAAGAGGTACATTCACGTTAAAGAGCTTGTGTGGGTAGCAGAACACGATTCAAAGTAATCACATTAATCCACCATTTACCCAATATACATGCTGTTTGTAGGTGCCTTAAGTCGAATATTATTAATATTATTATTTGTGTGTTTAGTGTTGTACCTCCAAGTCAGTCAAGAAGTGGATGGCCTCAGGAAGTGTTACCAGGCGGTTTTTATTCAGCACCAACTTCTTCAGCTTGCCGCACCTACACAACAACACACAACCAAATATTCATTTAACCTCACGTCATTCTCAAGTGGTTTCCAGGTATCCACCCTCGCCTGTGTGTATGTGTTAAGCTCACCTGCAGAGTCCCTCTGGGATAAGTTCCAGGTTGTTGTTAGCGGCCATGAACTCAGTGAGGCTGCACAGTTTGCCCACGCCTGGTGGAACCCCGTCGAAATCCAGTTTGTTTGAGTTTACGTACAGCTTCTTCAGTTTGGACAGCTTACAGATTGCAGACTGGATGGAGACACACAAGCAAACTCTGAAGGTTAGACATTTTTAAAAACAAATTATAAAGAGAAATTCTTCAAGGTAACTACTTGGTCAACATTACTTACACCTAATAAGCCTCACAGATATTTACGCTTCATTTGTTCAAATTATAAAATATGTATCTCTTAGATTTTTTCCACCCCCCAAATATAAAACACTGGTAGAAAAAAGACAACACAGTAGCGTGATTATTGTCCTTACAGGCAGTGACGTGAGCTGGTTGCGGCTAAGGTTGAGCGTCTCCAGCTGAGTCCACTGATCGATGCACAGGGACAGTTCTGAGATCTGATTACTGCTCAGGTTGAGTCTCTTCAGACTGCCCAGTGAATAGAGGCACTCTGGTACCCGAGTCAGGTCGTTACATGACAGGTCAACATCTGGAAGGACAGAAACAAAGGGAAGACGTGTTTGTAACAAGTAGAAAACCCTGTGTGTGTGTGTGTGTGTGTGTGTGAGTATATATACAAAGCAACACATGAAACATGTGAACATCTGAATGTTACAAAAGCCAAGACGTGAGAGCAGTAGGGAAAATGTACCATATCACTAAATCAGTGGCCTATCAGTAACAAAGATAATGTGTGCGTTACCTGCTAAATGTGTCAGTCCCTCCAGGCTGGTGGGCATGTTGCTCTGGGTCCTCTGGGTGTTCCTCAGGTGGAGAGTTTGTAATGCCACCATGGCGGGCAGCTGGCTGCTCAGACACAAACACAGAGCAGCACAAAGTAAATTTATATTCCTGTTTTCAAATGAAGTTAATCACTTTGTTTTAGAACTAACATGAAATCCTGAAATGTCTGGTTGTTTGGGTAAAGGTGTGAGGTGAGGTCAGGATAGAAGCGGCACTATAGAAACAAAGTGATGTCTTTACCGCAGCTGAGCATGCATCAGCGGGTTGTTGTTCAGTGTGAGAGTCTGCAGGTGGACCAGGCGTCTCATCTGTGGCGGCAGACTGTCCAGCTTGTTATCGCTCAAGTCCAGATACAGCAGGTCTGTCAGGTTGATGAACAGCTGGTTGGGGATGGAGTCAATGCTGTTGTGGCTCAGATTAAGCACAAGCATGTTCCTGCTGTTCTCCAGGTCCCGAGGGATCTCTGTCAGCTGATTGTAACTCAAGTCCTAAAGAAAAAGTGGAAAAACATAATGTTGTTTTAGTTGTTAATATTGTCTGCGAGCCAGGTTGAATTGTTAGGGGAGAGTAAAGTTTCATAAACAATTGCAAAAATGTCAATCAGGGTGTGTTAAGTGACAAAGGAATGATGTGCGATTCTTTCATACCAGCACAGACAGGTCATCAAGCTGAAAGATGTCATCTGGGACTCCAGAGTTTTTCAGGTTGTTGGCTCTGGCAACCACCGCCTGCACACACAGTCAAACACATTTAGGCCACAATTATAACTACATAACACACTTTATATTTATAAAGAATGGCAGCACAAGTTAAAAATAGGTCATGGTGGTCAGGCCAGAAAACCCATGTGAACTTTTCAAAGCATTAGAATGAAATCAACAACTGATAACTTATAACAGCTAGCATATTGTTAACATAGAAATCTGCTATATGTGTAATTTTTGTGTATTTTGTATGTGTGTGTGTGTGTGTGTGTGTGTGTGTGTGTTTGTGTGAGTTACCCGTAGGTTTGGTAAACTGGACAGTTCTCCATGTAAGGTGGTCAGACTGTTGTGACTCACTGAAAGATGCTCCTAAAGAAGGAAAAACAGAGTCAGTGATTTTGTGTGTGCACAAATAAAACAATAACACCTCAATGACACAAAAATTCCCCACAAGCAGCACAGTGCACTAATGCCCAGTTGTCTGTAAATAGAATTATGTAACCGCAAACAAGATCAAATCAAGGCAGATGTTCAGTTAAACACACTGGAGACACTGTGACTGCTCACCATGATAATAGATTGATCCTATTTACCTGCACCAAAGATAAAGCATGTTAGCACAGATAATCTTTTCACACAATGAACACAGCTTTGGAGGTTCAGATAATCCCATCACAGACATTAAGGATTCAAGTTGGGCTATGCTTGTTCTTAATCAGGTGAGGTTTCCCTAAAGCAATGGGAAAATGTGCTGATGCGGCATCCTCTGTTAACCTCACTTATCATGACATAAACACCACCGCTGTCAACAGCTACTACTGATTATAAAGATGTTGTGGTATTACTGTATTAGGACAAGCCATAAAACTTCACATTAATATGAAACACGTCACATCTGTGTTGTCTTTGCTGAATGGGATAAACTGTTCCTCCATCACAAAATCTCGAGTGGGTCACCGACCAAGAGTATTTTTAGAAATCTTTTTGAAGTCTCTCTGGCTTCAAACTAATTCATTGTGGAAATGCACACAGTGAAAAAAGAACAAAAGTGAACCAAAACACAATTATATCAAAAGGAAACAGTGTTGATTCACTATAATCCGATCTGATTAGATCAGATGACAGAACAACAACACTGATGTTATGATTTAATGCCTCCATTTATAGAGATGTGACACCAAGCTAATAACTAGTCAATAGCTCACCAGCTTCTGCAGAGAGGCCAGCTCCTCTGGGAGGTAACACAGTCCTGTCCTGTTCAGCTTCAGCCATCGTAGACTGCTCATACACTTGACATGCTCAGGGAAGTACCCCCCCTGTAGAGATGGAGAGAAAGGAAGAGGTGAGAGACATAGAAGAAGATATGGAGAATGTAGCAAACTTTATTTACCAATGCTATTTTTTCAGTGCAACAGTGTTAATCTGTGATGAAGACCTTTAAAATGTACTACTGATATTTATTTATATTAACCTGAACTATTTAGGTAAGATCCAGGACTTAATGTTTCCATGGTAAATGGGAGATTTGTTTAATTGTAACTGGCATAAACTATTTCATACAGCTAATAACGTAAAAAGACTGTCATGACTGTAAACTTTTCTGAAATGTTCAACATAATTGCTATTACAAAATGTGTCAAAATGTTTCACTTTTATCTTGTAAATGTAGATGATAGAAAGTAATAAACTTAGTGTATGTGTCCATATACATGTTTAGGAGATGGCATCTCCCTTGTTGGTTAATTAGTAAAAATCTGGCTAGCTGTGATGTTAAGTGTACATAATAATTTACAGTTATATATATATTATATGTATATATTTACATCTGACAATTTCAGGTTACAGTCGTTATTAAATCAAACACATTGTGGCAAAAACTGGTAATACTGAGGTCATCCAACACTCACTGAAAATAAGGTATGAATCATCAGCCACACACTGATACAGATGATTACACTGATTACAGGAGTTATTTCGCCAGTTTCCTTTAACTTCTGTCATGACAGGAAGCGTTGAATGTCTAAACTACACAAATAGTTCAGCCAGTGCGAGTCATGGATAACATCTTATTATACATCCATGGTTCAAAAATATGCCAGGTGACCTCAGCTGTCACTGCTGCCAACCAAGGCTGCTTTTCTTTCCGTACTTCCTAATTTAAGCCTGCGTGGTGTGTCAAAACCTAAGTATGAAAACATTGGGTAGCTGTAAACCACTCAAAAACTCTGTAATGTTACGTATTGTCTTTGGCCATTGCATTATCTATCTGATAACATGTTCAGACACAGAGCTCAGACAGAGAGAGCCAACAGTACAGCTAATATGTGTTAGCTAACATGAAGCTGGAAATGAGAGCCAACTACAATAACCGACTACATAAAGTTAACTAACTTTCCCCTTAAACAAAAGTCAGTTCTCCACCAGGCAGGACGCCGGTGGCCAAGACATGTTTGACTACACTTGTTCATGTCTAAAAAATGTGACAACTGGCTAACGCCCAATGCTAGTAACGTTAAGCTAAGCTAGTGTTGTAGCCTTTAGCAGTTTGTTGTTCCGAGTCTCTAAACTTGGATTCACTTTAGATAGCTCTCTAACTATGCTAGTTACAAGACAGTTGTGGACATATAATCCAAGAATATTGCTAAAAATCCTTACTTTAAAGTCGTTTCCACTGAGGTCTACCCCCCTTATAAAGGGAAGAACTCCGGTGGCAGCCATTTCTGGTGGATGTCAGCTGCTCAGCCCTCGCCAGTCTATTTTGGTCCGATGGACCGAATTTGTTTCCCTAGGACGGCGAAGTCATAACCCGCCCTACTCGGCCTCTGATTGGCTAGTACTCATTGCCTTCGTCAATTGGCTTAGGTTTACATATGAAGAGTGAGATTGGTCAGGGCTCGGGTAAAAATATCAGGGTAAGCCTATCAGAGGCAGAATAGAGCGCGTCACGACTTCGCCATCCTAGGACAAAAAAAAGAAAACCGCGGTAGGTTTATCAGCGGGCTCATTCACGACGGTTCATTTTTATATTTAACGGTGTTTTCGGTGCAATACCGCCACCAACTGCTTTAAAAATGTTTCTATTTTTTATGTTTTGGATGCAGTATGTATTTTAGTGTATATAATGAATCACACTTACAATGTGTGACATTAATACAATGACAGAGAACAATTAGGTATTATAATGAGGTAAAGATAACATTGGACATGACTTTACTTTCAATTTCATATAATCAACAGCTAACAGTACACAGGGTTAAAGTGATTAGAATTGATCAGTATTAATGAATAGATAGAAAGATAACAGAAAAGGCAGTCAATAAAATCAGATTTAAAAAAAAAAAAGGGTTAAGGTTGTTTTGTCTGTGTGTGTGTGTGTGTGTGTGTGTGTGTGTGTGTGTGTGTGTGTGTGTGTGTGTGTGTGTGTGTGTGTGTGTGTGTGTGTGTGTGTGTGTGTGTGTTTTTAATAATGTAACGCTTTGAGATTCACTGCATAAGAAAAGTGCAGTACAAATTAAATGCAATATTATTATTGTTATTGTAAAAAAGAAACTTCCTAAATTCAACCATGATGAAGTTCAAACGATAACTTCTCTTCTCCGTATACTGACACTCATAAAATAATTGAACTGTGGCTCAACTTTTACAAAAATCACATTGTTCATTTTGACCAGAAAGCAGTTTATTGTCATCACCCTCCAGTGGTCAGCAGGAGTTCATGACAAAACATCCATGACCGTGTCCCACTTTGAAAAGAGTCAAACTCATAAAATGACCTTTAATCAAAAACAATAACAAAAGCTCCTTAACTGTGAGGCACTAGACTGATAACATGTGGCACTTAATACTTTGTTTACAATGAAAAAAGACGAGATATTGAACTATTTATTTGTTGAGCCCTTACAATCAAAATGTGTCAAGTCATTCAGCGGTAGCTATGCTATTTCCGGAAATAAACGAACTCCCTTCAAAATAAAGTTATTTCTCAAGAAGTAACGCAATATGTTGTTGACGTTTCTCCGTAAAAACTTTAATTTTGAAGACGATGGGATCGGAAGTTTATTTTTTCACACGTAATGACATCATTATTAGCGGACCTCCCAGTCAGCTGTGCCATTAGAGGTCCCTAGCTTTAGCCTGCTAACGAGAGAAGAAAAAGGCTGTTTCAGGGCTTAAATTATGGATAAGAATACTACGAGATACAATGTACAGCTGTATATTTATGATCTATCGAGAGGAATGGCGCGCAGCCTCAGTCCTATCATGTTAGGTGAGTACAGATAAAGAAAAAGATGTAATGCAGCCTGGCCTTTGGGACATTGAAGTGATAACAAATAACAGGGTGGAGATGCCTTTTATGCCGTATGCTGCTGTTATTATGCACTGTATGTGATCGAGGTCTATTACTTATGTTATGTGAAACTCAAGTTATGAAACCTGACTGATTTATGTAAGAATTAGGTAAAAGGTTGTTACCGGGGCAATAATGTAATCACTTGTTAGTTACAGCTCTTCAAAGCTGAATACTGCCTGTTAATATTCATCAACCGCCTCCTTCTTCAAACTACATTTTCCTTTCTGTTACAGGAAAGCAACTGGATGGTATATGGTATGTGTCTCCTTTCTGCTACTTTGACATTAAGTCAGATCTTCTGATTCATGAAAACTTTGCTTGTCATGTAATGAGTGGATCCATCACATAAAGGCCTGTGACCAATTTTTGGCCCCAGAGCAGATAAGACAAGGCATTTAGAAACTGCAAAACACATGACTGTTAAAAACAGCTCTGGGGGTGTGTCTATTTTTAGTTGTGTTCTTTTTATGTTGGGAAATTTAGGAGTGAAGCATAATTAGGGTTGTAGGATAGAGGGACCCACTATACAAAAATAACTTCCAACACATTGTAACAAAATAACACATCACACCTCTATCCAAAGCTAGATTGTTTCTGTGAAGTGTAGTATTTCTGCCTGTTATCACTGTAGACCTGGAGTCATTTGGTTTGCTAAATAGTTTGAAACTAAGTTGTTATGTTACATAATGCTGGGTAATATTGAGTTGTTCTGCCCCAGATTTACCCCTGTGAAAATGTGCTTTTCTTCCAGGCACACAGCTATAGTGGCATACGGTGATGAGTTCTTCTTTGGAGGGGAGGGGATCTCCAGCTGTTCGCCGGTGAGTCTGTAACAAGGGAAGAGACTCCTGTTTCACAAGCCTCATCAAACAAGCTCACAAAAAAATAAATTAGGCAATCTACCTCAGGCTGCTGCACACACTTGGAAGATAACAGCCTACGGAAGTTAAGCTTCTTTCTATTTGATGTAAAATCATACACAGTTACACAAATAAGATACACAACATTTCTAAGTGAACCAATTTATGGCCGCAAACCAATAGTTACAGTCGAAGTAGAAGCTTATAGAGTTCTGGGTTTGATTGCTATCACTCAAGTTATGTGTGTTTATATTATGTGTGTTCTTATTTTCAACAGACTTTGTGTTTGTGTTCATCAGGGTGGGACAATGCTGGGTCCTCCAGACACAGTGGTGGAGCTGGGTGAGACCGAGGTGTCTGAGGAGATCTTCATGGATTATCTCTCTTCCCTGGGAGAAAGCACATACAGGTTAACAAGCTGTCCTTCATCTAGTAGCCAGTAGTTGTTTTGGTTCAGGCCACCAAACTTTAGTGGTGAATAAAAATGAACACTGTCAGCACTTGCAGCGAAAACATCCTTGTAGTAATCTTTAAGAGAGTTGGAATCTCTATACATTTTCAAAGTTTGTGTGTTATAATGTGTAGCTAAAGTTACAAGTCTAATCAGTTCAGTCTAGGTTAGAAGAATCAGTCAAATCTAGTTAGGATTTTACACTTGTTACTCACTTGTCAATACATGAAAGCTGTTACGTGAAGTGTCATCTCTTCTATTCTTCTTTCTTGTCTCAGGGGTGACAGGTATCGTCTGTTTGAGCACAACTGCAACACCTTCACCAATGAGGTCGCTCAGTTCATGACGGGGAGGACCATCCCTTCCTACATCACCGACCTCCCATCTGAAGTCCTCTCCACGTGAGTGTTTATGCCAGTGTGTCAAAATGTGTTCCTATATGCTGATAGAGTCTAGACAAGACAACAGCTCAGTAACAGCTACTATTGTCTTTCTGCCTCTCTGCTCTCAAATACACTGAGATTTATAATTACATATACATCATAATACATAATATGGAGTATTATAACATGTGAAGAATGTAGTCTGTGTGTCCATTTCAATATGCTGTCATGCAATCTTGAACAAAGTTGCACACATGTCAAACTTGTGAGCCAAAAAGTAAACATGATGTAGCCCTCTGAGAAGTTTTTGGTTTGGTGCAACTGTTTTGAAGGCTCGCTTTAATCTTTTGTTACATTGATCAGATGACAGGCAGCACCCGTTACTGCTGTAATAGTGCAGATTACAATAGATGCATAATGGACAGCAATGATCTGAGCTACACCTGCAACAACAATACAATAAATAATAAATGAACTAGACCCACATGTTATTTTGGAGCTGCTGGCATCTCATATTCATGAAGACACTTTCTGAAGTTTGCTTAACAAGTGATAACTCTGTTCAGATGCACCAGTGCAAGGCAGCATAGAGTGGACTACAGCCTGTAAATGTCACATTAAGTATGGTGGTTTCCTCAAATATTTTCTTTGGCGAGACCTGGAAAGAACAGCGACTCATTTGTCACTCAAAAATTCACTGTAGAAGCCAATTCACATGACATTTCTTAAGTAGAAAGATCTTATAATCCCACAGGAAAACACAAATATGTTTGTGTCTGGTGTAGATGCAGCTAGAGTCTGTAAATATGCAGTGACATATGAATAAGGTTCAAGTTTATGGGATAGACCTAAAAATATTTTCGATTATTGTATACTGAATCGGTTCAAAATATGAATGAAATCTTCTTTAACCTCTAGACCGTTTGGCCAGATACTGCGGCCCATTCTGGACTCGATCCACATCGCCCCTCCAGGAGGTAATGTCATCAACGGGGGAAGAAACATCTGATCTGGGAGAGCAGTGATGTCATTAAGTGTTTTTAAGGTCATTTCCATTGTAGTCAGTCTGTGAGAAGTCTCAAATTCATTATCATTTATCATATTTCCTTATGATTTCCTCTATAACGTGTAACTTGTATCATGAATGCTACTTGTGAAGAACTCACTGTTCACCTCATGAAGTTTGAGTGTCCATTGATGAGTTCAAATGCAATGTGGTGATAAGTACTCAGACAGTAACAAAAGCTAAGGGAATTTCAGGTTATAATAGCCAGATATGCTAACAGTCACAGTCCTGCACTAAAAGTTGAGTTTGAGGAATGTTGCCTCCTTCAAAGTACATCTGTGGAAAGTCAGATATCTGAGTATTACACTTTTTCAGAAGTAACAACATATATTTCATCAACAAATACTCTAACAAATCGAGGCGCTGCAACTTTATTTAGACTATAAAGTGTAAATAAGGTTGACTATGCAAGGCTTAGTTTTACTCATTGACTGTATATAAATGGATGTCATGACGGCTCCCCAAAAGTGAAGCCAAAACATCTCAATCTCCTCCTGTTGGCTGGCTGCAACGTAGGTCACAAACTCCGCCCCCTCCATGTTAAAAGAGTTGACACGAGCCAGACTAAAAAAGTGGTTGTGCCATCATGATAGACAGCTTTGACAGCCGCTTTCACACCTCTGTCTGGTGGCGGGATGACCAGACTACTGCGTAGACTCTGGTTCCAAATGACATCACACAAGCAAGATGGCAGCTTCCGAAAAGGAGATATTTTGGCTTCACTTTTTGCATAGCAGCAGGAGATGAAGTCATCCATATTTATATACAGTCAATGGCTTTACTTCACATCATGCACTTTTTACTTCACTACATTTATCTAATAGCTGTGATTAAACATGCAACATTAAAATACCTCTTGTACATTGGTGCATAAAGCTAATTTAGTACTTTTAAACGTGCAAAACACTCCTTTAATGATATTGCTTAAGTCAGAAATGAAGTATTTTCCCTTTTTAGGTATTACAACGTTTATTTAATAAAATAGTTGTTTTGACCACTGACATTATTATACTGACATATCAGTTTTCACAGATGTCCTTGCGAGAGTCATCCTCTGCTGACTACAATGGAATTAATCTGAGTTTGCATAGATATATTTAATATATTGATTTTCAATGAATGCAGGTTTATGGAAAGCAAGAGCAGGATAAATTAATTTTGGAAAGTCTTCTAATGTCAATCATATTTCAATTATGCACTTATATGTTTTATTTTGTAGCTTCTAGTTGATTTCGTATCCGCAATCATTTTGTACTTGTAAAATTTGACTTTTCTGTTTCTGTTTGATTCAGCCTAACTGTGGTCGCCTCCTTACCTTACATTATCATTCCATTTGTCACACAGCTTCTGATGTGACATGCAGAAGGTGATTGATGCCTAATTTACACTGAGGGTTATAAGATTAAAGGGGATATTAGAACTTGTTGAGTGTACAGCAGGACTGGGTTCAGTTCACTGTTAATTCTAGTTATTTCTACTTATATGAAAGTAATCCCTGTGTATTATTTGTTAATCGGTGAGTTGATTACAAATGCGTTTATAGCAAGCAGGGCAAGAAAAAACAAGCCCCCGCAGCTCCACAGTGCTATAAATAATTTCCCAGGCAATCCTCATCACATTTTTAGCTCTTGAAAACAAAAAACAGCATTTTTCATTATTTCTGAAAGCTTGAATAAGATGAATGAATTAGGGGTTTTGGTATTAAATCTACCCTCTGATATAAGTGAAAGTGAACTGCATCGCAGCCCTGTTATATGACACATGTTGTCATAGGTGCCTCTTGGCTTGTGTTACCAGCTCCAAAGGGAGACGGTTATTATAGATTTATACGTTTTGTTATTTTTTTGTTTTTTGTTGTTGCATAGTTGCCATTTGATTAACACTAAATCACACATCTACAGGTGTTTTTTTAATGTAAAGGTGACCATATTTAGAATCTAAACACTGCTTTGTGTACAGTCTAATTAATATCAATCTGCTTGAGTCCTTTAACAGCTACCAGAGTGTGTTTGATATACAATACACCTCTGTGCCTTCATTTCCCTCTGCTTGGCTACAGGCATACTGTTTGCGAGTTGGCTTGGTTTTAATAGAGCACAGACGGTATCTTCCACTGCAGTCTGTGTTAAGAACCTGATGGTTAGTTTTAGAGTATGAAACTCCAGAAAACCTTTATTAATAAACCTACAATAAAGTGTTAGAACTAATAACCCTCAATCCATTCAATTCTTAACTGTAGGAAACAGTTGAATTACACAACATCTGGATCCAGTAACACTCACAGCCTATAATCTCTGTGCATTATACTCTGCACTCTGCCATCAGAAAGAACACATACAGTAGTTCTTTAACTTCAACAGAACACACGGGTCACATGCAGTATCGGGTTTATCAAATTTAGATAATGGTACACACATGAACCACACTGAACCTCACAAGCCTTTTTCCCTGCTTACACACACTGAATAATGAAGCACAGCAAAACAAGAAATCTCAACGAATGATTAAACCAGCATTAACTTTTATTGTGTTCTCCTGCAATAAATGAACCTTATACACACTATACCTTCCAAGCAGTCACCATCACTTGTCACTCAAGGCTTAATTATCTCTCCAGTGCACATGCACAAAAAGATTGGATGTGCAATTTTTTAAAAGGGTTAACCGAGGATTAGGCTATTTTTAGAGAATAACAAATTGAAGTTAATTCCCCCTGAAAAGGCTGGAAAGCTCAGGTGAATCTGGGTTGTGTTTTGCCTTCTGCTAACCAACTAACTGACATGCTAACCTGACCATAGAAATGTATTACTGCACAGGTCACCCTTCGTTGCTCTGATGTATGTTGCTACCGGCCGCTACCTGTAATGTGACATTGCAACAGATATTTATGGATATTATTCCCTATTTAAGTAATCTAAGTATGGTAGATATGTTAATGCATATTGTTTGTGTAATTGTTTTTGTAAATCTACCTATACATAAAGCCATTGACTGCAAATTTGAGAATCCCTGGTGTTTTTTTGACTGTTTTGAACAGCTTCTGGCTATTTTCAGTGTGCAGTTCCGGAGCTTTTCACGTGCATGTTTTACATTTTGTTAATATTAATGCCAAAGATTGCACTCATGATAGAAATACATGTAATTTAACTATAATTTGCATGAGAGATGACCCCATAATTTATGTCTAAAGACGCAAGAAGGCAAAAGGAATCTAATGGAGTGTGGCTGGGCTGCAGTTCTTTGAGCATCCACTAAGAGACACTGTTGCTCTGTCTGTAGCTTGAGATGCAGCTTCAGGATGGAGATGGATTAACCATTCAAATTTGAGCCAAAAAGTAAGTCTATATTGCTGCTACGTCCCTCAGAGTATTAATAATTGCTATCAAGACCTAATGAGCAAGGCACAGCAATGCTAATCGGTCTAGATGACCAATAAACAGCACTAAATGAATGATGTTCTCATGAATCAACTCTCAGTGAGTAAGTGTGTTTTGAAGACGCAGAATGCAATCTCAGCTAAACTCGCCCTTGGAAAAGCAAAAGGTTGATGAGAAAAGGAAATGGAAAAGGAATTAATAAGTAATAATTAACATTTTGACAACATAATGGAAAGAAATTTTTAACACGTGACTTATTGCTTTGCTTAAAAAATGTTGGCAGTGCCCTGTGGGCCTAATTATTTCTCCTTTGCTCATTTTACTTGTTCTTTAAACCAATGTTCTAACCTGAACAAGTAGTAAGCAGCTTTGCAGGAGTTGACGACAATAATTTAAGTTTTTTTATCAGTCATTTAACATCTATCGCAAAAATACACCAGATCACGTCTGTGTTATCAGTACATCGACTAAACTCTGTGGTATCAGTCATGTTGTCAAAGATGGTATCACTTCTCCAGATGGCAGATATCTCACCGTGGAGCAAAACTGTTCTGCAAACAGATGTGAACCAGACTTGGTCCGTGGCCTTTAGATCAGCACCCCTCCTAAGAGAGAGTGGATAATAAATGCGTACAGACCTAGACTGTCTTTGCTCCCTGCGGGTGAGAAGCTGAATCAGCTCACTTCGTAGCACAATTATGAGTGTCCATGTGACTTTGGCAAATGTTAACTTTCTCTTCAACTTCAAGGGTGCTGTCAGGCTGGGCCAAAGTTGTTAGCATGGCAGTACCTCTGTAACAAAACTCAATGAGTCACGCTGACCCTCCTGCTGTGGTGACAAATCCTTCCATGACACATAGGGGTGACTTGGCTTTTCTTCCTATAGGCGCAGCCGTAGTTCAAAGTGCATTTTACAATTACTACTGCAAAACATTTGAATATTTAAAGCCAGGTGCCCTACGGTTCAGCTAATATGTCCTTAAAAAGCAACTACATTTTGGAAGGGCCTGACTGGGAAAATAATTAAGTTTTTAAAAATATACCACATTATATGTGATTTTCATCATGTTATTATGCTATAAGCAGTTTCTACGGCTAAGATACATACCACACACAATATTGAAAAATGTTTGGCCACTAACAAGCTGTGACAAAATTGATATCATTCTATAAGTAGTTACTGTGAATGTATCAGCAAATAGCCTATTTACACATTCAGCTGAGACCAAGCAACATTATCATTCCTTTAGAGTTGTGCTTGTCTGCACCACATGAGTGTCCATTGTTTTCTCTCCTTTTAGCTCTGTTTAGATCCCCGCCAACTCTTTAATGCTTACAACCTGTTCATATTCTGACTCATAATTAGTCTCTACACCAATTCACATTCATAGATTCCCCATCAGTCATTAATAAATGTTTGATGAATCCTTCTGTTTGATTAATCTTATGGATAAAAGATAATCACAATCACTATTTTATGGTCCAGGACAACATTTTATAGAATATACAATTTTTTAATGCTGATTTTTGATAAACACAGGTCAAAATTGTACATTTGCATATGTAAAAATATGTTAAGCATGTGACTCTTTTCACTTACAATATAGTTAAATGTAATTATTTAACAGCTTCATAATGACAACAAAGTGAATCAGTTCTGAGGATAACCACTCAGACCAAATGGATTGTGTGAAGTGAAAATGAATAGAGACACCGATTTAACAGCAGCTGCAGTTCTATCGAGAAGTCCAGATTTGCTTCTCTCAATATTCTACATAACAGTGTTCTCAACGTTTCTGTGTGTGTGTGTGTGTGAGAGAGAGAGAGAAAGAGAAAAGCGGAATACTTTTAACAGGTAAGTGTTTAAAAGCTGCATTTTCATGAGCTCTCCTGAAGGTTTTGCCGGGAGAACTACATCCCTGCTTAATGTTTCATTTAGCGCTGATATGCATAATTAAGGGATTCATGTACCATTTTTGAAGGTTACTTTTCCACTTTGAGCAAGGAATAATTAATGAATACAGTGCACAGTAACAGAGTGTCTCAGTTTTGGGTAACTATAAGTCCACAATTTGTCACGTTCCCTGAATTTGGTGTTTTGCAGGGAGGAGAGACTGAAGATAATCCCAAATCTCATTTACAAATCAGCACGCCTCAAAAGCACTATGTGCTGCAAAAGCTTGAACCCGTCCGATAACTAACCAGATTTTCTGTGCACTTTTAGCCAGAGGCAGTTGAACAAACTTTCCTAATGCTGAAACAATCTTAAAATATGCATTGTTCACAATCACAGATACTTTCTTATGTTGTCACGACAGTTGTCTCCACATTTAATTAAGTTCAGTCTCAAAGGAGTCTGGCTAAATGTTGCAAACTGCATCAGTAAGTGTGATGATTATTCTTGTCCAGTCATGCTTGCTCGGACATCTGCTGCAGTTTGAATGACGGTCAATTTATCACAGCAGCCACATTTGGCATGTATGAAAACAGAATATCCTTTTCTTCACCCTTTAACTCTCTTCCTTCTTTTCTTTGCCTCCCCTTGCTCCTTTATTGCTTCCCTTTATCATCCTCTCCATCTTTATTTTTCCCTTTCTTGCCATTTTCTCATCCCTCTGCTTATCTACAGCTACCAAACATGCTAACCTTCCCTTCCACTTTTCAGACCTCTATCTCCTCTTTCTGCTCATCTTTCATCCTCTCGCACCCGCATTCCTGTCCTTTTCATCCCTCCCCCCCCCCTGATTTGTTCTTGAAATCCTTAATTACCCAGGGAGTTTTTGCTTGGCTGCGCCTCCTCCGCTTTTCCAGACGTCCTCTCATTTCTCTCTTCGCCTCCTCTCTCCTGACTCTCTTGACCTTGTTCCTCAACCTTTATCATTTTTTATCATCCATTTTGCAAGGGCTTAGACTTTCACAGACTATCACAAAGCACTCTGTTAAGTTTTTGAAGACAACTTTAGAAACGAACTCGCTGCAAAAGTAAAAGCACATAAACAGCCAGGCATGCATCACATCGCTGTTTTCTTTTTTTTAGTTTTTTTTTTGTCTCTCACGGTTTTTGTTTTGTCACACACATGCAAGCAAAGCACACTCACAGCCAGAATATTCATTTACGAGTTATGAGTTGCTTCTACTCTTGTTTTCATCTCATGCAGAAACAGATTTAAATAGTTAGACAATCTGCATCCTATAAGGGTTAAGACATTTTTCATTCTGAAGTCATCAGAATGAAAAATGTTGCAGAGGAAACAAGGGTGTGGCATACTTGCTTTTCCTCTGTTCCAGCTTTGAATCTGCATGTCTATCTGTTCCCTCTGACCACCTCTACCTCCACTTCCTTTACTTCCACTTCTAACTTGTCAGTTGCCTCCACGGGCAAACCGGTACCGGACCGCCAACCAGCTGGCAGGGTCGCTGTTTTTTGGAATCACTCGGGTCAACAGCTGCTGTGTGTTCCATGTCTGTGTCAAGCCAAGGCCAGGATAACTGCCGTGTCCTTGCATAAATACATAGATGCATAAATACATGTGAACTGTCCTCGAGACCTTCTGCCGCATCAGTCACCATTTACAGCCGTTTCCTGGAATGCCCTTGGGTTGTCCCATCTGGACATTGTGTGTGTGTGTGTGCACGCTGATGAGTACATGTGTATCTGCTTGCATGTGTGAGATTTATTTGGATGTGTACCTGTGTGCAATATTTTCAATATTAAGTGACCTCAACTGGCCTTTTTATCATCATAAGATCAGTTAATGGTGAGCACGTTTTCCAAACACACATGCAGGTTAACACAATCTATATGCATTGTGCACATGCAGCTCCTGTCCAGGAAATTGCCTTTGTGTATCTTTCTTCAACACACACACACACACACACACACACACACACACACACATACACACACACACACACACACACACACACACACACACACACACACACACACACACACACACACACACACACACACACACACACACACACACACACACAAATTGATCTACGGTGGTATCCACTACAGAGCTGGTGTTATGGTTGAATCAGGACTGCAAACCCATTTTGTTCCTCATTAGGGGAAGCGTGTAGTTGCACAACTGTCGTGACTGAGTCTACAGGGACGTGATTTGGTGCCTGTGGACCTGGAAGGCTGAGAGGGAGGGCAGAAAAAAAGGGGTTTGAGGTATGGAGATGAGGAGGAGGTCAAGAAAAGAGAGAGAAAAATAGGAGGTGAGAGAGGAATTAGATGGATGAGGGAAAAAAAGAGCTAAATGAAACCACATCAGGTTCTTACTGGCCTCAGAACCAGAATGATAACATGATTGCTGAGGACTGAATGGACATTAATGGATCTCTTGGTTGCAACAATGTGACTCACTGGGCCACCCCCGTCTCTCATCAAATACTATAAGCATATTTTCAGAATTCAAAAGGAACTCCTAGACATCATATCAAGACAGTTTCAGTCATGTTGGCAGAGTAGAGGCTGTTTTGATTTAGACTGTGATATACTAAAATTAGAACAAGCCTAGAAGCTTTAAATTCCCCAGTAGCAGCGGTACCCGTTTATTTTTTTTTGCATTACTCACACATTCCACTTGATGCCACCAGCGCAGAGCAGTGCTTACCACAAACAATATTTTGGATACAGAAGTAATATGCAGCTGTTATGGTTGTAATTTCAGTTGAATGTTGATTGTGTTTGTCTGGAAGGTATAATATACCTCTGGGATTTTATTTTCAGAATTTGTTTGGGTTTTCTTAATATGAATTCCACCAAACTGAAAGACATCACAGGAATACGTAAGAGAAAAACCTCCCACACTGCAAGTTTATAATAACACCGCAGACTGGGTAAATAGCAACACTGTTTGAAGTTTTAACACTCTTGGACTCTTGGAAGTGAATCATAATATAGCAAATAATGATCACTTGGGGCTTTTGACTCATTTTGGATTCTGATTATGAATGAAAATGCTGCAGGTTTGTTACTAGGTTGACTTCTCTTAATGTACTATTTTCTCCTGTAGTGCATCTAATATAGTTATTTCAGTCCTTGTTTATGTTTATCTTGTTTGACAGTGTAACATAATCATCTGTATGTTGTAACTCATTGTATCTTGAATTATACCATATAGGCCTATAACTGAAATGAAATTTTACTGGATATACTAAAGCTTATTCAGCATTACTGTTTTGTTAGCAATACCCAGCAAACTTTGACGGATTAGTAAATTCATAATCTTTTTGATATTTTATAGTTGATTTCAATTGCTAACATGAGACACGAGGAAAGAGTGCTTTGTTGTTGGTATCAGCAGTCATATTCAGTATCAGTCATTCATTTATAGGATGAGATTTGTTTAAATCAAATATCATATCCATCAAGTTATGAGTTGTGATGTAATTTTAGTTGCAGTTAGCGTGCCATATTCTTCACAACACTGAGTTATCTTTTAAAGGAATAATGTAACATACTTTCAGGGAGTTAGGAGAGGAGATTGATACCACTCTGTGTGTACAATGAATATGAAGCTAATGCTAGCAGCCAGTAAGCTTAGCTTTACATAGAGTCTGTTTTTCAACCAGGCACAGTTGTTGTGCCAAAGCTAAGCTAAAAGGTTAATGATTCTATTAGGAGATGTATTGGACAGGGAGCTGCATCATGAATGTATTATAGGAGCTTGATACTGGACTGAAAATATAGCCCATTCAGTCCACTAATAATGATTCATATGGCACATATGCCAACAAAAGTTTCTAGCTTCCAGTGTCCTTCTTCATTGTGTGGTCCATTGTAAAGGTACAGTGGTGTTTTACCCGCTGACCCAGCCTGTGAGTTCCCGCTCGGCACATACACTTTAAATTGTGATGATGTTACAGATTTTTATATTGATTTTCTTAGCTCGAGGAAAGTTTTACTAATATAAAGTTTCCATGATAAAATATGGTAATAGAGAAATAATTGACCGTGTTTGCAGTTTGAGGTGTCCTGTTTTACATACGTCTCTTTCACAATGGTGGTCTGTGGGCTCAGTGGTGGAGCCTTATCCAGCTCTTATAATACATCCAACAGCTCATTACTGTGTACATACAGTATGTCCTCATTTGACACTAAACTGTCAACATGTTCCTCAATGTATAGAGGAAAAGTACACAAGCTTTTAGTACAATTTGAATCAGCTATGGCACATATACACCCTGTGCTCACTCATGCGGACACTGAGAGGAGTGTTTTTTGCACTCATGCAACCTGTAACTGAGGGTGTCATTGTAGACTATCTGAAAAGATGTGACACTGCTTCCTCCACTCCAATGCATCAGATAAGTCTGCGCTGTGAAGAGCTCACACTGAGGCACACTGAAGGTAGAAGTAATCTCCTATTAAAATACAATGCCCTGTTAAAAAGATGTAGAGCTGCACATAAATGCAGAGTAATGAGCAGGGCTGCCAAGTTTTGACTTCAGCTTGGAGTGAGATTTATTCCCAGGGGGGTACTTTCCTAGTACTTATTTTTGTCCATAATTCATAATAAAACTAGCATTATTCATGGTCAATTGACCAACTCAACTTCTGTCTGGCCTTATGAACCACTGCTTTTTGGTTTTAAACTGTATGGTGATTTTTGAGTTTTTGAGTCCATTTAGTTGTATGGGGCATCATAGTTAGAGGTACTGGTATTGGCATTTTGGTCACCCCCATTTATAAACATGTACATCAGATCTTTTTTTGTGCCTTGAGTGCAAATTATATATTGTAGGATTAAAGCTGAACACTGAGTGCTCTATTATCATAGGCTATACATACATAGATACATCTAATAGCAGATCTACAGTTTTCTCTATATATAACAGAACAATCACACAGCCTACAACTGACAGCTGCAGTGTATATTTAACTTTTTTTTTTTTTTTTTTACAGTGACAAGGACATGGATGTGGAGCTAATGCTTTGTGCAGACAGGGTAAGAGAGCAGCTAGTGGGCCACCAAATCTCTGACAGGGAGAGCGTGGACAGATTCTGGGGCATTTTAGGGAAAGATGAGAGGTTCAGCCAGCTGGCAGTCGTCATGAAGGCAAATCTCTGCAACCCACACAGTAATATCTCCTCAGAGAGAGAGAAAAATCTGTCACTGAAAATAGATCGAGCATGGACAATGGCTCTCTCTATTCTCTTCTGTCCTGCAAGATCAAGAAACATTGGCTACAAATACACTAAGACAACAGTAAGAGCTGCCAAATATGCTACCTGTAATTACAACAGTGGCACCAGCATGAGTAAAATACACACACACACACACACACACACACACACACACACACACACACACACACACACACACACACACACACACACACACACACACACACACACACACACACACACACACACACACACACACACACACACACACACACACACACACACAAATACCCATTTAAGTCAATTTGTCTTCTTGTGGCCAAATATTTTTTCACTGGCAATATATGACAAATCAAACAGAATACAGAGTAGCAGACTAAGAAACATGGATAAATGAGCAATAGTACCTCTGTTGACAATAAATAGAGAGCATTTTACCACTTACTTTCAGATCTACCTTTTACGTCCCTTCATAAAAAGAATACATTTACAGAGGTATTCTTGTATACCTATAAGTGCTGCAACTTCAGCTATGTATTACAGTAAGTGTCCTTTCACACTGAGGTTCTGTCATTGAGCCATTATTAATAGTTGTACTTTCCACTACAACAGGTATTTTGGGTCACAGAGATCCAGCTGGACCAGGCGGCCAAAATGTCTTCACTCACACACACACACACACACACACACACACACACACACACACACACACACACACACACACACACACACACACACACACACACACGCACACACACACACACACACACACACACACACAAATTCAATGACATGTGGGTACAGTTTGGACCAAAGGTAATGATTTGCATGGGCAGTTGGGTAGTGAAGCGTTTTGGAGCCCGTCCATCGGAGAGACGAGGGCACGACACGCAACAACATCCTGACAGACATGGTTTCACCAGGTCAGCAGAGAACTTAAGCTGTTCAGAGGGCATAGTCACAGTGATAGTAGTGATACAAATGTATTAGAGTAGTATGCTGAGGAACTCTTTTGTTAAGACTGTGATTGACAATAAATGATAGCCATCAACTCTTGTTCTATGTTTGTTTAGGTTCTGTTTGTGTTTATTTGTTAACTGAAAAGGTTAAAGAATAAAACCATCTTTGTATCGGATACCTTAAATTTTAACATAAGAGGAGAAAGGGTAGAGAGGATAAATTAGGAGAAGGAACAGGTGCCACACATGGCAATAGTGATAGACAACTACCTCCACAAAGCAGGGTAAGGTAAGAAGAAGTGCATGTAGAAAAACTAAATTTAAAAAAAGGTAAATGGTGTCCCTAGATGACAAGATAAAGAAGGAAACAAGATCAGAAGCAAGAAACGGGGAGAGAAGTTCTAGATGTTGGAGGCAAAAAGGATGCATAACAAAGAGCGAACAGACAAGTTGTAATGTTAAATAGCTTTTTTTGAGAACATCTGTCCCTTTTGGATAATCTACTTTCTTTTGAATGCCGAATTCCTTTAATATGAACTGAGGATATTTCCCCCTCTAAAAATAGGGTGATGTTGCAAAAGTTAAAAATATTAACTGCTACCAAAAATATTTTGTTCTTGAGCGAGCCACAATCTTCTTGCTACACAGTAAACCACATGAAAAATATCTGCTGAAAGAGTTGCAGAAAGATTTCAAACAATCATGAATGAGTGATGAGCTCACACACAGTCTGACACGAGAAAACAATCATGTGCACTTTCATACTGTCAAGAGACTGTCCTCTCAGGAAAAACAACACAATCAGTGCCCCAGAACATGTTCCTTTTTAAAGTAGGACTTTATGGGTGAAATGAATTTGTAGCTTTGATTTATTATTATTATTTATTATTCCACCTACTGACAGCACACCTGGATACAGCCACATGCACACAGAAGAGCCAACCAGTGTCCAAGAAACCTTTCTGATGATTTTGCTCAAGAAATAAATGCTGCTTTTTTTGCTGACTAAACTTTTCTGAGATTAGGTAAAATGTATATTGATCATGTCTTTCATGTACAAACATGCAGCCTACAGCTCAATTTAATTTCCCAACTGCTTTTGGCTTTGTTTTTACAATTTGAGAACATGTAACTGTTACATTTGAATACTGATGCATTAATCTAGTGAAGATTTTGGTACATGGACACAACTTTAACAATTCCTTTTTTTTCGGCATGACTTTAAAACTAATATTTTTCAGCTGGAAGTATATTTCGTGCGTGCCACAGGTATGACATCTAGATACACATTTAAATGTCCATTATTGGAGGTGAGGTTAGATGCAGGAGATTGCCTCCTCGTTTCCAACCACAAGTCAGGACATTTCTTTTGTCATGGTGCTTATGTTGCAATGACAACAAAGGTCGCCCAACTTTAAGGAAGTAACGTTGGCAACTTTATAATTTAAGTGAGCATTCTCATCGAGAGTTTTGCAAATCCCCCCCAAGCCAAGTCTAGCATTTATCGTCAAAAGTTTCTTTTAACCATGACTGCAGTTGTTTGCTGACTTTAATCTTTCATTTGCACTCTATGTCCTTTTAATGATTTTAAAGCAAATCATTATTTTATGCTGCAATCTTATTTTTAATGCTCTATTATAGTATTTTATTTCTCTCTCTTTCTATGTTTCTGTACTGTGTCTTTATTATTAGTGTGTGTGTGTGTGTGTGTGTGTGTGTGTGTGTGTGTGGGGGGGGGGGGTGTATGTATGTGTTGGATGATTGGGTTTTATTTTTATTTCTCAAATTCCATGTTTTTTCAATTTTTTCTGTTAAATGTTTCTTTTATGTAAAGCACATTGAGTTGCCACTGTGTATGAAATGCGCTATTTAAATAAAACTGCCTTGCCTTGCCTTGCCTTTATCATTGTGGTTATTGCTGTAACCATGACAACAAGGGTACCTGTAATACTTTTAACTGAAATAATCCTCTTCCCTGCCCTAACAAAGTCGTTTTTGTGCCCAGACTTAACCAAACCTTGACCATAGCCTTTCTTTTTTCAACAGTGGTTTAATACAGTTTTTGAAGGCAAAGACAAATAGTGTCAAAAAAGAATTCTGGGAAATTAAAACTGATGTGTTTTGTTGTTTAATATGGATAACTTATTTTAAAATGATAATACTTTGAAACAGACAACAGAATGGAAAACATTTCCTTATGCAGCTGAAATACATTTCCTGCACCTCAATCTGTAAGTTATCAACAATTTACATCTAAATGATGAGCAAAAAAATATAAGATCTTTGAAAGTGTGGTACAGTTGCTTGTGTGGTAGATATATTTAACAGCTGGGTCCGTGGAAACTTTGGATGTTTACTCAGATGAGAGCAAAGAACCAGAGAGCTACAGAGAGCCTTAGCTATGCATTGTATAGTTGACTTTACTTATAAGCTGAAACAAGTAGCCCTGAGCTACTAAGTGACATCGCAACAAGCAAAAGATACAGAGGCACAATGAAGAAACAGAGAGCTGAGTCAAGAGAATGAGAAAGAGGAGGACACAAAGAGAATTAGATAGAGGAACACAAAGAAACAGACCTAAGGGGAGGGATACATACATAAATATATAAACAGCTAGTATTAGACAAATTCAAATCTCTATGTTCTATATACAGTATGGTGCATTCTCCATTTGATATCTACGTTTATATTATACTTTCCTTACTGCACATATTTTGGGTGTGTTGTCATTATTCTGCACTTTTTTCTGTATATATTGTTTTCTGCATGGCATTCACCACTTCATACATTGTATCCAGTGACACAGTGTTGTCATTCATATACCCAAATTTTGTCTATTCCTATTGTCACAATCATCTTCTCTGCCATAGCCTTTTACTATTTGCTGCTGCGATGTGGCATTTTCCCCCAACCCAGATCATGAAAGATTGATCTTATCACACAGAGAGATAGAGTGAGGAAAAGAAGAAAAAAAAATAGAGAGAGAATTGGATAGTAGGGAAATAAAGAGCACTGAGCTGCAGCATCTCTGACTTAGTATTCTGCTGCTGTCAAGTGTTGTTGTTTTAATTGGAGCAAAACTCAGCTCAACACAGCAGTCAAATTCTCTCAACATGACCCCAAAAGAACAGATACATACCCGCCCAACCCACCCACCCACACACACACACACACACACACACCCACACACACACACACAAGGAGATAGAGGCGCACAATAATAGACAATGGACGGCAGAGAGGACAGAAAGAAACTGTAATGAGAGAGACTGACTGGGGCTGAGTGATGAAATATTCTAGAGAGAGAGAATGAATTACAACCAGGTTAACAGGATAACAGAAGTCAGTCTAAATTACATCAGCTGGGCTTCTTCCAAAATTACGACCATTGTAATATGAATTTTTGTCTGTTCGCTGCAACTTCAGTGTTTGCTCTCTACTTGATTCAACTAATTCAGACTGCTGAAGTCTCTTTTTGGTTTGGTTGAACTTTTGAATGCTTTTTTGCTCAAAACAATGACTGCAGATTTGTATCCCACATCGCTTACATTGGAATTATGCTATAAATTATCTCTTCGGGGTCAGTATTTACAGGAGGAACATTTGCAGCTTCTCACAACTCTTTCAACTTGTATATATATATAAGATTTGAAAATTATTTTAAAGATGATGTATCATGCACATTTTCAGGTTTATATTTTAATTCTGGCTCTCTAATGGACAATCTTTGCATGATTTACAGTTTAAAGACACTTATTTGTCTTATATTTGCCACTCAGTTCAGCCTCTGTCTGAAACAGGCTGTTTAACTCCTGTCTCTTTAAGGTCCTCTCCTGGGGAGCCCACCCTGTCCCTCAGCAGACTTCTCTGCTAGGTAAACAGACATTACTAATCAGGTTTTGCTTCTTTCTTTTCTCCTTTTCTTTTCACCTCTGAAATACATCTATACATTTTCAAGCCCAAATCTGATCTTAGTTATGCCAGTGGACAACGCAAACAGCCTATAAAAAAAACTTAGTAACAAAGACTATGAAGTGGACAGCCTCACTAAAAGGATATTATGTCCCCTTTAAGACAGATATGAAAAAGTGTGAACTCATCATTGAAGTGTAGTTGCAACACATTAATTATGTATATTTTGTTCTGGTTACTTTGGGTAACCAGTTGACAAGAGACTGAACTCTGTTCCGCTCCCTGCTAGTGCTCCATGTTTTAGTGGCATGCTCTGATAATAATTATCTAACATAAGCTTACCATGTTATTTACAAGTTATGAACACTAGCATGCCAAAGTGTGACAATAATCTACATGATTGCATTCTTTAATCTCTAATCCTCCACTACGAGAGGGGATAGGATTCATTTGGTCTCTAAAACAACGTTGATTATGTGCTTGAATGCCTTGGCTTTATTGTTTCTCATTCAGCAATCACAAAGACAGTTGGATCGAATTGATTTAAACTCAAGTGAATTGGATCGAAATGTTCATTGTGGTACAGAGGGAGAGCCAGGCCTGCTGACTGAAAAGCAGAGTGTAATAAATTAATTCAGCTGCTCACAGGTGCCAGATGTATCGCCAAGTGTGGCTGATTAAAAGGTAGGACCTGCATGGGGAATCAGAACAATAGTACTTTGTAAATCTAAATATAAATCTAATCTGATGTTCCATTTAAATAAAAGAGACCACTTTGAATGGAAAATGTGTGAGAAATGTGGAAGTTGACTTATAATTGGCGTGCCTAGAGTAATTGAACTTTAACCAGTGGTGTGCAGTCAGGGGCAGCAAGGCTAGCACTGCTAGCCCTGTCAAAAATGTTTTTTTCTTCTGTTTTTTCCATAATTCTGAAATGTATCTGGAGTCAATTACTTGTTCAGTATGCAACGTTATCCAGAAAAACGAATGGTTATATTTTGTGGAGCTCAAATCTCCTATGTCCTATAAACGCATCACAGCTCCTTTCCTCTGCTGGGGCCAGGCGAGGAGCTCCGGTCCTCTGAAATGATGCTAACACGGAAGTAACTTAAAACTGCATTCTATCAAAAGGCCACCAGGGGGCGACCGTTTTGGTGTCAAAAGGACTTCCGTCTCTATACAAGTCAATGGAGAATTCACCAACTTCTCACTTGATTTCTAACCTCAGTAAACGTTTTCAAAATGTGTTTATGGTCTCAATCGCTAGTTTAAAGCCTTCTTCAATGCAGTATGATGTTCATTTGTGAAATGTTGGCCTCCCTGATTTTATATTTGACGATAAAGCAGGGTATGCCTTAGGGCGTGGCTACGTCGTGATTCACAGGTTGATTGGTTCACAGGTTCAGGAGGGCGCCTCATGCTCCTCCTGATGCCCATATAAGTAGAATCCGTGTTTTTTTTTATACCCAGCATGCACCTGAAATTTTCAAGATGGCGCTGCTCAGATCCGATACTATTCGCTTCCAAGCAGCAGTCCACAAACCAATGGGTGACTTTATTATGTCTATGGATTTAACAGCAAGATCGGTAGATACAGATATGATTGCGGACCTGCTTCGGGTGCCTTTTTCATCATGAATGATCGCAGGATGGATTTCATCTACAAGTAATCGGTGAGTGCTAGTTTTATTTTACTTTTTATTTTTACTTTCTCTGGACCAGATTGGTGATGCTGTTGGGCTAATATCTCTCTCTCTTTCTCTTTGTGAAGTACATTTTGGAAGGGATTTTGGAGTTTTGTTTGTGTCTGTTATAGAAATTGATTTTATTTTTGAAGTGATTTAGAAGTTTCCTCTAAGAGCAGTCGGGCAACATGTGCTGTTTTTGATGTTGTGTCACATGGTATGTGCTTTGTAAAGTGTTGGAGTTTGGTGCTGGCCCTGACTGAAACACCACCGCACGCTACTGACTTTAACTAATGTTTTGTAATCTTGAAGGAAGTGTTTGTCTCTGAATTCTGTGTTATTGTAGACAAAAGATGAGGTATTTTTGTTTCTTGTTCTGCAAGGCATGCCAAGTTATTTTTAGATGTTCTAAGTGCTGTATTTTTACTATCTGATAAGCTAAAACGACAGTGTATTTCTTCTTAGATGACAGATTTTTCACATTTCTAACAGTTATGTTTTGACAAGCCTTGTGGTAAATGAGTGTAAGTGGAAACAGCAGAAGTGAAAGCAAATGTTTGTTCTTCAGGTGAGAAAAATTAAGAGTGAAGAAAACTGCTGCAGTTTCATTCCAATGTCAAAACAGACACATCTGCAGTGAGGCAAGCTGTTAGTGGACACAGTATTACTATTACTGAATTTCCCTTAGTGTACCTTTCTTCCTGTACAAATAGGCTCATTAAGTCTTCATAATGGTTCATAATGAATAATAAATGGCCTATTCTTGACATTTTACTGCAGATGAATGACATCCTCATAGGTTGTGATGATGTTACTCCACATTTCTAGCTTTTTTTTCTTCTTAAATTCAGATTGAGGGGGATACGATGCATACAAATATGGAACATGTGTTGAACCAACAAATGAAAATGAACAAATACACAGGTAATATTATGTATGGTAGTGGTAAACAGCAGTTGGAGAAATAAATGTTCTCTCATTTTTTAGTCAAAAGCCAATTTATTTTCACCTTGAGTGCGACTTGAGTAGCATCTCTGCTTTTAAAGATCCACCAATCACAGTCAGTATAATCAGCAGTAGTACTTGAAAAGATCTGTGGCCTTGTGTGTTTTTACTCAGTCAAACTTATCACTTTATGGATTTGAATTGTGACATGTAGGTGTTGCTTTCGTCCCTCTATAGTAACAACGAGCAGTTCTTTTATTGATCTAATCTTAAAACAAATCGTATTTAACTATAAATCACTCAACATGATTTGAAATAGGAATTTAAAGAAATGCAACCTTTTAATGGGCTGAAAAAAAAATCAAAATGTGCATCATTGATTGGCTGATATCAGACAGAGTTGTAAACTTGTTATACTTCATTTCCATCTTCCGTCTGACTGTGCCTTTACTCTCAACATATCCATGGTGGGGGAGGGAGAAACGCTCCAGCTGGTGGTGACGTAGTGGGTGATGTACTGCAAATTGGGCAGTGCCTGATTTTGGTTTATTCATTTTCAACATGGCGGCTGGGTTACAAACTTTCTCATATTACAGCTAAACAGTACATTAGAATATATTTCTGAAAACATGTGAGGTGAGTAATGCAGTAACATTCATATTTGATGACCATTGCCTCATTTTGCTTGTCTTTCTTTCCGGCACATAGCTGGACAACACTGTTAGTCCTTTCCATGGTGCTGATTGGCTAATCGTTAGTCCCCCTGCAGTGCTCATTGGATCAATTGCTTTTTCAACTGAGACACTGCTATTTCATGTTATGATTGCAAACTGATAGATTCAGTCAACTCGACTTGGTGGAGTGGGCGGAAAGGTCAAAGGTATTGACCTAGGAAACGTCATTGATTGTTAGGCTGTATGTTCTAAAAATGAAATTTCATATTTTTTATTAAGATAAAGGATAATATGTTTGCAATTACATATTAACAAGGACTTTGTCAGACATTGTTAATAAGAATAAGAATAATGTAAACAATTTAAGTTTTTGCCGTTGTGTTATTTTTGACCCACCCATGTGTTACTGATGGGATCAAAAGTAACAATGTGAAACTTCCGTTCATAGTCAAATTATAAGTCGTTCCACATTATACAAAATAGCACCCGTTATTGATAGGCCACATGTGATTGATAGGCCACACGTGAAATAGTTTTTTGACGTTTCTGTCCGTAACATTATCTTTTAAAATGACATTTATCTAAAAAGAGTTACTTTCGTCCTGGTTCTCCCCTGCCCATTGATACCATGTGTTTATTTGTCCTGTTGAAAAGTTCAGCTTTTTACTATAATAGAGCTGCTTGACTGAATCGCTGTGGGAGACAGTTATTTATTGTGGAGGGGGAACATAAAAGCTTCAGATGAAGCAGATTAATGGCGGTAATTGAGTGGAAAAATTGCAGCTCCTGCAATCATGTCTTACTGTAGTGGTGCCCTGGTATATTAGTTCAAAGTGACAGTAAGGGGGAAGTGATGCAGAGTGACAGGACTCAGTCATAATCACTGAAAGATTACTCACTAATGATCTGTTTTGTGCTGCTGTATATTGTATTTAGTATCTCTGTGGGTTGGAGCTCCGAGCACTGGGTGTTTGTTGAAATTAAATAACAGAGAAGGTGGGAAGACAAGTTGAGGGAGGCAAGATTATTCTTAAAATCTATGTTTGGTGTGACTGCTCAGGAAAGTGTGTATTGACTCATGTACAATATTAGTTCTGAACCATTTGCATGCCACATTAAGCCATTTTAGCAGATACGTTTGATGTATAAAAAATTGGTGGAGTGTCTCTTTAATTGAAATGGTCTCTGAGGCTTCTGAAGCATCTGCAGGTAAGCAGTGGTGCCACTACAAAACCTTGAACTTATTCTACACGTGTCTCACTCTTTTAATTACTTGAGATGGAAACGATAGTCTGTCCAGCTACTGTAATTACACAAATGCAAATGTAAAATGTTAAGTGCCACTCCAGTGCCTTTGTGGTTGTAAGATTTCCTCTCACCTTGAGGCAACTGTTCTGCTGAATCTGAATTTCAGATTCTCCTAGTGTTACTATCCCTTGACTGTAGCTCAACAAGGAAACAATGTCCAGGGAAGAATTAAGAGAAAGTTTATACTAAAAAGACTAACTTTGGGAAGATATCCACTTGATTTTACCAACTTAGCTTATCAAGATAAAATTAAGAATACATTTTTGCAGGGACCAAAGACTGTGGATTTTGTTCTTTTAGCATTTTAATTGGTGTACCAATGACAAGCAATATATTTAATTTGACCCACTGGGAACCACGAATGTCTGTGTAAGATTTCATGGCAATCCATCCAATAGTTGTTGAGATATTTAAGTCTGGACCATTAGTGGTGGATTAACCAACTGACCAATAGATAAACATTGCTACACAGAGGGCTACACTGCTAGGATAAGTCATGGAAGTCAACTGGAAATCAGCAAACGGACATTTGCCAGTCACCTCAAGGCAGGTTTTCGTCTGGAAGATAAGCGGTTTGATCCCCATGCAGGCTAGAAAACTGAATGAAGTCTGCGCTTCTCTCTCTCAGCAATTACAGCTGTTGTCTCCTTAAGAAATGTGCCAAACTCCCAGCTGGTCAACGGGTGACAGCAGGTAGTGCGACAGTAAAAAAAAAAAGTGAAGAAAGATGGGGCCACAGGAGCCTACTCAGCAAATCTTTCCTGGAGAGATAAAATCTAACATATGGGAAGAAACACTCCCGGCCGACAGTCGCTGATAGATTGTGGTGGATTTTCAGGTCAGGTCAGAGTGACTGACTCCTGCGCAGACTAGAGTGGTCTGCTATCCAATGACTGACTGTTTTACTGGTGGAGTTACTGACTGGGAGTGAGGTACTCCACTTCCAAAGAGTTAATTTAAAAGAGCACATGTCAGGTGGACACACAAACATACACACACATACACACCACACTCAATTTCCAGCTACACACAACCTCTCTTAATCTGTAGCTGTGATAAGACCGCCATCCATTAAACACGCACACATGCACCCACACACCCACACATACATACACACACACACACACACACACACACACACACACACACACACACACACACACACACACACACACACACACACACACACACACACACACACACACACACAGATCAAGCCAGAGTAATTATGGATGTGTCCAATCACCATGAATTTCCTTAAGTTTAATTAATTTTGTGCGGCAGGTCTTGGCTCTATCTATCCATCAGGTTTTATGTGCTGTCTTCCACCCACCTCTCCATCTCCTATCATTTCCCCTTTAAAGCAGATGTATTGATTGGGGCTTGTGGTTTTATGAAGTAGTCCGGAGTGCCTGTCTGTGTTTTTTCCCCCCCTTTTATATCTCCAGTTGTTGTGGCACTGATAGCAAGTGGAATTTGACTTGTCGCTGAGGTAATAACCACAAATGTCCCTTCATAAAAGCCATCAAATTTGGCCTTAAATGTCATTTGTTTTTTTGACTGAAAGTGGATCTGCTTTTACTTCAAGTCATGATAAATGAGGTCAACAAAAGGTGTCCAGATGATGATCTATGAACAGCAGTGGTATTTTTAATTTCCTTTGTTATATAGCCTCTCACAGTTGAGGCAGGGTGTGCTGTTGATGAGGGAAAGGTTGGAGTATTTGTGACACAAACTGGTAGATTTCCCGCCAGACTCAAGGGGGGGGGTGGGGGGTGGAGGGATGGAGGGATGGAGGGTGAGATTTAGATAGATAGATGGAGAAGGAGAGTGTTCGTCCTCAAGAGGCCTGTGGTTTAATTGAGTTTATGAAGCAGTGGATGGAGCAGATTGATGGAGGACATCCATCTAATAGCACCATGATCTCTGTGGAACTCTGTCTTCCTTCTCGCTCTCCATCTCTCACCTGATCTTTTTCTCCCTTTTTCCTCCTTTATTCCTCCTCTATTCATCTCACTTATTGTCCGTCTCCCTCCTTTTTTCTTAAGTTTTTTTCCTCCTCGTTCCAAGATATCCCTCTTTTCTCCTCCTTCTACCCTCTGTGCACCCTTACACTCTCTTTAATACTCTCTGGATGGGTACTTCACATAACATCCCCACATTTACACTCTGCACCATCTCTTCTTATTTTCCGTATGGCCGGTCTCTTCTACATGATGCATTTCTATTCTCTGTGTCCACCCTCAGCTTTGTTCTCTCCCTTTTTCACCTGCATTTTTTTCCACCTCATTTCATCTCTTCATTTTCCCTTTCTCAGACTCCATCCGTGTTGAGCCCTTACTTCTAATGACACACCTCCATCCTTGTTTCCATCTAAATTGCCTGAACGCAGTTAGCATTTTTGTCAGCAGAGAAAGTTTATTGCAGTGCGTACTACTAAATCTGCTTCTATGCATGCAAGTTTGTAATGCATGCATAGAAATATTCTGGTTTAAATACGCACATGTACAGTAAGCTACACAATTTTACACACTTTCACTTGAACCTCCTTTGTCAGCCTGCTACGTTCCCGACTGTGCTTCGACAGCTGGTTGCAGACAGAGAGTTGACCAGATTGATGGAGCCGTCTCTGCCCAGGCCTGCAGAGTTGCAGATTCGCATGTGTGTGAATGTGCCTGGTTGTGCTGGTTTCTGTGTGTGTGTATGTGTGTGTGTACACGTGTGCTTGTACGAGAGCAACTTTATCGATTGAAGATTAGAGAGTAAGTAAGAAAGAGGGCGATATCTGTGGGATTCCCAGCAATGAGAAAGATGGTAAATTATATGCTAATGAATGCATATTGTATGAATAAAATAGGAGAGTGAATATATGTGTGAATGTAGTGAAAAGGCTGTGTGAGTGTGCACCAGCGTGTGCCTTTTCATGTGCGCATAGATTGACAGTTTCCTTCTGTTGCAGATGATATTCTGTGTCACACTGTTACCCTTGTGATTATAATTTCCTGCACATAGCTCAGCTCCTCAGTACATCTTATTAACTCTGATTTAACCCTACTAGTCGTGTTGAGCTTCTTTTTCATGATCGGCAGTTTATTAAAAAATTAAACCTGCCAACAATGATATTCTATTCATTATGCAGAATATTCCTAATCTGACAGAACAGTGAAGATCAGGATATAAATCCACACATATAGGAACAGACCAAACGAAATAGGGGAAAATGGAAAACAAATTGGTAGGAAAGGAAGAAAAACAATCCTCATCATAATAATAATAATAGTAATAATATATAATTAGAGTGTTAGAGTGGAATATTTGCCCTCTGTATCACTTAACCCCCCAAAACTACCAGGTTCGGCACTTCCTCAGCTCTCCATGGCCCCATTTTCCAGCTGTGCACTCCCCAGTCAACCGCAGCATTAGCTGGATTAACCTCCACACTCCTGCTGCTCACTCTGGTTGTCTGTCTCTCTCCTGCAGCAGCAGACGTAAAGCTTTCCTTTTGGTTTGGTTCCTGCCTCTACCAGTCCAGCTCTCTTTGGCTTTCCACAGCTTATGTTACATTCTGTTAGTTCTGCATCAAGCGTACGCCTCTCGCCTTCCTTCTCCCTGTGCAGCTGGAAATGTCATCTCCCTTTTCTCCCCGATTCCTTTTGTCCTTCCTTTCTTCTCCTGCTATTATCTAGCACGGTCTCATTCTTGCGATCGTTCTCTTTTTGACAATAATTCTTCAGAGGGGAGGATATTTCCTCCCCTCTTCCCCACCCCTCTCTCACCCTCCTCCTCTGGCTTTTTGGTATTCCCCCCCCCCCCTTCATTCATTTGTTTTTCTATCCTGTCATTATCGACTGCAGTGAGTAGCTCAGTGTGGCCGCTTCTGCCTTATCTGGTTCTTTCAGGTGCCGGTTAAAATCCATTCATTGGTAGGATGCACAAAGGTGTGCTGGTAAAATGCCAGTGCTGTGTCCGTCTGGGAGGCATAGTTTTTGGATGGACACACTGTACCACTTGGCACTAAATGTGTCTTGATTCACTCCTTCTCTCGCTCAGTTTATCTTCATCTGATCTACCTGTCTATCAACAGTGAAAGAAGCCATGTGTCTGCGCCTGTACGATTTCTTTTACCTCAAGAATGTGGTCACTTTACTTATACTCTAACTGTTAAATTCAATCTGCTACACTATAATGGCCTGTAAAATTTACATGCACAGCACACACACCAGTTTTCACTAAGATTCCTAATATTTTGTCCCCCTCATGTATATTGATGGAGTTGACACAATACTAGGAACACTACAATATGATACACTTCAGTATATTACCACCATCTATTATGATCTCAATGATAAACATAAAGTAGAATAATCACTTTTTTGTAAAAGTTAATGGCAGAACTGTTATGTTAGATTGCATTATATTGCACAGGTGTTTCCAATAAAGTGCTGGTGACTGTATAATAATAGTCCTTTGATGATAGCATACTGCAAAAAAATAGATTAGGCCAGCTGTAAAATATTCTTATATGAAATTGTGGCAATATTAAATGATTTATCATGTTCATAATTCTAGTTTAAAAGCCATCCATCAAACTACTGAATTGGAGATAATTACCTTGCTATCTTTGCTTTTGAAGTAGCTTGTAGAAGTTTTAAATAAATTTGACTGCTTTTAAAAAAATCATAGATGAAAAAAACTAATCTATTGTTTTATATTTTAACACACTCCTAATATAGTCTGATAAAAGTTGAAATATTCACCTCTCTGTCCTCCTTTTTCACAGCAGACATTTTGAGATGTCACAGAGGGACATAACGATGGCTGAATTCCATTTAGCTGCTTCAGTTTCAGGGTCCTGGTATTGTTCATGCAGGCTCATTCTCACACTTTCATGACATTACTGGACTCACACTTTTTGTAGTATGAGTCAAATGTCTGCTGCATAAAAAGGACCACAGATTGGATGCAGAATAGTTTTTTGTATTTTAAATTCCTAGATAACATTAATATTGTTTCCTCTCTGTGCTAAAAGGTTGCTGACTCTGTTTGCTTTGCTGCTAGAATGCAGAGACCCTGCATTAGTATTAGCAGGATGGTTGAATAAGTAATGGTAATGCAATATTCCAGTATTCTCTGACCTGAATAAGAACATTTATACACTGGTACTTACGCCCAGGATGCTCGCCATGGGCGAGAAAGAGAGGGAGTCAGAGAGAAAGAGAAAGAGAGAGAGAGAGAAAATTATTGTGGACATGGTTTGTGGCATTTGGCTTTTTGCTCTCCGTGATGGATTTGGTCCAAACCCTTGAGACACATAAATGAACTGTGACATCTATGACAGCTGGAGATGATGCCCATTGCCTACTGCCCTGCCTGCACACACACACACACACACACACACACACACACACACATACACACACACACACACACACACACACACACACACACACACACACACACACAAATCCAGTACATTGCATCCATGGACAGCTGTTTCCAGTTTGTAAAACTAATTCAATATCTTGTCCTTTAGGCTGCAGGTTTGATGAACACCTAAATGTTCTTTTTTATATTTATTCTCAAGCAATATTACTCAATAATGGACTACATATCCATTATTTATAATATTATTACTATCATTATTTTGTCTCTCTCTTGCAAAAATAAATTAAAAGTTAACGACTCTTTTAATGGGTTGAAATACTTTCATTTGTATGGGTAAGGGTTTCCCAACCATAGCATATGTGTTGAGGCTATAGAGGAGGTTTATTCACTTCTACTTTCATCTTTTTGTGATTTTAAGAGTACTTTGAATTTAAATATGCAGAAACGTTATGATTTTGTCTTTGATGCCTCAGGGACTAACTGCAGGAAAGCACAGTATCATCATAAAGAGTAAGTTAAAAAAAATAAATCAAAAGTGCATATCAGTTTGTCTTTCTATAGGGCTAGATGTGGCAGTGTTGTTCGCCAGCGACATACATCCTGTCGTACCTCTCGGCTTGCTTGTCGACTGCCTGTTTGCGGATCTGCAAGGCTTGACATTGTTTGTGTGGATGTAATACAAACATGACACTGTTTTGTTCGTTTGCTCTGTGCTCCGCTGCACTGTGTGCTCATGTGTGAACATCTGTGCCCATTTTACTCACATCTTTTACACATTACTACTTTTTGCACATTAGATATGCTTATTTTGCTCTATTTCTTTTGGCCATCTGCATAAAGGACAGCATTAGCCATTCTAATGTTTGTGTGTACAACATAGGGACAACACGTTGCTGTTAGAGGTCAAGTTCTCTTACTCACCCTTCGTCAGGAACAATGATGCTGTCTGTCTTTATTCCAGGAAAAATGGACGATCATATTATTAATGTCAAAACCAATAACTCAGCCAACTAAAAGTCAGATGACTGTCTCAACATTGTTAACTGGATTAGTCTATTGACCCAGTGGTGATGTCACTGCACTATAACAATTACAGTAAATCAGTTAAATACAATGGCCTTCATTATGATTTCCCTAAATGATAAAGGTCTTATATTGACTCCTCTGGTCCCGTTTGTCTTACTTCTGGCTACTTGATTAAACTGACCGTTTAGTTGTCTTAATGCATGGAGGTTTACTTCTTGTGTGTGTGTGTGTGTGTGTGTGTTTGTGTGCAGAGGGGATTGGTTCTTTGACAAGCCGCAAGAAACAAGGCAACGTGAAAGGTTTTACGTGCTGTCGGATGACATCACGCACTTAGGGGCTCTAAAACACGCATTGCCAGCTCACAACCCACAGGAAACACATCCTGTTAAATCCCAGATGATGTCAGAACAAATTAAGCGGCAACACGCCTCTTTCAGAGTCCCGTACTTCGGGCTGTGTATGACAAAGAGAGAAGAGAAAAGAGGTAGAAAGAGGAGGGAAAGAAAGAGAGTGGGTGTTGTTTTCTTTGCATGATCTTGTGAAGTTGGTGCTCCCTTCTCTCCGTCTCCAGCCATTCTGCCACATCTTTAAATGTATTGTTACATTTCATCCATCTTTTTGGTAGATTTTGTGACTTTCTTTTCTTGATGAATCTATTCTGCAGGGAATCAAACTTGAGATCTCAAAACTGGGTCAAATGAAAGCTTACAGCAGATCTTTAAAGCTGCTGTAGGAGGAGGCAGTTTCCTTCCTAACACCTCCATCGGTGTTGTTGTCACAATCATTTCATTTATGTGATAACTTTAAGGGAAATGTTCATATCTGCCAATGCTTTAAGGGGTTATTTTGCGATGAAGCATTCCAATTTTTTCATTCATTAGCGAATTGTTGTATTTCCCAGGATCTATTTTGACAAACCCCAGAAAGCCTGAACTTCAGCTGAATTTCAGCTGAAGGATTAACATGAAGAGTCAGTTCAGTCTTCCTTTCTCATCTCTGCCTCTTCTTTGATGGATTTCGTCATGTACGGTGGTTTTACATCACAGAAGAATTACTAATGATATTTTTAGATATTTTCTGCTGTCACTCTTACTTAAACATGTCCTGAAAATGTCTCAGTATGATGTCACATCATGTCTGCTTAACCGACAATCTAAACGCACCATCAAATCCAATATTAGAATGATACAAGGCCAGTGACTGCTGTTGTAAAAGAGACACATTTTTCCCCCATTAAAGTTATAATAAATTGAAAACCTGTTTTTGATACAATGTATCATTCACTATACTTACATAATTTCATTAACTCCCTATATAGTATTTTTGGTTATTAGTGGTGATGCCTGCCTTCACATGCATGAGGGATTCAAATGATGCAGCAACTTAAGAATTAGGATTTATAGTAGTAAATGTTGTGAACTGGACATTTGGCAACTACAAAATGTACAATGTCTTTTGAGCTTTTCACATAACACTACTCCTTAACAGAAACAGTCAGTACACACAGGTATAATGAACAAATGATTGTTATATTTCTTGAAAGATTTATTCAAACAGAACACATGGGCCAACGGCGTTTGAGTGCCTATAGACATTTCAGTCGGTAAGTCAGTCAGTCAAAAGTTTATTCATATAGCATTTTGTATGCATGAAAATTCTGTTCATATTCCTCCATCCCTTAAAAAAAAAAAAAAAAAAAATCTGGAGAAATTGGTCAGGAGTTACAGAGAGTGACGTCAGATTGCCCAGTCTGCTTTAATATCTATAAAAAGCCCTTATATAAGCTGAGTAGTCAACAAATTTCACAGCAGACAAGTGGTACAGCATACATATATACACAAGTAATACATAGCAATCCAAGGCAGCCTATTGCTGCCTATTACAAATTATCATGAAACAACGCATGATTTTTTTTCTTTTTTTTTTTCCCTTTTGTTTTTTTTTTTCTGATGCAAAAGCTGTACAAGAATCTTCCTTTCATCTTTCCGCTAATGTGTTGGCAAAGCACTTGGATACGATGCAATATCTTTTCACATTAATCACATGAGTGTATGTATACCATACAATGTAACTCAAAAGATCACAAGCTTTAAACATATGACATCATCTGGAGGTAAGGGAGGGTGAGTTGGGGGTGGGAGGGTGGGACCAGGTTGGGGGTCGGTTTGGGGGCTGAAAAGTGCACAGCATGGAGTCTAAAATCTGGAAGCACTTTCAACTTTCCGTTGGTCAAATGAACTTTTTTTGTTGTTTTTGACAGGAGCTCAATCCTTGAAAAAAACACAGTACAAAAAAACAAACTGACAGAAAACAAAGAACCATACACCATAATCTATATATTGCTAGGGATCATGGAGCCCAAGTATGTCTACCAGGTTGCATTCAGATAACCTGCGGTAGAATACTTGCATTGTTCCTTTTATAGGGAGGAAGTTTTACAAACAACAGTCAATTAGCTCTGAGACGAGCAAGTGATGCCATAGTCTGTCATTAATCAGGAGAGATTGAGTAAATGCACTCTAAGCTGATGATCCAAAACAGTCTCAGCATTCTCACTGTTTTGGATGTCTGAACATCAGTTAGGTGTACTCAGTTTCCTCTGATTCAAGGCTTTTGGTCCTGTTTTGTACCACAAAGTTGTGGACAGTGTATGGAAGATATAATTAGTGTTACACCTCTGTGGCTCCCGTGTCTTGTTTGGTGTGTATGTGCGTGTATGTTTGTGCGTGTGTTCAAGTATTTACATTGTCCACGACAGAGGCAATACTCTGTTTTTATCAGGCAATCCTTTGCCTGAAGGGATTCATAGAAGTCCATCCAGCACTGAAGAAAAAAAAATCCTGCAGTACTTCCTATGTAGATCCAGGATGTCTGACCACAGGGAAATTTACACTGAAATGTATCACTGCTCACAAGTACATCAGCATTTTTGTGATTGTGGCACCTCCGATGCGATTCTCCAAAAGAGCAAGAGGATATTCAAAAGAATCAGTCATTCACTGTGCCCATTCAAACTCTGCCAGCCAATCGTTGTGAGCCATATCAACCAACATATTTGAGGAAAGTTGAAAAGATGTTTCTTTAACTTTGCTGATAGCTTGTCCTCAGGCTCTGTTTGTCCTGAAGGGCTTACTGTCGGCTCCTTAATTGTGAATTCTGGAACCAGTGTTGCTGTTGTGTTAAACCTCCAGGTTTACCCTTTCTAGCATTACAAGCCCAGAGGTCAGCCAGTGTTGTTGGAGTATGAAATAATCCTTTAAGACCCGACCACAACAATAAATTGATAAAAACTTGTGTAAGATGCTGAAATTGTGCAAGTACAGACCAGCTTCCCCTTGCAGCTACAGCCACAGAATATTTTTGAAAGACGGTTGTTTGAGTACATCAGAGAGATAGCCGTAATGTTTTTGACGATCCAGACATGTCAGATTGAGAACCAACCATCGTCATTATCAGCAGTGTCCATGGAAACCCCATGTCTCTTCTCTGTCTCATCTCCTTCATCTTCTCCAAAGCCCTCTGCAGAGTTGAGTCTTCTACTCAAATCTCCCCTCAGTTTTAACGCCTGCACCCTCATTACCACCCGCCCCCTAAACTCTGAAGACTCCAAAGGGCTCGGGATGGACAGACAGACAAAGAGATAAAGATAGGGTGAGGATGGTGGGGTGCTTATTGCTTTACTGACACATATTGCTTGTTTACTCGCTGTCATTCTTCGTTTGTTCTCAGCTTCTAATGCAATCCGAGTGATTAAGGACAGACCCCACAGAATATTTTGGTCGGGCTTTTAAAGGCCGAAAAGCTTTTCGCATTTCATATGAAGTGACCCACTAAAAGTGTGGCGCCTCATGGGAATCAAAGTCAGACAGAGACAGGGGAAGCCATGGAGAACAAACCTGCAACATGGTGCATTACATGCTGTGCATTGCTGGCAAGAGCATAAGCGCAGATGTGTTTGATGCATATTCACACCATGCATATCCCATTAATGCTTTTGTATTCATGATCCCCATTCTCAGGCTGATCCCTTATTACAAAAGCATGCCAGCAGCTCGGAGCACCACTCCAACAGCTTGCCTAAGAGGTTTTTCACATCTTGGAGAGGTAAAGTGGAGGAAGCCATTGCAGCATTACAAACATGCATTATATTGCTAATTTATTCTCTCGTTAAAGTTTTACTCTCTTGCTCACTTTGTTTGCTTGTTTACATTCACAGCTCTGTAAAATTTGAGATGCAAATTGGGCAAATTTCAACTTGCAAGAAAAAATCAATGAATTCAAAAATTAAAATCTGTTTTACATAAAAATCCACTCGCTTCATTCTGAAGATAGCAGATTGCCACCGCCAACTACAGATGTGAATAATATATTGCAAAAGCGTGTGCTCATTTATGTCCCAGTCTGTGTTTGTGGATCCTAGTTTGTGTTTGCTTCGTTGTGTGTGTGTGTGTGTGGGTCTGACTTATGCTAGGATTAGACTATATGAATCCAGCCTGATTTTGACATGATTTTGTTGTTGCCAACAAATTACCAGCTTTGGGCTCAATTATGATTATTACGTCAAGAATGACAAACGGGTCTTGTAGTCTGACATAATCAAAGAACAGTTGTGAGGCATCTGGGACACCCTACAACGCCCGGATGAAAAGTCTAACATGTCAGACTTGTTTATATCGTCCTGTCTAGTTTGACATCTCCTACGACGTGTTACTTGACATTGACCAATATGATCACAGAATACTCTCTGATGCACATATGCAAACACCAAAACAGAGTCAACGCTGTGCTCTAGTGGTTGTCTGGCTGAGTTGAGCCGTATTAACAGTAGGGAGAGCAGCGGCTCATTTCCGTCTCCTCCACAGGCTGACTAAAAAGGGAAAACCTGCCATTAGTCATCAGTGACCATTTTCTTGATTTCGGTTAACGGTCACTGATGACTGACGGCAGGTTTTCCTGCCTGAATCCGTCTGTGGAGGAGGCGGTGATGAGCCACTGCTCTCCTCGCCATCCAACAGCCACTGGAGCTTTGACTTTTTAATGTTTGATGTTTACATATGTGCCCCAAAAAGCATTTCAGTTGTAGTGATTGTGAAACCTAAAATTAAAACATATCATTGTATCTTCATTTAAGTGTACAATGCTAGTCTCCTGCTTAAAACATGGCAAGCATTAATAGCACTATGATTGCTTAATTCCACGTGGTGACCATTGTGAAAGAAAAAAATATTGTGTAGATCCCGGCATTAGCCTACTTTCAGGGACACAGTTCAGGCATAAGATCAGTTAATTAGGGATGGCTTCGCCAACTGGGGACAGAAGCTGTATAACCAATTGGGAAAAAACATGATTTTTGGGTCAGTGGGTAAAGTTAAAGTCAGGGTAAGTCTCCAGGAAATTAATGTAAGTCTATGTAATGTCACCAAAAGTGAAGAGTTTGCCCATGTGCTTGCATGTGCTTGAGTGTGTCATGTATCAGGGAGTAAATCTGGAGCCTGCCTTGCTGAGCTCTGTCATTAATTATAGTTTTCTCCCCATACACACACACACCCACACACATGCAAAGAGGACCCACTGAGAATACCACGGTTTACAACCGCTTGGAGCACTGGGTACCAAACACCAAACAAGTGCTTGGTACCCATCGCTCAACCCTCCGTCGACATGAATGCACAGAGGGAGGTTGGGGTGGGTGAGGAGGGGGTGGTAGGGAATGAAGACAGTCTGTTAGGGAGGCTGCAAGGGAATAGAAAGAGAATGAGAGAGCGAGGGAGCCAAAAAAGTGCTAAATAGTGTGTGACTGGTAAACGCTGCGGTTTGATTAGGTTCCACCACCTGTCTGATGTACTGTAGCATGTGCCAGGCATATGCACTGCGGCATAACTGGTGTCCTCATGATAACAAATGAAGGTGAATTCAATCAGTGAGCCAGACTGTCTGTTGGACCGTTCTCTGCGGTGAAAGTGGATGTGAGAATATGCGGTGCGGAGTTACAGTAAGGGTTTTTGAAGGATGAAAACGATATTACATTTGTTAGCTGAAATCATCAATAACTGTTCTTTTCTGCCAATATTAAAACTTATGGACAATTTGCATGCCAAAAGAAACTAGATGTTAGCACATTTCATTAACAGGGAGTGAAGTAAATTGCAGTGCCGTGATAAGTGGTTTCAGCCTCTCACATTAGGTTAGCATTGCGACAGTAAGCACATGCATATAACTGCTCTGCCGCGGTCTTTAGGACTAGCCATATGGGGAAAAAGTGTTGATGTATGCATCACTGCTTTCTCTTCGATTAGAGTTTGATTATGAAATCATTTCCTTGCAAACTTATGGATCTGCTGCTCAAATGCAATTAAGTACACCTCGGGGGCTATACATGATTTAAATTCAAGATCATACGTCGCCTGTGTTGGCTTCCATTTCTCTGACACAAACCCAGTGTGGAGCAGAGAGGAAAAGCGAGTGCAATGACTTTGTAATGACCTTCCTGGATACAGGGAGCCTTTTTTTCTCTAGCCAAAGTAACACATCCACAGCAACACATGAGACTGGGACTGAAATTAGCAGCTCAATAAACCGCCACAAATACCAACAGGAGAGCTTGCTTATTTCATCATTTCCCCCAGTTTCTGAGGATCAGTGTGTGTGTGTGTGTAGTGAGACGAGAGTGTGTGACTGTTTGTGTGTCAGTGGGGAGCTGCCTATGGTCTCTGACATTGCTGGGAACCTTCTGTAGTTTTTGACAAGTGTGTAGTGAGTGAGTGAGTGAGTGAGTGTGTGTGTGTGTGTGTGTGTGTGTGTGTGTGTGTGTGTGTGTGTGTGTGTGTGTGTGTGTGTGTGTGTGTGTGTGTGTGTGTGTGTGTGTGTGTGTGTGTGTGTGTGTGTGTGTGTGTGTGTGTGTGTGTGTGTGTGTGTGTGTGTGTGTGTGTGTGTGTGTGTGTGTGTGTGTGTGTGTGTGTGTGTGTGTGTGTGTGTGTGTGTGTGTGTATATGTGTACATGGTTCAGATCCTTCTCATCTCATTTGCCCCTGGAATGAGATGAATAACCCCCCTGCCCTCCTCTCTGGTATGAATTGCCAGGCTGATATCTCACTCTCCGGAGGGCTGGAGGGCAATGGGAACTGACAACACAATGGCATTGTCTCTGCTGATGGGAAGCTTTGGGGAAACACTGCCCAACCAACCTCTCAAGCAGCTTCGGAAAAAAATTTGGTATAGCGAGCGTTGGGGCTGGAGTGTGTGTGTGTGTGTGTGCAGGATGGTGTTTGTGGGTTAAAATGGTGTATGTGTGTGAGGTTGGAACATTTGTGTGTAGTGGAGTGGCGCTACAGAGCAGCACAGAGTGTCATTGAGGTGAGAGGAGAATGAGGAGAGGTCTGTGCCAACACACTGAGAGGCCACTCAATTATTTAGGAGAGCCGCCGGGTTCAAAGAGTCGCAGCCAAACACCTGTCAATCCTCCACCTTCACCTTCACGGTTTATCTGCTGTTGCTGTTTAGATCCAGTGGTCTTAAAAGTACACGAGTATCACTGGCGTTATGCGTACTGCTGTCAACAATGATGAGGAAAATGCTGTTAAAAAATTCAGATCATACACGATATTTGCTCGCTCCTTCTTGCCATTACGGCTGTCGATATAAAAGATACATCTCCGCTGCTCTCTGGCTCTTCTGTCCATTCATTCCCATGTTCAGACAGTGACTTCTGTCTTGCTGTTAGTGGGCAGTCCCTTGTGCTTGGGGTGCACGTGCGGCGAGTGGCCGTAGCCCAGCGGCTGGGAGAAGAGCTCCGGTAGTGTCTCGATGCTGAACTGCCTCTTGTTGGAGTAGGCCTGGCGCCGGCTGTTCTGCTGGTGAAGTGTCTGGTGATGCTGCTGCTGATGCTGCTGCTGATGCTGCTGCTGATGCTGCTGCTGTTGCGGCATGGTGTGGTGCTGCGGACCTTGGAGGACCATGTGGGTGGCCACGGGGTGCTGGGTGTGGCTCTTACTGGGGTCCCATACCTTGAAGGCTGAGCTGGAGGTGAGCGGGTGGGTGTTGGTTTTGGAGATCTTGGGCTTGGGGATCTGGGAGGCGTTGATGGTGATGGCGAGTGGCACGTGGATGTCAGGTGGCGGGAGGAAAGGCTTGTCCTTGGGGTGGAAGTTGATTGGCTGGAAAGTAGGAGGGGACTGGCGGTGTGTGTAGTCTACCATTGGGTAGCTCTTGTAGTAGTCTCTTGCAGCAGTGTCTGCATGATGGGAGAAACAGAGCAGAGACATGGTTAAATAACCCTGGAGAGTTAAGACATTTTGTGATAAAAGTAACCAGTGGTGTATTTGAATATAATAATTATTATTATTCAGTGCAAAATAGCAGGTTTACATATGAAAACTGTTAATGAGGGCAAAATTCAAGGCAAAGAGGAAGAAAACCTGCTGTGTGTGTTTGTGTGTGTGCACTATATTCATTTAATTGAGCTCTGAACTATGTGTGCCCTGACCACGCAGTTAAAAATATCAACAGCACCACAGTGAAAACAGCCAAACAGAATATGGGGGGAAAGCATTGAGTGAACGTTGGGCAAAACGTGAGATTTGTAGGGAATAAAAATAGAACGGGTTCAGCATGTAGAGTCAGATTAGCGCGAACTCCCTGAGTGGAACTTGACTCTGCTGTTCGGTCAACATCACTGCACCCCCCCCCCCCCTTCTCATATACACACTCTGCCCTAAAGACACTAACAACCTTGTTTGCTTAGCCCCGTTTTACAGGTCTTTTTTTTTTCCTGAAGAAAAATAAGAGTATGAAAAAACCCCAAATTCCATCGTAGACTTGGAAACGTCTTTACGTCTGTTTACCTCTCAGCAAAATAAGAAACAGCTGGTGTCAGCCTGTATACTGTGTATTTATGACACTGTCATCTGTTTGTGCGTCTGATCTTATCATTATTTGCATTCCAAACAGGCACATAATAATGGGATTATGTCAATAGTCTGGTCAGAAGATGCACGAGCAGCTGAGTTTAATCTGTGGTAATAAATGTCAATAAATTGCATGCGTAAGTGTTTGTGTGGGTGTATGTGTGACAGAGAGAAGCTTTGAAGGGAATTTTGAAATATAAATGCTGTATATTTGTACCACTAGATTCTGCTGTATAACATAAAGCCATAGAGTCATACATTAGCTGAATGAAAACAGACTGCCACTGCAAATGACTTTACTTGTATTGATTTATTTCTAATAATTTACATCAGCCAGAATGACTGAGAACACTTTTTTTGTATTTTAAAAAACGCATTCACACATGTCAGGAAACTGCCCCATATCACAGTTTTGTAATAGCTTATTGAACCCCTCAAATGTGGGTCCATTGTGTTTCTGCGGGGCACTTCAACAGCAGTTGAACAGGAAGGAGAGAAAGTTATCAGTAATCAATTCATTGCCCTCAGTAAATTGCTCCAAGCAGATCCCACGATTTATCCTGCTTTTCACAAATAGTGCAACTATCCACCAAAGCCATTTAAACCAACTGGTAATGCCAACTGGTTCTTTTGCCTCATAACACTAAAAAGCAGCCTAATCTTATCTTTTACCCTTTATTAACATATCTACTGTATCTTACTACTGATGACACATGTTAAATATTTTGCCACCAAAGCCAGGAAAAAGATTCAGATCTTCTTCTGGGCTCAGAAACTATTCAGAACCCCACATAGTGCCACCAATTTAATGAAAGCTGGACAATAATTAGGTAAATTATTGCCAAAACCTCCACAGATAGTGAAATAAATGTCTTGTACCTACAAATATAAATTATGTTTTCTCCACCAAATCTGAAATATTTCTTTTACCCCATGAATTTACGTGGCACCAGTTAAATTCCTTAAACTCAGAGGCACTTATGTGAGACAAAAAGTAATTAACCCTTCAGTCAATGCATCCTGCAGACTTGTGGAAAAGGATAAAGGAGAAAAACTGAGAAATAATAATTAAATAAATCGCTTTAATAACTCAAATGACCGAGATTTAGGAGGGTTTTTTTTTTTTAGAAAGCAATGAAGTGACACATTATTTTGACTAGGAATGAAGAGAATGAATAGAGGAATGGTAATGCTTTCATTAAAATTCTGCAAGATAGGAACGTGTGGAGGATTAGTGTGCAGTTAGTGTGCCTGTATCTGCATGTGTGTGCGCATATGGTAGTGTGCGCACTTTGTGGCTTCATATGTTTACACATTTGCAACTGTATTTATGTCAGGCATTGTGCAACAAAGAACACATTTACATACATTCTTCGCTCAATGAAAAGGGAATAAGCCTCTTGATACGTATGCGTTTGTGCGGTAAGAGTGTATCATATGGTTTTGGCAGCAGAGTGCTTTTACCAGCTGCCTGTTCGTCATATTGATGTTTGACGATTGCTTGACATAGACTGACAGGTTGTAAGTTTAATATGCAGAGTGCTGTAAAGCTCTGGGTTTTAAGAACATGCTCTCCTGTTGCTTTCTAACTCCTCTTTCTGTGTAAGAAATTAGCATATTTATCAAAAATTCTGTTTAATATGGAGAGAAATAAAGCAAAAATGTATTCCTAATTCATCAGGTTTCTCAAATATTGTTATTTATAGACAGAATATCAGATTTTGGACAGAATACCCCTTTTTGTGTAATGCACTGTATCTGAAACTACTGAGGGAAGGTAGGTTTAAATCTCTGGACATGGCAGGAAAATCTGGGACGGCATTGAAACAATGAATTAAACACATCCTTCCTTTCAACAACAACTGCTGCTGCTGTCTCTCCGAGTGTTTCCACAAATGTTGCCAAGCAGGAGCACCTGACAACGAGGTCCTCTGTGACAGTATTATGTGCCTTCCTCTTTATTTGACAGACTCTCCATCTGCTTGCTCTTTCCTTCTGTATTTCAGCTATTTTCTGCTCTTTAACAACGTCTTTATCCAGCAGCAGCCTACAGCAAGGCCTTTGGGCCTAATCTGGGCCACTGCATTATAACTGCATAAGTTTGGCCCTCTAAAGGATTTCAGAGTTTGGCAACATACTGTATTCTATTTAGTCTATTTTTAATGACATTTAATTATGTTTGAGTCGGTATTTTAGGAGAGCCTACTCAGCAGCACATGCACTTTATGAACCGTAAAAGTGATCCCCCCCCCCCCACTAACTTACTAAGTTGTGAATGTGATTATCATCCTTAAACTCTTTGATTTTCCCCTTAATTTCCCTCTTTTCTACACTGTGTGGTTTGCAACTTCTTGTTCAACATTTCATTGCAGCTATATGTCTCATACTGAATGAAATATTTATTGCAGATGCCACATCACTATAGCTGCAGCACTAAATCTAACAGAAATATCTGGGAAATCTGGATGTCTTTAGAATCACCTAATGTGCATTTGCATGTAATTCAGACTGACACATTTGGTGTTTTAGTAAACTTTAGGGTCTCTGTTGCAATTTTTAAAATGGTGTTTTTTGGGTTGTGGGCAATACATATAATTTAATGATGGAACTACAAGGCGATCCAGCAGAGTTTAAGGAGTTTAAAGGACATCCCATTATGCAACCCTGTCAACAAACACACCTTACTTTTCTTTTTTTTCTTTTTTTTTTAAACGTGTAGGTGTCCGCTTCCTAAAATCCTAGGAGGAAGACTTAATACAGTCTACAGCACCAAAGAAATTCAACAACCACATCACTAAGCTGTTCCTCATTAGTCTCCACAGGTAATGCATTCATCACAGCGTGTAAAGGAACCCTGGGACCCTGAAGTGAAAAACCAAACAAACAAACAAGCAAAAAAAAAGCTTTCAACCACAGGAGTTCCTTCATCTTCAAAGCACCTTTATGGGAATCATCAGATCGCTCCAATTCCTCTTATGAATCCTAAAATCTACCAAAACTTTTTTCCACACATTACCTGACTTGAGGCGGGTACGAAAAAAATATCTTTCTAGTTATTTAATCTTGTAGTGAGTCCAGAAGTTTTTTATTATTATTATTATTATATAAGCCAAAAATGTGCCATTGTGCACTTTTTTTTTTTTTTTTGGCAGTCCAAAAAAACAAGCAAGTGTTCAATTTCATCTAAATCTAAAAATCTCTTGTTAACATTTGTATTCTAACATTTATAGAAATGTTGTCTCAGGTGACTGTACATGAACAAAATACAGATCTTTCTGCAGTATCTCCGTTAATACTCCGGATATTGGTGTGTTATAGTTTAATTAAAAACTTCAGGCAGTCTTGGCCCACAATTTGGAGTCTTTGGTGTCCTGGCAAACTGTCTATCACACCCTCCACCTTCTGTCTTATGTTGTCTTTTCTCTTTCCTGTATATGAGCATTTTATTAGCTAGTTTATTTATAGTTTAATAATATTCATTTAGTTTAATAACAGTTTTTCTTTATCACTTTATGACTTTAGCTTATCGTCCTGCTTCTTCATTCTGCCTCTGTCCTCTCTCGTCCTCACTCTTTAACCTTTTGTTTCTTTATTTTCTCCATGCCAGTCCACCTGATCTGCTTTCAGTACTTTAATTAAGATACATATATCAGAGCTGTTCGTGCCAGAGTCCTGCCGCTACACCTGGCACAGGTTTGGTGTCACAGAGTTCCTTGACCTCTTTTCACCTTTTTTCTATCCTTTTGTTTCCTTGTGTGCTTCCTTTTCTCCATATTGCCACTATTGCATTAAGTCCTGATGTGTTTACAAGGATTTCAAAGCAGCTTGGTCTAGATACATGCTGTGTCACCTGGCAAATGGTCAGCTATCGTATCCAAACAGTTGTGCGTCCTAGCCATGACTTTGTCCGCACAGCCAGGATCTCTGGACCCCGGTGGCTTGTTTATTGCCCAGCCAGAGAACTGATAAGCATGTGTGAAAAGATGATTGGGTTGCATTTATGTTCCTATCTTTCTGAGTGCATATTATGTAGCCAGTTTCTTAAAGAGGCAGAGCCGAGGTGTTGAAAATGAATTGAAATATAATTTTGTCCTGCTCATACTTAAATCAAACATCAAACCTACTGAATGGAGGGAAATAATCAATAAGGTAAAAATGAATCCAAATGTTCTGTCACAATGTAATTTCATTTCATTGTGAAGTATAAAATTATAGGAAATGGAGGGAAAACACACACCCATTCTAATGAGGTGCTGGCTCGCAGTCATAAATGAAAAATGGACAATCTTTTCATTTATACTTTGTTAGAGAACAATGGAAAAACATAACAACTTTATCATTTTAAATCTTATATTATTATAATCTTATATAGGGTGACTTTGTAACAGCTGTCCAGGGACCAGAGATGAAAAATAGCCTCTTGGCTCACTCTGGCTCTTTTACAGCAATGTTTATTAATTTGCACTGTGCCTGTTAAATAAAGCAATAAAAATGCATTCCTTTTTTTTAACACAGTAAATCTTCCCAGCATTCATGGCTTATGTGAGTGCTGTCAAAGTGCTATCAGAGGAAACTGACCCAGGTCAAGTTTTATATTTGATGGCCAGTGCCATTTTTTGTTTATATTGTCAAAATAATATACAATTAGCAGCATATATCTACTGTTAAATATGGTTAGTATGCATGATAATACACTTAAAATACACATGGCAATGTCATTGTTTTTTTCATTTGAATAATATTTCAAGTCCATCCGCTCATATTATGAAACAAGATAGAAAGATAGTGAGCACAAGAAAGAGACACAGAGAAAGAGCGAGAGGAAGTCTAGAGAGAATCTGTGTGCACAATGCTGTGAGTGTGTGTGTGTGTGTCTTGAACAAATGCTCTGTTGGCTGTTAGGTGCATCATTACTGTAAAAGCATGTGGACCCGCTTTGCCAGAGGACCAGAGTCCCTGACGGCAAACAAGGCATAATATACCAGTAATACTGAACTGAACAGAACTGTGTGTGTGTTTGTTACAGATAGAAGAAGAGAGAAAAAAATAGAGCAGATACAAAACAGAAGGGTGCAAAAGAGCAGCAGTTCATCATCTCTGTGCCATCAAATGGTGACAGAACTGAAAACGTAGAGAGGAAGGAAGAAGCATCACACCTCACTGTGTGAGGGATTTGTTTTGAACTATTTTTCAGAGAAATGTGACTGATGCTCAATGTGGAGTGGTTGGGACGTTGCTGCTGCTGCAGTCAGCCTTTGTTTCTCACTGATTGAGCAGAACAATGAGATGAGATTATCTCTTCCCTGCTCTTCTTCTACCTCTGTTTCCTTACTGGTTTTGTCTCACCTTTTTCTCTCCTGACTGTCTCAACTTCTATTCTATTCTATTCTATTCTATAATCTGGAGTGCATGATTTCCAATATTTCCCTCCCTGATTTGTTCTTATTCAAAAAGAAAATATTTCCATTTAAACATTTTTAGACAGCACAACTTTACCCTTCAAAACTGTGCATATGTCATGCTGTGTAGTTTGTGTGTCCAGCACTCTTCAGCTATGATGGGCAATCCTTCCTCTCTTTGCATGCTCTTTGTGTAAATGAACAGTACATGTGCTGTACATGTGTCAAACTGTCATTCCTCATCAGTGTCACAATGTCCTTATCTGTCTGCAGTGATCAGATAATAGATGGTATATATGTGTGTGTTCATGCTTGGGTCCTTTAATGTGCGCCTGCGCATTAGGAAGCAGTATGATGTCTATGTGTGTGAGGTTTTTTCTCAGTGTGTGTGTGTGTGTGAGTGTGTGTGTGTGAGTGTGTGTGTGTGTGTGAGTGTGTGTGCGTGTGTGTGTGAGTGTGTGTGTTGGAGAGAGAGACAGAGGCTAGAGGGCAAGCTTGAGGCCTGAACTAGTTGCTTCACCCTAATGCTCACCAGACTACTGTCACTCACCCAGCACTGATGCTTAACTAGTTGTGTTTGTTTGTGTGTGTGTGTGTGTGTGTGTGTGTGTGTGTGCTTGTTTGGTGATTTGTGTCCATGTTTGATAGCTTCTTCTTCTTTTATCCTTTTGTGAACCAGTTGAGTTACCATTCCTGTATGAGTTACGTCATCAGCAGCAGCAAATTTATGCCATCACCTTTTTCCACAGCTGTCTCACAAATACTATTTACAGGAAGGCAAGCTGTCAATAACTGTCAGCTTTTGTGGCTGAGCTTTAGACAGATGACTAACTGGTCCATAACAAACAGCGGACAGTGTTTTTATGATGGTTGTGAGGCAACAAGGATCCTAATGTATGCTTCATTCAATACAGGACTTCCCTCAGTTCCATAAAGCTAATGCACCATTAATGTAACACCAGGTTATTTGTGTTATACAAGGGGGGTTATTTATGATTCTAAATCCAAGGAAAAAATAACACAAAGTGTGTTGGTAAGGTGGTTAGGGTTTCACTTTAGTTTTTCTCACATCTGTATATTGCTAATAGAAAGACTCACAATTCATAAATATGATGAATCATGATGAATTTGGGGAGTACTATCACACAGATCATTGACCTAGTTACAATAACACCGAACTCAAATATATTAACATCCGGACAGCTTGTGCAATTCAATTTGACTGATAACAGCAGCTTGTGATTCTAATGAAGTCTTTTAATAAAGCTTACCATGTAGTTGTGACATAGGCTGGGTTAAATTGTCACCACCAAAAAGTATGATTAACTGAAAAGTACCACTTTAGTCTCTTCCTCACAGCCTTTATAATTAACACACAGTATGTTTTGCAAAAAGTCAAAATTAAACAACAGAATACACACTCCAGAATGATACATGGGAGCGTTTTTTAATAAGTCACCCCTATCAGCAATAATCGGCAGGACAACATCATTTGTCTGTGCTTTCCCAAACTGTTACAAATCACTATTAATAATATATTTATGTTTAATATATGACCATGCTGTGGTTAGATTTAGGCACAAAAGCCACTTGGTTACCTTCAGGGAAAGATCATGTGTTAAAATGAGCACTTACTTAAGGTTATAGAAACATGGGGTAAGGGTTAAAGTGACTACTTAAAGGTAGGTGACCTTCATCGTCATGGTTACAATAATAACCACAGAGTTAAGGTTGGGGAATAATGGTAGTTACAGTTAAAAAAAAAAAAGAAGGGAAATGAACAGCGGTGTCCTGTGGCAAAGTCCACTATTAGGTTATAGTCTAATAGTGGATAGTCTAATAGTTTTCCTCCCAGGGTGAATGGAGGTCATAACTAATATGGATATGCTACAGATGCTTAGATGGCATTACGACCTATTGTGTCATTTTTCAGGGTCTCATATTTAGTATCATACTTTATTTTGTGCAAAAAGGCACAGTAAATGTGCTTTCAGTGTTGGTATCTACCCTCTCACTGAAAAAAAAATAGGGTCCTTCCATTTTTCAATACTACTCACCATCTCATATTGGGTAACATTAGATACACATTCACAGTTTGATTACACCCCTGACTGTGAAATGTACTGATACTACAATAGTGTCGCACTCTGCCAAAGAGCCTTAGAGGCAGAGAAATTTACAAAAGAGGGTAACTGTAGTATTATAAAAACAGCTGCAGTAAGTTTTCAAATATTTGACCCATTAATGCGTCCACTGGTAGAGCATACTTATTTATTTGCAGGCGGGAGATTACTGAAAGAGATGCTTATTCCTTGTGAACGGCATAACTTGGCCTTATTATTTACATCATGGCAGCAATGTCATTATATGGATGACTGGGAGATTAGAAATCAGCCACAACATTCCAACATGAAGCATGATTCAACATGGCTGAATGAGAGTCAGACTCATAAAAAAATCCATTATCTTAATGGGTGGTTGCTCTTCCATAACCACTCTCCCGCCCAGTGAGTGCATCAGCATGAGGACATTTAGTGTTTTTCATCATCCTCCTTATGGATCGAGGTTTGTTTATATTGTATAATATTTGGCCTCACTGAACTCTGTATAGTAAGCCATGTGCTCCGGATCTGTTTTGTCAAAACTGTCCACCCAAGAGAAACAACAGTCATAAATTCAGTCGCCAAAAATGACTGCTAGCTATGGTTGAGTGAAAGACGCCGTTTGCAGTCCTTGTAATTGTGAACCAGGAAAGTGACGACATCAATATAAGGTGACTTCCTTATTGGGATGTGGCAGGTTGAGTAGATACTTAGTGTTAGTTAGATGGCAAGAAGTGGACTCTGGACATAGCTTGAGGACTGCTGTTCATTTACAACCACGAGTGTCATGTTTTCAGACATGAGTTGGGACTTTTTTTTTTTTTTTAACTGTAACTTTAAGGAAATAGAAATCTTGTTTCAAGGCATTGAAAAAGTTTTAATCCAAGCTATGATCTTTCCCTAACCAAGTGTTTTTTGTGTCTAAACCTCACCAAGCCTTAACCACAGCGTTGTCGCACCATAAAACATCATTATTTTAAAACAGTACCACTGTGTTTTCGAGGGTTCACCGACCCCCTCTGCATTTATAGACCAGTCTTACCAGACAATGAAACAATCCTGTTTGGCGGTATTTAGGCTGGCTAGCGGCGGAGCAGCGGAGTCAGGGATACTGTCCTGCAGCCACTTCTCAGTGAAGATGGGGGCATAGCAGTTTGTCATTTGGTCAGAAGGTGGGGTAGTTGGTACTTGGGTAGTCTAGTTTATTGTCGATGGAGCCGACATTGGTAAGGAACATTGAGAAGAGAGCTGTTCGACTGGGGTTAGCCTGTAGCCTAGCTTAGATGCCAACTTGCTTGCTGTGCTTCTGCTTCCTCGCGCATCATTCAGCAGCTTCTTGACCTATCTCATACGTATCACACAGTATATGCGCAAGCACATTAGACTAATGTATGACAGCCACGGTTGACTTTTTTTTAGAAAATGTGTTCATGACGGCAATGAACTTAATTTCGTTATCATCACAGCCCTACATGGAACAAATGTTCATTTAATTTGGAGGACTTGTTGGTTTTGCTACATCCACCTCAGTAGTTTCATCCATTAGCTTTGTTTCTCTCAGCACGCAGCATTTAGAAATGGTTTACTCTGTATAGTATGTGTGTATAAATATTTAAACATGCCTACCACATGTCTCCATGTAGTCAGAATGTGTGTGTATGTAATACTCACCCACGGCCTTGAGCGAAGTGTACTTATTGAAGCCAATTCCCAGGTTGTTATGAGGGTGAGACAAGGCCATGGCCGGACCCAAGGGAGACAAGGCTGCGTTGTTCAGATGGTTATGATCTAAGAGAAAAAGAGAGAGCGAGAAGTTCTGCCTTTACACAAACATTAAACTCTTTTCTGAAAAGTCAGCCAAAGAAAATGCAAATCAGTCTTTGTTTCCATCAACCAATGTTATGAGAATATTCTCAAGAGGGAATAACAACATTACACCATTAAAGGAGAACCAGTAAGTCTTCTGTAACTCTGGTACATTATAGCCTTTTAGTACTGACTCTGACTTAAGATGGCATATATGTTTTTTTCATGAATACATTTTCGGAGACTGCTCTTTTAAACACAATTTTTGTACACTGTATCCAGAATGTGAGGTAAGATGCTATAGTCGTTAAGCTCTTGTGGGGAGAATGAAAGATAACGATTAGCTGAGGCTCGATAACCATTTGCGCATCTGTATCAGCATTTATTACATAATGTTTCTGCTTAAATAACAGATGTATTCATAAAGCCTTTTAGATGTGCAGGTTACCCAGGACAGAACCAGGGCGTTACTTTAACTGGCCTACAGTTGGAATACACAGCATGTGCCACAGAGTCTGCGGTATTAAGTTATGTCACAAAAAGAGGCATGTGAGGTCGAGAAACTGAAAGACGGTAATTTCTAGAAGGTTTAGGTGTATATTATAGTGCTATTATATGTAAATCATACCAACCTATTCTGATGATTTTTACTCTTTTTTTCACATATTAAGACAAAGATTATACTTATCCACGTTAGCATTAAACCAGGCAGAAGTTGTATGGATTAAGCACAATTTTAATCCTGAATTGGTCATACCTGACGAATTTTAGACTTTGGATCAATTTCTGCCAAATCCATTGTCATTCAACATGAGGTTTGAGGGAATCACGATGCATGATTAATGATCTGGTTGTCGAGCAATTGGTTGGATTTCAGGCATGTCAGAAATTTAACTTTCTCCGCCTCATTTCCCACATTGCTGCTGTATGAATGTGGATCTGAGTATGACTGAAAGTAAGCTACAAAACATGAGGAGACTGCCAATACAATTTCTATAAAAGTTTGCAACCTCGGATGAATATGAATTTCTTAAAGGACTTATTATTCACTTCTTTATACCATTTGGTCTTGTCAGTGAAAAATGTACCCGTTACCTGAGCAACTTTGAGTGAAGAAAAAGAGCTTTGGAGTCAGAGGAGTTTTTAAAAAGGCTTTAACCTCACTGACTTGCTCACATGCTCTCCAACTCCTATATGCTGTATGATAAATCAATCCTGGCTGTTTCATTCTCCTGTTGGAATTTTTTTTACAAACCTAGTTGACATTTCTGTTCGTTATTTTTTAAGGTAAATATTTTAAACGTTTGGATTTTGGAATTTGATTTTTATTTATAGGGTTGTTTGAAAAGGTATGTAAAAGAAATTCTTCCTATTTCATGTTTTATCTTATATTGTGTGCAATATGTGCAGTTGAAATGTTTGTCTTATAGAAGCTTTAATCTTTAAGAATGTTATCTTCTCTGTTGCAAAGGTTGTTTGATGGAATGCAACACAACGAGACTTTAACCACAGCATTGTCACACCATAAGCATATTACGCTCGTTCTGAAAACGCTACTATGGGTCCTTCTGGAGTGCAGCTACAATTGACCTATGTGATTGTTTAATCAGTGGTAAATATATAAATAAAATAAATCAGGTATTTCTGTGTTTTTTGGCCATGAGCATGCGCCATACAATGTAGCAGCGAACCAGCTTTTGGTGGATAGCGGCTAGGCTAGTGGTTTCTAAAAGTTTAGAAAGATATCCTTTGGTGGCCACTTAGCAACTTCTTTCACTTTACAGTTATCACCACGGTAACACAATGATCCAGTTTGCCTGCCTTCAGGGGGTGAATTTAATCTAATAAGGAAACAGAAATTGAGTGGAAAATCTGGCACCATCTCTTGGACATAAAATTATCTGCCCAAGATCCAGTTATTTTCATGCTGTATCAACGAACCGGAGGCCACCAGTAAAATCACAAACACATTACACACATACCACCGTTGGACAGAGAAAAGGACGCCCTTCAGTACTTAGACAAAGGTTGTAGGCAGTTCTTTTTCATTAGTCATTGCATGTCTCTGTGAATGTAATTGTGTAACAACTTAAAATGTTTACACACACACACACACACACACACACACACACCAATAAAGATGATTTTTCATTAAAAATTCTAATTTCACTATGGAATTGAAGGAGGCAATTTCTAATTTATTTTGTCATTTTTCACAGGGATAATAATTTGAGAATGATACACCAATGTTTGAATATGTCCCACATAATATTTTCGGCCGTAAAACCTTCTTACACCAAAAGTATTCTAAGAAACAAGGTCAGGTAAGGATTATGTCACTTGAAAAATAAAATGTTGGATCTCCACAAGTCTAAAACTTAAACTGTTTCCTACAGGGATTCAAGTACAAAAAAAAACACACACTCTCTCACACATGCATAAACAAACACAAACCTGACACCCATGCCCACCAGCCCCATGACGACGGAGATGCATCAGTGAGAATCAAGTGAGGGCGAATGGGAGAATGAGGCAGAGAGAATGGGCGAGACAGGGAGAAAGCCAGAGAGCGAGGGATGTGACACCAGCACTGACTGATTGAATTAGAAATAGATCTTCACTTCCCTGTGTAATTGATATGCAGTGATGACACACTGTGTGCGGTGTGCAGCGTGGAGAGGCACAACTGTGCGATGTAATTTTATGTGTGTGTGGCAAATGTGGGTGCTGATTATCTTATGCGAACTGCTGGTGCCACCTGCTCTCTGCACTCTTTCATTTACACAACACTTCAAAAAATAGAAATTTAAAGGTGCATGACCCTCAATCAACCACCGAGACAAGAAAACACAAACACAAGTTGCCTGTAAGTGTCTAAAAAATTAGGTTTTGAGTGATTACTTTAAGTGTCCTACATTCTGATGTTCTCAAGCCAACAACAGTGGAAATAATGAGACAGACAGAGAGGGAGAGATGGAGTGAAGAACAGAAAAATGGAGAGAGAGTTAGGCAGAGATAGACGGGGCAAAAAAAAAATCAACTAATTGATGGAAATATCCTTGGCCGCTCTCCAGTTTGACCACAGGGCTGTTCCAGCAGAGAGAGAGAGAGAGAGAGAGAGAGAGAGAGAGAGAGAGAGAGATGAGAGAGGAGAGAGAGAGAGAGAGAGAGAGATGAGAGAGAGAGAGAGAGAGAGAGAGAGAGAGAGAGATGAGAGAGAGATGAGAGAGAGAGAGGAGAGAGAGAGAGAGAGAGAGAAGAGAGATGAGAGAGAAGAGAGAGATGAGAGAGAGAGAGAGAGAAGAGAGAAGAGAGAGAGAGTGAGAGAGAAGGAGAGAGAGAGAGAGAGAGAGAGGAGAGAGAGAGAGAGAGAGACTTTCTCAGTTTGTTTCTTTTTCTCCTTTTTTTTGCTTTTGTTTTGCTTTTATTACAGTAGATTGTAGTGATGTGCATTCAGTTTGTTTGTACTTTTTCTTTGAAAATGGTGAATTATTATACTCTCATTACAAACCTTGTGCAACCTAATATTGCCATACTGTACTTAATAAGGAACATTTGAAGAGTAGTACCTGGAGTGAAACTGACGTGTAAATGCTGCTTCTCCATTACTGGTATGATGTACTGATTAAATCTGAACAAGACAGCAACCAAGCTAGCAGCTGAGATGAAAATGTTATTAGTTTTGGTCAAATTTTTTCAGTGAGACATACTTTTTTTTTTACTCTGACACAAATGTGATAATATCATTTCACATGACTGCATTTTTAGAAGTATTAAACAGAATTTAAAGAGTATATAGTATTTGTATCATGATGTATTTCTGATTGAAACAGGATAGACAGGCAAAAGGATTTTGATTTGAACCTTGAAAGTGGGCCATGACATAATGACTCTTAGCTCTGTGATGCTGGTGGATGTCATGATATTATTGGTTGGAATGGTTGGAATTTTTTTCTTACTTACCTTGTACCACAACATGTCTATGTTTACCTAGGTATATGTGCAATATTAAACTATGTGCAATATGCAATTGAATACTGTGAAACCATGTCAATCCTATTATGTTATTGTGTTCACTGTTTGCATTTTTGGTCCTGTCACTGGGTCTGTCATGTATGTTGTTTATGTGCAGCCGTATTCAGCACTTTTAGCCCAAGACAAATTTCCTTGGGAATAATAAAGTTGATCTTATCTTATTTTATCTTATCTTCCAAGCCTACGTAAGCACATGTCATATTTTGTTTTACACAAAGAAAACATGATTGGTTTTTTGATATAATAAAACAAAATAATTGTTTTTTTGTTAAATATGACTTGGCATGTGATCTAAAAGAGGTGTAAAAGGCATTTTTCTAGTAAATTATTACGTTTATTTTAGAAAACAAAATTTTTTTATGCAGACTATAACAGCTTGATTAAACCTGCATACAAGGAGCAACATCTGGACTCATGTCTGTATCCATGTGAAAAATGTAATACCAATATTCTCTCTTCTCTGGTTTTGGATCCACCAACTCTTGAAAGAAATATTAATGCCTAACGCTCCACTATACACCAGTCGCTCACTTGCCTGCAGTTTGGTTCTGTGCAAGTGCAGTGAGTTTATTAGGACTGCCTGCTGTGAATGGAAATGAGCTGGATGAGAGCAGTTAGACTGAACCAAAACAGTAAAGACGAGGGGCTATAAAACCAAAACAATGAGCTAAATGATGCTAAAACACTTCGTAAAGCTGAAGGGAAATGTGGAACCAGATGATAATTCTCTGTTGGTTTGTCATTATGTTCACATTATATCAGCAATGTGAACACCTTTCACATTATTGATACAATTTTGATTTGATTAGGGCAGCTTAAAGAAAGGTTTTGGTTGAATGAAACATTTTCACTTAACACGAGCTCCTCACACAATGCAGTAAAATATTTTAGTTGGGATACCAGAGTTCCTCCTTGTCTCATCTTATTATGATGGAGTACGAATTTCTCGTTTTGTGAACAGAGTATATATTTTTTATTTTCATGTTCTTTTATGAAATGTCAGGTCGCCTGTCTGTCTCATGCTTTGTGTGTTTTTATGTGTAATTCAGGAGGCTTTGGCCTTATTCATACAACCATATTGTAAGAGCGAGAGAGAGCAGATTGAAAGGGAATAAATTCTTCCCGGTATTCTGTATTCTTGAATAAATTCTCTCTGAATGTCCTACATTTTCCCTGTGTGTGTGTCCATGAGTGTGTGCGTGTTTTTTGATGTACTATAGTATAGAGGCCTCAGAGGAGAAGCACTCATAAGAATTCAAATTTATGTTTATTAAAGAGAAGCGGAGAAGGAAATGAGGACTTAGAGCCTATGAATGTGATTCACATGGTGTGTGTGCGCGTGTATGTGTGAAGAAAGACACTGGAAGGGTGAGAATAGAAAATGATTTGACATGTTTTAGTGCATATTTGTTTATTTTTTATAAAGCACTGTGAGGCCTGCACGGTGTGTCGCGTACTCACTACTTCTGTGTGACTGGAAGCATGTATACTTTGTTTTGCATGTGCATGCTTTCCTGCCAGCATGCATTTGTTTTTGTTTGTATGCGTGTGCTTGCAAGCGTACTGCGTTTATGTGTGTGTGTGTGTGTGTGTGCATGTGTGACTAGTGTGACTAGTGTGTCTATGCAGGCAGGCAGCAGAGCACCGCTGGGTGATGGCCTAATTCAGCAGGGCTCAACATCAAAGAGGCTGACTGCTGCAAGGGCTTCAGCCAGCCTTACTCTGACATGACTACTGTCACAGAGAAAGAGAGATGGAAAGAAGAAGAAAGAAAAATTGGAGGAGGGAGTGGCGTGGGTAGCAGGGAGAAATACAGAGAGGAGAGTCCTGTGTTGTTTAATGCATAGAGCATAAAAGTAAGAGAATCAAGGAGAAGAGTTTGAGTCCTGCTAGCCACTCATGCTAAAATGAGTGCACTTATGGAACTGTAGGGCACACTGGATGAACAGCCAAGTGGCGTGTATGTCACATCATTTCATGTAAGAATGTGAGAGAAGGAGAGGGAAGGATAAAAAACAAGGACTGAAAGGGCAGGACAGGTCAAAGGATGCGATGAAAGAGAAGTTTACTTTATGACACATGTGAAAAACTGTCTTTTGATTGTACAAGTGGTATCACATTTTCTATAGCGAGTGTGTTACAGAGAATACATGCTGGTAAAGTAACACACCAGCTGTTTGTGGGTCTGGCCTGCAACGTTGGCCAAAGTGCACATTAAATTATTAGAGCAGAAGCCTCAACATCATATGTTTTCCTTACTGCATGCGACCAATATCATAAAAGTTTGAAAACTAAATATTCATATACAGGAAAGATTGAGTTAATTTATTCAAATGGCATGCTTTGAAATTCTGGTATCTACACTGCAGAGATCTGTATGCTGAATATGAAACTACAGCCATAAGCTAGTTATCTTAACTTAGACATCAAACCGCTGCCCTGGTATAAAGAAAATCAGTCTACCAGCATCTCTAAAGCTCACTAATTAATACATAGCTGATTTGTTTAATTTTTAAAAAAAAATGAAGAGTAAAAATGTCAATTTGTGGTTGCACAAGGGGGTTACCTGCTGGACCGTCTTTTGACACAGGGTCTTCCTGATGTCATGTCTGTATGCTAAGCTAAGCTAACAGGCTGTTGGCTGTCGCTTCATATTTACTCTACAAACATGAGAGTGTATGGTATCAAACTTCTCATCTAACTCTTTATTTTTCCAAAAATGTCTAACTATTTCTTTGAATAATATGATTTTCTCCAGCAGTTTAACCTGTAGCTATATTAAATGTGATTCATGAATTTGCCAATTTTGCAACAAGACAACTGGGTACAATTACCAATCACTGCACAGCAAATTAACAAAGCAAATAATTCCACCTGCATTGGATTTTTGTGGGAAACCCTGATCCTGTCCGTTGTTTGAGGCTATGAACAGGCCTTATGCCAGATATTAAAGCATTCCCTCTAGAATTTAAAAGCTATAATTTTCATTTCTTGGCTTTTGGTTTTACAATGTTTATCTAAGCCAGTCTTAAATAAATATGACCTTATCTAATAGTATGTAGTTGTATACTCTTCGCGTGCCAGAGCTCTCAGTGTGTGGCATGCGTGTGACATATGGGCCTCGTACATTAATATCTGTCACAGGGTGCTAGAATTTACACACGCAAACATTTGTTTGAGGTGTTGTAGAGTACAGCGTGCTGCATTCCCTCTGAAACACGCACACAACATGTCCATGAGCAGATGCTGCTCAGCAGAGCTCTCTTTCTATCCCCACTTTCCCTTGATGCTATTCACTCTCCGTGTGTCTTTTTCATATTTGTATCAGTCTCTTTCCTTCTGTATCACCTATTTTTTCTCTGTCAAATCTCTTGTTGTGTCTCTCCCTGTTTCTGTTACTTTCTTGTCTCCTTCTTTCTGTTCCCCATACCTCCTTCCTCTCCAAGTCACCTGCTTCTTCCTTTAACTGTCTTTTACTTTTTCGTTCTCCCTCAGTGACTGTGAGGCAGGAACTTGAATTTTATTGTAGTGGATACACATGCAGATGAGTTGCTTAGTGGTACAGTATATTTTCTGGGGTGTTTTTGCATGGCTGGGACTGTGATATTTAGTTTCTATTTTCTTAATTTAAGTTGTATTTTTCTGTAGGTCTTTGATCGAAATTTTGTATATATGAAAGTACCTTTAGTAGTCTTTAATATAGCAAGTGATGACAGTGTGCAAGTGTCCCTTCTTCTTTATAGTGCATGGCTACTTCACCAATGCACCTGTCACAAAGACTACTCAGCTGTGCAAGAATGTTTTTTAAATTATTTTTGTCCAGATTTTGAAAAATGTTTACTAAATAATGGAGAATAAAAACCCTTATGTGTAGAGTAGTGACATCCTATATGAAAATATTATTAATGTTGCCTTTTTGCATGTCTTTACTGGCAAAATTAGTGGCATCATTTTTAAATTGCAATGCTAACAGGCACATAGAGAGAGACTGATTAAATGACTAGAGAGAGTAGCTGCACTCTGGCTTGCCCACTCATTGGATGCTTCATTCACATGTACTAGTCTCGTTCTTGTTTTGTGTGTGTTCAATGAAGTAAATGGAGTCATTTCAGTAGACTGATTCCAATGAGGAAGTCTCTCTGTCATCCTCCCTCCCCTCCCTTCCTTTTCCCTCACACACTATTTACAGGGTAAACGAGGGCTTATCCCAGGATAACACCATTATTTTCTGCCTTCTGCCCACACATTGAATGCATTGAACTTTGGCTGCCTGTCTACTCAGCACTTTACATAATGCAATGAACCGCTATACATCCATACACACACACACACACACACACACACACACACACACACACACACACACACACACACACACACACACACACACACACACACACACACACACACACACACACACACACACACTGAACTGGAAATAAACATGGGCGGGATATGAGATGGAGACACTGACTGGTGATAAACATGGGGATGGACAGGGCTTTTTGCCTTTTAAAACTCTCCCATTGTTTGGGAGGGCATGTTGAGCACAGGCGGGAGGAGAAACAGACTAATAAAAGGGAGGTAGTAAAGTCAAGGAAGGAGGCAGGTGAGGAAGAAAGTGCAATGTAATGGAAATGGGAAAGTCACTTGAAAAATGCCATTACTTGCACATTAAAATATTTTTTAAATACAGCTAAAAACTGATTAAGTTAGTGGTTACATCACTTTACTCGTTACACAGACCAGCTCAGTCACAGTCTTTATACTGGACCAGTCTGTCCACTGAATCCATAAAACTACTGGTAAGTCCACAAATAATAGTGTTACTGCCATTAGTGACTGAATTTCCAGTTGTACTCTCTTACCCTATTTGTTAATGAAAAAGTAATCACATCATTGTACTTAGATAGTCCTACAAAGTAATGCACTGCACCGGTAGAGGCACATGGCTGCACACTTAGAGCCTGGTTCTGCCTGAGGTTTCTTCCCATTAAAAGGGAGTTTTTATCCTTGCCACTGTCGCCATGTGCTTGCTCATATGTGAATGTTGGGTCCCTTTAATTTAAGTTTAAAGAGTAAGGCCTAGACCTGCTCTATAGGTAAAGTGTCTTGAGATTTTGTTGTGATTTTGCACAAAGTTTTATGTGGCTTGAAGGGCAGCTGCATGAGATCTGATAAATTGAATGAGTATGAGGAAGGATGAGGAATGCATGGGTAAAATAAATAAGATAAATATCTTAGGTTCTGCTGCATTTATTTTGATTCTTTAAGAAAAAAAACTGACCATCATGAGTCAAACAATGCTATATGCTATATGCAGTTCTCATTACTCTGCTGAGATACGTGAACATTGTGATAGTATATGACAGAAGTGGGAACAAAAGATGGGAAGACGGGAATGAGAGATGAACAGATGGGAGACAGATAAAACGGAAAGAAAGAGGACAGACAAGTACAGTTAATAATGTTCCAATGTCCCTCTTGGTTTACATCTTTCACAGAATGTATATCATCTGTTTTCAGCACCATGGACAGTACCATAAAGTGTCCCGCTGAGATCACAAGCGTTTCTTGTCAGCACCATGGAAAGCATCATTAGCCAAAATAACATGCTAGCTCTAACTCCTCATTCTTTTTTGGGGACAGCTTTGGGCATTACTGACAGTAAGGAGCCACAAAAAACATGGGAGGAGAGAGAGGGGAATATCATGCAACGAATATCCCTGACCCACTGGTCTAACTTCTATTTCATTGTCCTCTAACCTCTGCATTATCTTCATTTGATTTCTTTTCCTGCAGCGTTTATTCCTCCCTCCTCTTTTCTGAGCTTTTATTTTTTTGCCCCTCTTCCTTCCTTTTTGTTTCTTCATCTCCGTCCTGTTCCTTGGGAAAAACTGTCCGGTTACAGCACACACTAGATCCTTGCTTATCTAACTTTAATTCAACCATTCTGTCCGGTTAACCTGTCAGGCATAATTTAAAAATTGTGCAGCGATGAGTGAATAGAAGAGGATATTAATTGGAAGCTTCTTTTTTTTTGGTCATATCCTTGCTCACACACACAAACACGCACACTTTCTGTTGTTGTGATCATGATATGTGTATGTATGTGTGTGTGTGTGTGTGTCATAATTAGAGCTCATTGGTGTATGCGTGCATGAGGGAGTAGGCATTATTTTTGTGTGGCTTGCATTGTGAATGAATCTCTTTATTCAATTATTTCTTTTTCATTATCTACAAAGAGGTGCTTTAACTCTGACAGGCTTCTGAAGTCCCTCTGGTCTCCCTCAAAGTCACCATGACTCATTCTCTCTCTCTCCCTAATTGTTCTTCAAGATACAACAAAGCAAACCCCTGGCCACTGCTTCTTAACTCGCTAGGTGCTGCCCGTGTGTGTGTGTGTGTGTGTGTGTGTGTTGCGTAATCATCTCCAGCTCCCTCGAACAGCTGCAGAAATTTATTGAGGTAAAGAAACCCTCGTTATGCAACATGACTCAATTTGGGTGTCATGAATTACGCTAAATTGCCTGAATTAATCTTGCATGAAATATTTTAAAACAATTGCTTCGGGATACAGATTTTTGTGTATGTCAGAGGTCAAGAGAGGGTTGTTTGTATCTGTCGGCCAATTAATGAAAGATGTTAAAGTCCCTTTTCACTCAAAAATGTGTTTTTCTTCTTGTTCCTTCAGTTAGATGTTTACAGAGAAAGAAAAGGCCCTAAAGTTAAAAGTGAGTGTTATTAAGTATGGTTATGCATATGGTGATTCTATGTCTGTACTGTTATCTGTATCTGTGTATTTAGTACTGCTAATTCTATTGGGTGACCCAACCCACGTGCTGGTGTTATATCATAACTGACAATATACCATCATGCAGTTCAAAGCGGTTTGTTTCTGTGTGTAGTCAATCCAAGTGATCTGTACCTGAATGAAAAAGAGTATTTATCTGCTGCATTGCTGTACTTATGGTATTATATTTCCTTGTGTTGATGCAGCAATAGATAACTTTCGGACTTTGCTGTGTGATTGCTATGCTAATTATATCCGGTTTCATGCACGTTAGTTTATGGCCTTCGGCTGACCTGACTCAGCAAGTAAGATCAGCAGGAAGATTCAACACGAATTATAAATAACGGAGAGTTCTGTCTACATTAGCAGTAACTTCACCAACATATCTTCAGAGTGAAATGAGCACCTCAATTTGATAGATACTTAATTTGTTCACATGTTTAGCTCCCAAAGCACCGTAGCTCATAAACTAGCTATGGTTTTTCCTCCAGGTACAGTATGTCTTTCAAGCTCTGTGTTAAAGTTATTCAGTCATCCAGGGTTGTTATTCACTGTACCTGCAAAACAAGTGCATTAATAATAACCAATCTGGCAGATCTATGTATGTGTGTGTGCTTTTGTTTGTGTAAGTACATGTGTGTGCCACTACAGAGAGCGTATACAGGTCCACACATTCCTCCTGTACTTAGAGGACTAGTGAATTATTGAGCTAATGTGAGTGTTTAACATTCCCTTTCATCACAGAGGCCAAGCAGTCCCCGGGGTTTCACTTCATACTCACAAATCTGTGAAACTGAACTCAAAAGCTTGTTAAAAGAGGGTCAAACTGTTCCCAAACATTCTTTCAGTAATCAAGCAGCATTGGAGGTAGTTTTTGAGAAAAGTTGCAATCTTTACATGACTACTGCACAGATATATATATGATGATATGGTAACACTTAGAACACTTTTTGATATAGAACAATACTTCAAGAGTTAGATAAATCTTATAAAATTTACTTTAGTAATTCATTTTCTGCAAATAATCTCCCTCTTTTCATTTGTTCTTTTGGATTCTTATTAGCTGTTACCAGCACAACAGCAGCTCTTCCTGGGGTCCATTAGAGAAATACAAATTTAAAATTTGATGCGATTATGTAAATCAAAAGTAAGTAAAGTGAAAGTAAGTAAAGATACAAATTTTGATGCACTCATACATAATACACGCACTTAATATAAAAAAAGAGTGAAAAGAGTATTGTCCTACTCTATTCACTCTTTTTCTATCACCCACACACTGGAACATACAACACTCACATTTACTTTCCTTTTTTTTTGTTCCCTTGTTGTTTTTCTACATGCCGTTTTTGTTTGTGATTTTATGATCAGTGCTCTTTGTTGAGGACCCTTATGAGCCCACTTGCGTGTCTGTCCTCTTCTGCTCAGATGTATTATTTAGTTTTCATGTTTTTAACCCAATATAACCACCACCACGATGAGGTTAGAAGCTCTGTTGGGTGACTGAACCCTGGTATACCTCTTTTACCTACACCTACAGTGTATTTTAGTTGTGATAAGAAAATTTACAACAAAACAAAAATTATCTCAAACAAAATTGTTGTTTGTGTTAGTTGTATCCATCCTGTAGCTCCACCATGAAGAGAGTTTGAACTTCTTTATTATAGTGAGTGAGAGAACTGAATTTCACTTAAAACAAATGTGAACGTCTCTCTTGCTGTTCTTGTACATCTCTTATGTTTTCTTTCAAAAATTAAATACCAAAAGTAATACCAATAGGAAAGTGATCGTTTTAAGCATGAAAAAAAATGACCTGTGCTATTTATTGTTCTGTGGTCTTTGCACTGTAGCATAAATCACAGCCATGTGTCAGGCCCGGCATAAGAGATTTAAAGCCTATTCCTCCTCATCCATAAACCCATTTAAATTGTGTCCCGAGGCTAATGTTGTACCCATAAAAGAGGCGACCAAAAAATTAATTGATACATATTGTCCATTAAATCTAATTTCTTAGATGTGTCTGTCACTGAAAGGGGCATGACTCCTTTCATTGATGTAAGTGCTGTCCAAGGAAGGTCAGGAACTAACATTGTTACAAGTGACAAAGCTGTTTTACTTCAAAATGAAATATCCGGCAGTGGTGAAAAATAACAAAGGAGTGGCAGTTGTGACTATATTAGTGTCATTATTGAATATCAATAAGAAAGTCAGGCTTGTTTTAAAGAGCAGATTGTTAAAAAAAAAAAGTGTAGAGTGATAACAGCCTGCACATTTACTTGTAAATGAGGGTTAAAAAGAGGACACGCTATGCAAGGTCAGTGTGGACAGACACACACACACACCGACACACACACACACACACGTATAATCTGACATATGGACACACACTCTCACCTTCCAATCATTGCCAGGTTGTGGGAAAGAAGAGCATCAAGCATTTACTTAATTATTTATGTATGCACCCAGACAGGAAGAAAGGGCACGGGGTACGCATATTAGTTTCTCTGTGAAATATTACTGAATAGACCTTTTGATGCAGCCAAAGAAATGCAATAAAGGATGAAAGCGAGAGGAAAAGAGATATAGAGAAAAAGAGAGACAGAAAGCTAAAGATGACTTAGAGGGAGGTTGGAGAGGAGTGAAAGAAGAGACAGAGAGAAAGAGAGAATGGGATGTGTCTTAATAAGTTTCCTGTTTAATGTAGAGAAGGAAATAAGTGAAAAGGGGAAGGTGGGAGAAATCATAGATGACTGCAACAGTTGATTAAGAGGAATTAGAGAAAAAAAGTATATAACTGTGTGTGTGTGTGTGTGTGTGTGTGTGTGTGTGTGTGTGTGTATGTGTATGTGTGTATGTGTGTATGTGTGTATGTGTGTATGTGTGTATGTGTGTATGTGTGTATGTGTGTATGTGTGTGTGTGTGTGTGTGTGTGTGTGTGTGTGTGTGATGCTAGGAGCCGATTATTAAACAAGAGCTGCCTTCCCACAGTGTCACTTTAATACTTTTGGCTACTGAAGTGGGAACAGTCTCTTGTGATATAATTTGATGTATAATGGTTGATGACAGTGATACACAATAGTGTGCGTGTGTTTTGTGTGTGTTCTGGACAACCATTTACAGTCCTTTTACAGAAGGAGTCGGTTCACACATCACACACTTATACAAGTGCACACAAACACACATACGTATGAATGCCTCATGTATGCTCAGCCATCTACCCAGTCATGCTCACACACCCTCACACCAACACATACATACAGTATACACTTGCATTGACTTGTGGGGGAATTGATGACTGGACATTTTATATTTTAAATACAGATTCAGAACATGAGAGGAAGACATATTTGACTATAACTTTTCACTATATTTGTTAAAAATGGTCAACATGTATGCTTGTTATACATCTCTTTGCATGCGTGTGTCAGGCTGTCTCTTTATCTTTACTGAGAATGTATTAAGGCACAAAAATCACAGGTTTGCAGTTGTGTATATATTATATTTATGTGTGTGTGTGTATGTATGTAAATGTGTGTATTTGTGTGTCTTTTCTGTCACGCTAGTTGCCTCTACTGAGCCCTGTGCTGAGCTGGTTGTTCCTGACTAATTGTGGCATACCTGTAAAGTGATTGTAGAGGCGATATGCCTTCCTACTCTCTCTCTAACCACACAGGCACATACTCTATCATATTAATTCCCCTCCTGTATATGTGCGTGCGTGTGCATTTTCACATGTGTAACTCTTTCCCCTTTGGGCGTGCATGTACACACATTTATATACAGGTGCGTCTGAGTTCTTTTGTTTGTGCGCTTCAGTCTTTGTGTGCACGTGCAGGAGGAATGATCTCATCCGTATTCTCCAGGCGGCAGCTGTAGCGGTGGAATCACTCAGCTCACTGAGTTCACGCAGCACCATAAAAACCCAGCAGCCAGCCGGCGCTGTTCCTCACTCAACGGCTCCCATTACAACACTTGGCAAGGGACAACTGATCAAGAATATTAACTGCAAACCCGTGGGGGGGGGGGAAAGCTCATACAGCCTCTTAAAATTACACTCATGTAGGCACACAAATTAGCGAAAAATGGTGCATGGTTTTATATCTCTTAATGCACGCCTTTTACTGTTAAATCATGTGAAAAGCTTTTTAAAATTCTCCAGAGGCAACCTTCAGAGGAGACCCACCTACAGTAGTCCAGCATGCATAGCTGCATCTGTTCTGCATGTTTCTGCAGTGTTTAACCAGGGAAATGAAGCAGCAGTGCAGCAAATATGTTGCAGACTTTCTCATATTTGGGGTGACAATGGAAGGATTAATGTAATATTTGCTACTTTGAGTAGTTGCAGATTCAGTGTATGCAGTCAAACGCTAAGGTTGTGTACTAAAACAATTTTGATGGTAAAGTGGAATGATTCAACCGAGGAACTAATGAATAAATCCACAAGTAAAGCGCACAAAAATCTCAAACACCAAAACAGTTGTGCAGCTTCTATTCATATTCTTCAAGGTAATTTGTAATAAGTGCAGTAGTGAAAGAAGCTTTCCTTTCAAGGCAATAAGCTTAAAACAGGAAGAACCAGACCAATATTTAGGATGTTAAAATCGAATCAATTAATTGATATTTCCAGTTAATTACCGGGTTACTTCATCTAAATTACAAACCAAACAAACAAAGAAACAAGCAACACATTCTCTTACTTAATTTAATGGTATCTAAGCACCCAGATAATTCTGGCTTTGTTCATTGTTGAGATTTTTCAGAGAGTTCTGCCTCCACCTCTGAACAATGTAGATGAATAGAATTTCATTTGTGGTGCTCAGGGCATTACACAACATAATTAAAGCTATGTGCATGGTGAACTAACTACTACAATTACCCACTCAAGTAGCTTTGATCACTGCTGACAGCATCAAATATGTATAATGTGAGTCTGCTTGTTTGCTTGCTTTATCTACCCTGAAGTCTAACATGCATTTTTTTCCTCAAATTGAAAATTTGAATGTCATGTGTCCCCTGTGTGTTCTCTAACATTTAACTTACTGTACTTATTTGGAAATTAGGTCTTCTTGAGAATTTGAAATAGGGAAACGTGTGTGGATTATATATTGTCAAAATGTCTGTGTGGAAGTAAAGTGCCAGAAGAAGAAGAATCTTAAATAAGAATACAGTGGTTCCTCTGTCTTTTAAAATAATATGAATAATATTGAAGGAGATTTAAAAACATGTCCTCACAGCACCAAATATCAAAATGCAAACAGCTACTGTTGTGAGAAATGTTTTGTGCTTGAATGAGCTCCTTTTCATGCCGTGGGTTTTACTCCTCCGCCACACACTAGGGAAAAGCAACACACACACACACACACACATTGGTCATGTGTTCTGTCTGTGAAGAACACATGCAAACATAAACAACTTGTACACTTGGGCACACACATGCTCACGTACTGTACGGTCATTCACAAACAACACACACACACACACACACACGAACACACAAACACACACTCAGCCAATCGTTCCAATCATTCCCTGTGTCCCTTTGTCTTGTCGGATCAGGAGCCAGCTTCTCTCCGTGTTTCCTAAAGCGTGAATCTCTTGCTAGTGTGCCCACCCACCATGTCTAACAGTGATTGATGCGCCACAGACGCGCTCTCAGACTCTGTGTGTGTGTGTGTGTATGTGGGCATGACTGTATGTGTGTGCACGCCTGTGTTTGACCTTCATATCACCCTCCATCCCAACAACCCCCCCTCTCTCTCACCACCACCTTATCTGCGCCTCCATCTTGCTACGTTCTGACTGATACCCGATTAACATGGTGGACCTGGTCAGTGCAGCAGAAGCCACCTGGGAGGGAGTTGGGTCGTAGAGTTGGGACTGGGGGTGAGGGGTGGGTATAGGCCGGGGTGTTAGCATGTCCTGTGCAGACTGCTAATTGGCTGCTACACACCCTGGGGAAGGGGGACGAACAAAAAGAGGAATGGATGAAGGAAGAGGAGGAGGGAGGAAACAAAGGAATGTAGCAAAGAGAACTGGACTGAAGGGAAGAGGAAGACGGTGATATATCATGGGATAGAGGTGTGATGGCATGAGAGAAAGTAGCGCCACGTGAAGGGACATGGAGGGAGCAGATGGCTTAGAAAGAGAAACGGACGACAGGAGGGTGACAAAAGGAAGAGAAAATCACATCACAGCATCCAGCTGCTACAATCTGCCTTCTTTTTAATGTTGTTACCATGCATTCAGAATTGCCATCTTCTCTTTCACTAATCGTCTCATCACTCTCTCTATCCACTCTTGTTTTGTCTGTTAAAAAAGTTTAAAAAATGACTCCATGCATGAATTAACTTTTAATCACCTTCTTTCCTTTGAAATCCCATTTATGTTTGATTCCTTTGTTTACTAATCTGCCCATGTAGCTTTATGTTGCTCATCGGTTTCTACCTACTCCCCTTCGCACCCTCCATCTGTCTCTAGCCCACTTTTCACTCCCCCAAGGTTGTGATTTGTGGATTCTGTCATATTCTAGCAGCTGGATCCTCTGTCTGCCCCCCCCCCTAGAGAGAGGGAGGATGGAGACAGAGAGAGAGAGAGAGAGAGAGAGAGAGAGAGAGAGAGAGAGAGAGAGAGAGAGAGAGAGAGAGAGAGAGAGAGAGAGAGAGAGAGAGAGAGAGAGAGAGAGAGAGAGAGAGAGAGAGAGAGAGAGAGAGAGAGAGAGTCTAGGCACCTCCAAATAATTACACATCCCCCTTCTCTCCATGCGCTGTCATCCTTTAGGTAGTATGAAATGTAGGCCACCATACTAAAAATAATCCAGACTGCTGAGAAGTTTTGCCCTCACTTTCATGAATGACTCCCCATTTTTAAAAACACCAGGTTCACCCCTCACTGGGAAACACAGGCATGTTTATTCCCCTGCTTCTCTAGATGTTTCATCTGCAAACACACTATAGTGCAGTATGTTACATCAGTATGTTTGCCATCCAGAAGCTGATGGACTGGTTTGGCATAGCAAGCTTGTAGATATAACACTGCTTTAAATCTGGACTAACATGCCATTACCACCACTATTCCCAATCCCAACATCCCCCATTGTTCCAGACTGAGAAACAATAAAAAAAAGAAAAGAAAAACATGTTTGTAGGCCTTTTTTACATCAGACATTTTGACTTGTCATATTTTATTCATTTTATGTACTGATTTATTTAACAGGGACAGTGCACATGTTTAAACTTTGGTGTAAATGTGTGAGAGTTAGCCAAGAGACTAGTTTTCATCTGTAGACAGATGTTACATCACTCTAAGGGGAGAGAATAAGATCTAAAATTACAAATCGAATGAGATCATAACCCAATATATATAACCCAAAACATTATACTAAATTGTTCGGTGCTAATTAAAACATGCCACACAGAGTCACACAACACAAGAGATGCAGTGAAATGGGGGAAACTAGCACAGGTGTAACTAATTACATTACAGACTTCTTTTTACTGTACTGTATGTTTTGCTGTTTGCTGCCATACCAGTGAGCATGCACAATAGGCCTTTTTCACTTAACACATAACGACATGTCACAGTGCAAGTACAGTGTAAATAATTAAACGAATGATGGTTAAATTCCATTTAGCTGCTTCAGTTTGAGGGTCCTGGTGCTGTGCATGCTGGCTCACTGTCACACTGTCATTTGACTGAGACAGTTGAATAACAGAGCCTTCGTTAATGTGATTAGGAACATGCTTTTCCTGTCATGATAAGTGAGAATGTTACTTTAATAAAGGCCTTTTAGATAACCTGCCATTCTGTCAGGTTACAGCTACAGCGTATTGAAATAACGTTGTTTAGTTGGATTCTGGAATGTGGGTTTACCCCCTTTTAATTCAGTGTCTCATTCAATAATGGATCATTTTCACAGGAGACATTTTGGCTTCTTGTTCCAGGAAAAGCACAGGTGTAATTAATAATTCTAATATTGGCTTTGTTCCACTCTAGTGCCCCAGTAACTGACGCTAGAGAGCCAGCACATACACATTTAAATGTCTGTTGTGATATGGGTTTACAGGAAATACTTGAAACTGACATATTGTATATTGTACGTTTTCTTTACCAGCATGAGCTATAGTGGCAAACCACTGGCAAACAGTAGATGACACATAGTGAGCTCAGTGACCTGTTCCTGACATTGTGACCTCTTTGTAACCTTTATCTGCCCAGGGAAGGTTCTCATCATCTTTTCCAGCACTGTGCTCATTTTCAATCATAATGTTTACTACTAAAACTTTACCACTACTGCTCCCTCCTGAGAGCTGCTCAGCACAAACAGTGTAGGCCACAGATCAGCTCCATTGGAACAAGGAGAGGTGAAGTAATTTGGGTTTCTCCACTACAGGACAATATTACTTGTATATTTTTAATGCCCGCTGGTCTGAAGGTTGCTGACTCATTCCCTTCTGAGCTTTGACTGTCTTATATGTACACTTTAAAATGATTTAAATGTCCGTCTTGCTTGAAACGATGCCTTCTAAAATATCGTGACTTCATATGCCAAGGTTGGGACTTTGACATTTGTAACATGTGATTCAGCCTGTTATTGAAGGAGACGGGCTGGGTGAAGTGTACCACCTCGGGGTGCGTTACAAAACACACTCACACTGGGCCGCATGGCTGTGCTAACAAGCATACAAACACTCAACACTAGCATCAACACAAAAAATACACACATGTATTCTAATGTTTGTGATTGTTATTGAGTGATTTCAAAATTTGAAAATCTCCACAGTGACTGTCTCTGGTCAATTCAGATCCAATCCCTATTCTAGTCCCTATTCTGGAGTTACATCCCTGACTCTTAATGTAACTCCAAGCCACACTAACTCAAACTCACTTTCAAAATATAATAAATAAAATCAGTCAAAGAATATATATTATATATTGTAATCTGTGTGAGTACATTTTGATCATTTCCTTCTTATATGAAGCATTTTCTAGGTGTTATATTTCACACAGACGGTGCATTTTAATTGGCACAATTAAAATCACATGAAAGCCATATGTCACTACTATGACACTGTTTGTTCACATGGGTGTTGCATCTTAAAATGCCTCAAGTGTCACTGCAGCGTGACGCACACGAGGCGCTTAATTTTTTACACGCAGACACACACTTGCACACATGCACGGTGTGACACGTCAGCGCTTTTACCATGCTTGACATTTCTCTCACTCTGCAGCCAGCACATGTAAGCTGTCCAGTGACATTTCACACAGTGGGTGGAGGGATACAGACAGAGGCAGAGAGCAAAATATAGACAGAAACCAAGACATAAATAAGAGTGCAGAGCAGTAAAGGCAGAAGAGTGTGTTGGTGCAGTTTTAGCTGCCATGCGTGCTATGTATTGGATCTAACTGCAGTCTTTCCTGCCTCTCCTCATCCTTCTCACTTTCTCTTTCAAGTTTCCCTCTGAGTCCCACCATGTTTCTCACCTCATTGTCACCCCATTGCCTCCATCTGTCATGCACGCGTACACAAACATATGCCCCCGATGTGCACACACACGCACACACATACGCGCGCGAAACCCCATCACATAGCACTTTCTCTCCCAGATTTTTATTTTTGGCACCCTCACTATCACTCCTTTACTTTCTCATTTGTGGTCTAATTTGCTTTCCCTCTCATGTTTTCACCCTGTCCACCTCTAATGCTCCTTCCCCTCCATCTCTCCTGTGCGATAGTGAACGATTGAGATGCCACAGCGAATGACGGGATGTGATTGAAAATCCTCTTTAGCGGAATGTATTTCCTCCTCCTCTGTTTCTCCTCTCCCTTGCTTTCTCCTTCTCCTCTCTTTCCCCTTGCTCTCTCCATCCCCTCAGGCGTCAGCTCCTGCACGGTGGCCAACGCTGGCCTCTCTTTGATCCCCCATAATGCATTGTGATGGCTGTGTCAGTGTTCAGGCTGATCTCAGAGAAACTCTCTCTAAGCAACAAGCTAAGATCAATAGCGCAGTGTCACCAGGGAACTGTTTTCTCTGTTGGTCTTTCTTCTCTCTCTGTATGTCTGTCTGATTATCTAATTTTTCTCACTATTCCTTACCATCTCTTTTCTTTTTCTCCACCCAACACCTCTGTGTTATCTCTGTCACTTTTTGCAACCTTTGCCACCCCACACTGGGCCTTCTCTCGCTATCTCATCATCTGTCTTTCTGTGAATTATTTGTCTTTTTCTTTCTGCTTCCCTCTATTTGCTGCCACACATGCAGGAAGCAGTAATGCACCAATGCACATTAAATACAATAGTGTTATAAAAAGTCAACAAACCCTTTGTCTCAGTTCTCCAGCAGCAACAGTGCTGTTTTCAGTTCAATTTCCTTCTTCAATCGTGTGTTAACAGGTGGTGTGCTTTTCTCCAAACCGCCACCATCTTTTTTGAACAAAAAGAAATGGAATCTAACAAAAAGGTGTCCGAAATATCTCCACTCCTCAAAAGGAACTGAACATGATCATTTCTTGGCAGAGTGGAGCACCTCCAGAAATGGATTTTGTGTCCACAAAAAAGGCGAGACTAACATGAAATGCTTTCTGCAAACAGCCAGTGTCAAAACTGATGCTGGGAATTCCAATTATAGCAAACGCAGACAAAGTGTCACACAATATATACTGTGGTGTGCTATAATATACTGTACAATACAACACTATAATGTAGTGTGCTACACTGTACTGCACACACTGGACTATACCATACCATACAATATTGTACTATTGTGTTCTCTACTATATTATACTCTCCTATACTGCTCTATGATATACTACTTAACTACTGATTGTTTAAATAAAATAAGTTTTTGTCATATTTCACTCACTTACTCAGTTCAGGTCATGTTACCTGTTTTTTCCAGCAATTTGGCAAGATACTGTCCATAAAGGATGCAAACACACTTTGAGGTTAAAAGATAAATGCTTCTTATTGGAAGTTGTGTTTTTAATGGTTTCTCATTCATAGAAATATCCATGTGAGCAGCCTCCATATTTCCTAATTTCTGTTCTTTTGAAATGTTACTGTCACAGGTGGAAACATCACAATCCCAGCCACTGCTCAGAACACAATGGAGCAATTCTTGTCCTTGGAGCCAACAAGAAGCCAGATGATTGATAACATCATGTTGGATGACAATGACAGCCAGATAGCATTATAGAAAAAGAGACCATTGTGAGTTTCAGTGCAGTTGGCAGCGTTGCGATTTATGAGAAGATGAGCCAATGACATCACCTTTACTTTATTAACTTGGATTGAAGGACCCACCACTTCCCCTCAAACTGTATTGTAATGGTCTGCATTAATGAATATTGATCTAAAAAAAAAAAAAATCAATCACAATTTGGACAGAATGGTGACATTCTAACATATGCGTGTAATATTCAGGTGTGAAGACAAGGGCACACACACAGATAGCTTCCAGATGTGATGAGATACATCGATTCGTGCTTGTGTTGCAGATCTGTAATTGGCAGGCTGGGATTGCAGCAGTGCGTTTCAACATATGGCATGAGTGTTAGATGAGAATGAACAGTCGAGTTCATGAGATACTACAACAGTTCCATTAATCTCTGCAACCAACAGAAAAATACATTCTTTGTGTGTGTGTGTGTGTGTGTGTGTGTGTGTGTGTGTGTGTGTGTGTGTGTGTGTGTGTGTGTGTGTGTGTGTGTGTGTGTGTGTGTGTGTGTGTGTGTGTGTGTGTGTGTGTGTGTGTGTGTGTGTGTGTGTGTGTGTGTGTGTGTGTGTGTGTGTGTGTGTGTGTGTGTGTGTGTGTGTCCTTAAATCTAAACTTGTCTATTCTATTTTTGTTTTCTGCAAAATGACCAGAAACCGAGGCCCACACTCAGTGTTAAATGATAGTCAACCACTGGTAACATAGGAATGTTTGTGACAGTGACAGCACTCCTCCCACTGCTATTAGATAGGCTATATGAAATCTGTCATTTACACAGCAGTATGCTGGCAGTGGTATATGACTTTACTTTGTCATATGACAATCTCACCTTGTGAGATCTTGCAAACGCACACACACACGTAATTGAAGGTCTTTTTCTGTTGGTTCCAGAGACCGATGTTAGTGTAGTAATTGTAGTAGTAACGAACCCAGCTGTTCAAGAGGAGGACCTTTACGGTTGATGGCAGATTCCATGCAGAATATTTACAGATCATACTCATAATCAATCTGTATATATGACTCTCCTACTCATTCAGGTTCCTGCCTCATCACTATTATTTCCCCACAGGTAAATACTGAATCACCAAACCACTAAAACTGAAAACCTAACATTTCCCTGAGATATTCATGAGACAAATATGATCAGACATGAGGAAGGGGGCTGCAGCCCGATGTGTGCCCGCTCACAGGTTAGCGATACAGAAATTAACCGTACAATTAGTCACTTGTCTGCCTCACAGTCTTCGCTTCCTGTTCTGTCCATGTGCCTGTCTCTTGACGTTCTGCACAGGTCTGTTGTACGTGTATATTAAAAGCAGGCTGATGCTGGCCGGTGCTCCCTAAACCCCATGGCCGTCACACAGCACATCGGCTGTCATAACAGACCTGACTCCCCCTCTGAGGCTCACGCATGGTTGAGTGTGATTAGGTTAAACACGCTCTCTGAAATGATGTGATGTGATGTGGCATTGTGTGTGTGTGTGTGTGTGCGGGACAGAGGAAAAACTGAGGGAGAAAAAGAGAGTGTGTGTGTTTGTCATTTAGGTGTGTTGTCATTTTCTTTGCGCAGCGTTCACATGTGTGTTTCCAGACTCTTAAGAAGTGTACTGTTCGTTGTGGTTCTTTGTTCTTTTGTGTGTGTGTGTGTTCCAAGGACTCCAGTGTTGCTTTCCAAGAGCTCTGGCTTTCCGTTATAGATTGATTTCAATCAGATATGTTACAGCATCATTTGGCTTAGCTCGCAGAGACACACACATACACTCACACACACACACACACACAGAAAGAGCTGCCATGCAGAGCCGAGCTTAGCTGCTGTTTCTTTAGTGATAACTACATCAATTTAAGCTCACAGTAGGAGCAACCTTCACAAATAGAGGGAGACATCGTTATCAAAGGCACGTCCTCCTCTGTTACTTATTATTGGTTTCACTTGTGAAGCTGTGTTCATGAATCAGTCACGTCATGTGGAAACCAGGCACCTTTAACCTTCCTATAACAATTTATTCTCCAGTCATTGACAAAACATTTCATGGCTGCAAATGATGCATGACACAGTTAAAAAAAAAAGACAAACAAACAAACAAAATGATTTTGAAAACGTTTGTCACTTTATTTCTCTCATGGATATATGATGTTTCCTTTCATCTGATATACTCTTTATGCTTTTAATGGTTAGACTGGGCCTGTACAAGATTGCTGCTTTGATTATGGAAAATTACCCCAGCTGACAGTGAGCATGACAGCACACATGTACCGACTCTCAGAGTGTTGTAGAGCAAAGATAATTAACTGACTGAATCGCCACATGGGTAGTTTCAATGTGTGGTCATACACACATTTAAGATACGTCGCCATCCCATCATAAAGATAATAAAGCATGGTTTTGCGTTTGGTAGTTTCTACATTATATCATTTATCTTCAATGACAGAAACAAATGGTCTGCCACAATAGTCTACTTGAATCTTAATAAGCAGGCAGAGTAGTATATTCCTTCCTTGTAAATGCACTTTTTGTTGGCACATTTTCTGCCCTTCATGCTCTCTCTCTCTCACACACACACACACACCTCTCCCCTCTGTCATCTCCTCCCTGGTAGTCAGCACAAGCGCTACACTCGGCCCAATGTATTAACCAGGAAACCATTGAGTCCTCTTTGAGTGGGGTTATGCCTCATTATGACAGAATAACAGATCCAAAATGGAGCAAGATCCCTCCCAGTCGCTCCATAACAGTAATACTATCAGTGAGCCCGCAGCAGTGGAGGCTAATCCGGGCCATTTAATGTATAGCCACGCACCGCACCTCACTCAGGGGCTCAGCAGCGGCTCATATCAGTATCCAACAGACACACACACACACACACACACACACATTCACATTCACACGCTCTTCACATCCATGGAAATCCACATTCTCCCTTTGAACTGCCTCACATGCCTACACATAAAAATGCCTTGCTCTGCCCGCACATAGACTGCTGTTAAGTGCGTTTACATGCATACACAGTTGAAAGAGACCTTCCGAACACTGAAAGATGGCATAATACTCATCTAGCATTCTAACAAGAATAACCGACTAATTTAAGTCTTTACTTTATCCAATCACATACAGCCACATACAGCCACATAGCTTCACAGGCTAACGCTTACACATACACACGCACAAAGACTAACAACTATTTATTTTTTAAGGTCAAATGTGTAAAAATGTGTCAATCCATAATCGTTGACCCTGGGGATGACTGGAGGCAGAGGAGGTGACAGACACAATAAAACCTCTCTCAGCCTCTCTTGACATTCCCAATACACACATACAGTATACACAAGCATACAATATACACTAACCCCACACAGTAATACAGCACACGATGACAGCGTTGCACTGATATGTGCTGTCATTTGTCTCTATTGAGCTGCAATTTATGAATCGTCTGCCCATGCTGTACGATGGCTGTCATTGCTCTCTCTCTCTGTGTGTGTGTGTGTGTGTGTGTGTGTGTGTGTGTGTGTGTGTGTGTGTGTGTGTGTGTGTGTGTGTGTGTGTGTGTGTGTGTGTGTGTGTGTGTGTGTGTGTGTGTGTGTGTGTGTGTGTGTGTGTGTGTGTGTGTGTGTGTGTGTGTGTGTGTGTGTGTGTGTGTGTGTGTGTGTGTGTGTGGAGGGTCTTGTGTTCTTCAAATGACTCAGAAAAAATAACACTGCAATGCACTGGATCAATACGCACACAAAAACATACACACACACACACACACGTAGACCTACAGTGTACATGCAAAGGCACTCACAAATACAAGGCTTTTCAATTCTCATGCACGCATTTAAACACACACTGTCGGCTTGCTTGAAGACCCTCTGCTGTCTAATGTGCACGCAGCTGCGAGGCTCCAAGTGTATTAATTTCAACCAAACGGGAACACAGATCAAGCCAGAACTGAATCTATACATTCATTAGTACAAATAAGATCAATCAATTGAACTGACTTCAATTGATTTCTGACTACTCACAGACAGACAGACTGAGCCTGTCCATCTGAGTTCATCCCTGGGTTGGCTTTTTTTAAAGAATAAATACATAAAATATATATATTAAAAGCAAACATTTGAAAAATTCATGTTTTTTTCAATCTCTAAATAAATTGGAAAATCATTGATAAGAGAAGGTTAGCACAGAGCTCTCGCATGATATTTGATTACAATTCATTCATCTTCAATTTACTTAAAACAACACTGATCTGACCTTAAAATTAGCCAAATTCCAATCAGATAATGATTCTAGATGTGATAGATACGTATTCTGGTCTTTCTCTATATTAACAGTTTTCTTGTTTCTTGACACATATTGAATGCGGTGCCCTTACAGCAACGTTTGGAGTAACCTCCCAGGATTGAAATGCTGTTTCAACTCTTATTGCTAGAGGACTTATCCTACTTCAGTGGAAATGGATAAGATATGAATCCTCAGACATTTGGCTGTGTGGATTCAAGAATGAGTATGTGTATGAATACACAGCCAACAAGCAACAGAGCCATAGCAAGCATATTAGAAATACTGACATCCAAGCACCACTCCACCCCGAGTCATTCATTTGACAATAAAAACAATGTATTGGCGTGTTAATGGTTAATTTAACTGGTCTTTTCTCGTGATTTCTGGAAATGTATTTTTTCCTAAATGAATGGCTAAATGCTGTTTAAAGCCTACTCCACATTGCTTGGAAAATAATTCTGGATACTGGATTCCTTCTTTCTGTATTTAAAAAATAATAATTCAGTGTTCATAGTATAATGAGTTAACAAAATACTGGCTGACTATTAATTGTGTAAGGTTTTAATTGTAGAGTACACTACCTTCAGGTTCCTAAAACTATATATATAGTTGCACATAAAACAACAATAACAATAACAACAACAAAAACCCAGAGGACATAACCTCAGAGTCCTCAATGTTAGCTACAGCTCTGACAAATAAATGACAGAGTAAATAAATGAATGTATGACAAACACGAGAAAGAAAACAAGCGGATATGAACAAAAAGACATTATTACCTCTATAGCCAACTGCAGAAAGTGGTTAAAAAGCTAACTTTTGTTACTGATTTTACTTATCAGTGTGTGTCAGTCCTCCTATGAGGTTTGCTTTATATACAATTGGCCAGCAAGTATTCCCAGTCAAATCACTGACCGTCTCTGGCTTTTTGTTTCAGTCCGTCTGAATGCACTTGCATGTTTGTCCGTCTCAGTCATTATTTTGGTGGCTTACTAAAGCTTTAATCTGCTGCTGCTGCTGCCTGGGCTTATTAATAAGCCTGTTCTGAATATTTCTCCTCTGTGAGTTGGTTGACTTTCAGCAGTGGAGACAGATCTTCACAGCACTAGAATGAGTAGAAGGGCATCATCGACTTCCATGCACTTGTCAATTGATTTTATTTTTTATTTCCTTTTCTTTATCCTTTTTTGATTTTATTCAGTTGTTCTAGTTCAACATGGTGTTTCATTTAATTACATCACCCAATTCAGATGTCTTAGGTTTTCTTAATGTTTATGTGATAAGAGGTGAAATATAAGCTTACGTTTTCAACTAACCCCTTTTTCTGTTTTGTTTTTTAATCTTTGCTTTTCTCTGGGCTTCGAAACTGGAATTTTCATCACATTGCCTCTAGGTTTTTTGTCCCTGTAACCCTAAAAGTTAGCTTTCAACTCAATGCGACTCAACTCTTGAACTCCTGAAAACACCAAAAGGAACATCAGGTCTATTTATTGTAGCTCTGTGATCATTTCTGGGTGACTTTAGAGTTCAGTCGGAAAAATGAGGGATCAGACAGCTCAAGTCTGCAGATGCTCGGGCTATGATTTAGAGAGTGAAAGAAAGAGGGGAGGGGGGGGGGGGGGGGGGGAAGGGGACAGAGAGACGACAGAAGAAGAGAGATAGCAGAGGGCAGGGGATGGTGGCGGCTAATGAGAGGGAACTGGAATGGGGAAGACTGAGACAGATAAAGAGATAGTGGATAAGTAAAGTTAGTGATGCACCAGCAAATTATCAGCTTGACTTACCCACCCTAACAATTAGTGCCACTATTCAATCCTAACAACCTTAGATGAGCCAGAGATCGCAAATTATTACTTAAGGTGCTTGAAATGTAACATATGAGATAGAAATCACAGATTCATCTGAAAAGGAAAACTCTTAAAGTACCAAATAGGCCTTTTCAGTTGCGATGGACCAAGTGTTAAATTCAGGTAAAATCATCAAAAGAAAGTGATTCATGGAAATATCTGCAACTCAGACAAATACTGCAATAAATATGCACATGTGATTAAATGGGTTTTAACAGATCTATTGTGCAGCCAAACAAAGTGCTAAAAATATTTCATATATCTAAGGAGAAAATCATTGAAATGATGAGGGTGCTTTTTGGATGTTCAGTGGATTTGGCTGTGTCAGTATAGTTTGGTGTGGAGGGGGAGATAGAGATAGTTTTGCCCGAGGGAGGAGAAAAAAAAAGGGAAAGGGGCGAGAGAGAAAAGTTAGATGTTGATGTAGAGAAGGGAAATGCAGACTCACATTTCCCCGCTGTAATAGATTATTGCACAACTCGTATCAATGCCAAGAGAAAGAAACGAAAGACCCAGAGGGTGAAACTCAAGAGTCAAACAGGAAGAAGCCCACAAAGGTCTACAACATGCAAATTAACATAGTGTGGGTTAAGCGTGGGTCAGATGGAATTGGAGAAGATTAAGAAAATAGGATATTAAGAGTAATAGGAGGATGAATGAGGTTGACATGCTGCAGTCTAACTTAAGTCTAATATGGAGAACTAGAAATATGTAAAAGATCTAAAGTGTGCTTATGCAAATCTCCATTTATCTTTTCCTGTAAGAACCTAATTAAATTCATCATAATTTTTTTGGTTTCTTCCTGTTTTATAAACAAAAATTATAAAATGAAAGTATATTCTGAAGAAATACACACACAAAAAAATATTCTGTGGCATATAAAACAATACAGCGACAACATTACATTTCCTTACAGTCTAGCTTGTAAGAAATGTATGAATAAGATGGCTCATACAGGATGTCATCTATTGTGTTCAGGACAAATATGTTGAAACTTGGAGTTACATTTTCTGCTTTTCTGCCATCCTGTTAGTTTTTGGAGCAAATTAAATGAAAAATGTACATTTGTATAAAGTGTTTTTAATTCATTTCTGTGTGGCGTTTGCAGCAGCTGCATCTTCAAGCTCTTGCCTCCGCACTGGTTTCAGTTCTACTTACAATTTTTTCAGTATCATGCTTTGACATCTGCATTAAAGCATCTAAACGCATTCATGTGATCCCATATAATGTGTTACTATGCTACATTAAATCCGGTTGACGTGTGAAATCAGCAGTTGCAGGTCGGTCAAAGGCCACAAGTGCAGCCAGTGAGGTCAGCAAAAGCCATTTATGGTTCAGATGCACATCCTGTCAAATGCTAATTAGATTAAAAAATGGCCCTAAAGCAGCTTAGGTTCTGACAGTCAGACAAACAATAATGATAAAAAGGCAACTGGGGTACAAGACAAGTTGGCCACCTGATGTATGTTAATGCATGAGTGCATGTTTTCATGCTTGTATGAACATTAAGTCATATACACGTACATACACCCTTATAGAACATATTCTCTATACATTTTCCCACTGTTTGACTCCCTCTCCTTTCTGTCTCTCTCTCTCTCTCTCTCTCTCTCTCTCTCTCTCTCTCTCTCTCTCTCTCTCTCTCTCTCTCTCTCTCTCTCTCTCTCTCTCTCTCTCTCTCTCTCTCTCTCTCTCTCTCTCTCTCTCTCTCTCTCTCCCTCTCTCTCTCTCCCTCTCTGTCCCTCTCTCTCTCCCTCTCTCTCTCCCCCCCTCTCTCTCCCTCTCTTCTGTGTCTTTCTCTGTGTCTCTGGTGGTTTGTCGTTGACGAGCTCAGTGTAGATATAACTGGCACTGGCCCCATGTGGCACTGTAGAGACAATCCAGAGAAATCAAGGGCGCAAAGATGTAAACAAACAGGCTCCTTCTCACACAGATGCTAACACAATTTTGCACACGACCCCACACACACACACACACACACACACACACACACACACACACACACACACACACACACACACATGTACACTTCTGGGGACGTTACATAGACTCCTGAAGACTTGCACTGACTCTAAACATAACCACTACTTGTCTAAACCTAACCCTTACCCTAACCTTAACCATTGACTCAAATTGGACAGGCTGTCCCCAATTAACTGGTCTTGAGTCCTAAATCTAAACACACACACACACACACACACACACACACACACACACACACACACACACACACACACACACACACACACACACACACACACACACACACACACACACACACACACACACACACACACACACACACACACCAACACCCTGCCTATAGTATGTCTATTCACTTAACACCAGTACTGCAGGCTCACATGATACTCATTTCCTTGTTTTGATTTCAGTGTCACATTGATCCTATCTCGGTCCTCTGCCCCTCCTCCATGTGCATCAAGCACACACTCCCCCTCTTTTTGTCTCTCTCCTTTTCCTCCTGCGCTACCACTCCTTCCTCCTTCCATCACAACCTTCTTACTCCCCCCTCCTCACTCTGATGTTTTTGTTTCTCTCTCTTTCTGCCTCTATTCCCTCTCTCGCAGGCCAGCAACATGCAAATTATGCCCCACAAATGCAAATCCTTCCATATCTCAGAAAAGACCTACAGTGGAGAAGTAGAGTCCGCCCAGTTCGGATACCACACTGAAGTCTTTTCCTTCCCTAACAGTGGGGTGTTGTTTGTTTGAAGGTTCCCTGTAAGAACTGCTGAATAAAGCAATACATGTGTGCGTGTGCATTAATGAGACATCCAAGGTATCATTATTCAATATGTTTTAAATGGAGGTCGCACTTGCTCTCACATGTTTAGTTCTATTTGAATAGTTTGATCCATCAGTACAAAAAAAATTCTGAATTCACATATATCTAGTTTTCAAATGAATGGTAATTCTGTAATGTCATAGGCCTGTATAGCCACAAATACTAACACAAGATGGTAAAATACTTTAGCAAATTTAAAACGTTTTTTCATAACTCTAATATTACTAATATTTTTGTGGGGCTCCGTCAAACTGTTACATTTTTATTCAGCTCAGAAAGCGGGAGCTAGCAAACTTGGCTAACGATATTAGCATGCTAACATTAGCGTTGACTCCCACTAAACTTTTTATTCACGTACCTCCTGCTGAGTCACAGCCTCCTGCACAGTCAGTGCTGAGTTCGTCGTGCATTATACAAAGAGGGGATTCTTTATTAGTGTCTCCCTTTCATGCGTCAAATTTTGGCAAATTTCTCAAAACTCACAGTAATGAGTAGGTTAATCCAGTAACCTCAGCACTCTGAATAATTACATGATTGTTTGAATCACAGATGGTAGAAAAACATTGCCCACATCAAGCTGGCCAAAGGGTAAGTTCACAGATTCTTTTTAAAGTGTGTCTTAAAACATAAGTCAGTGTCTGTAGGAACACATGGTCACATGTTTTTCTTCCGTTAATTGTTCCTCCTGTTCATACTAACCATTACAGAATCCTTTCCTTGTGTGCTTTCAGTGTAAGTAATGGGGGACAAAATGTACATTTCCTCTGAGCAAAAATCTGTGACTGCCGTCACAGACATTACACCAAACAAATTAGCAGTACCAACATTGCCGGTCAGAACCCAAAATTGACGTCACCTGCGGAATACTAATGTAGGGGGTTCTGTCATGGCAGAAAAATAATAACTTTCATGGATTTCTCCTTTTTGAATAAATGCAGTTCTGACCAAATAAGTATAGAGCTTGACACCAAGGATAAGGATTTTTTTTAGAAAAAAAGAAAATTAATTTCAATAGAGAGATTTTGTATGGAACAGTTTTAACATTATGGATTCAGATTTAATTAATACATATGATAATAGATGCTTCTTCTGAAGATTTTTTGAAGTTGTTTGGAGGTTTTAAGTCTAATTATATATTGCAGGGAAGTCCTTGCAAAGCCAGTTGAGGGAAAACCTCCCTTAGGGTAGTCTGTGTTGTTCTCAGTGGAACTGTCCATGGTGCTGAAATCAGCTTCCTCTAATTCGATGAAATATAGAAAGAAGAATTTGTGTGCTCCTCTGTGCTGCAGTCACTGAACATTTAGAAGCAACGTTTGCATGGCTGACAGCAGCTATAAGTGATCTGGGAGCACATTCCCGGCTTTCCATCTTCCTTCCCTCCTTCCTGCTCGTCCTTGCCATCTGTTCCTCTCTCACTCCTCCTCCCCTGCCACACTTCCTTACTTACATCCCATAGGCTGATACTCACTCTCCATCTCTCATTCTCACATTTATATAATCCTTCACTGTCTCACTTACATGCACCGTATGGCTATTTTTTTTTTTTTTTAACTTCCTCTGATTTCCACTCCTCTCCTCTAGTCTGCGGAGAGTTTCTCTCTCTCCTCCTACAGTATCTACCCTTTCTTCCATTATTCTTTCAAATCTTTTCTTTTATCTCACACATACTTTTTTACTTTCTTCCACACTTCCTTTACTTCCACATCATAAAACTCCCCCAATCTCTGCTCTCTATCTGCACAATAAAACATGGCATATGTGCGTGCAAGTGTGTGACCCCGTCTGTGTTCAGGTGACACAAGCTTGGGTATAATGTATTTGTATGTATACATGCAACCATCTGCATATAGTATATGAGTGTGTGTGCAGATCAGGGTGACTATCCTAGGGGCAGCTCTCCACACCAGAGCAGCAGCTGACCAGCTGTCCCCCTCACAGCTAGCAGCGTGTTGTCTCTTCTATCTATTCTGTCTATCCCTGTTTCTCTTCATCCCTCCCTTACTCACCCACTCCTTCTCTTTTCTCTTACTGTTTTATTCCTCTTTCCTTACCTCCTTTGTGCTCACTCTTGCTGCCTCTCTTTTGATCTGCTTCCTCCTTCCCCTGCTCTACCTCACAAGGCCGCGCGCACAAAACGAGAAGACAGTGTCAAAAAGCTGCAATCTCCTCAGTCTCTCTCACTCTCTCAGCCTTCCTTTTGACACAGTGTCACACCCACTGCTCATCGTCATCATTACTTCCCTTTCATCTCTCTGTCTCTTTCCATCTTTACCTCCACCATCTCTGCCCTCTTACCCTTGCTTGCTGTTTTTCGCCCTCTCCTTGTCATTGCTCAAGTATGTGTCTTTTAACCTCATCTAATTTTCATCTCCTCCCTCCTGCCTGTCTCTCCACTCCCCATTAACTTGTTATTTGACTTTGTTCAATAACTTCTCTCTCTCTCTCCCTCTCCTGATGCCCTTTTCTCTTTTGTAACCACACAAAAACTCTCATCTTCCTCTTTCACCAATTCAGTCATTGTAACCATTGCCTGACCTTAATACTTTCCTTCCCTGTTTGTTTCTTTTTCCCTTTTCCTTTTCTCTCCATTTTTCCTCTCTCTCTGTCAAATATGCCACCTTCATACTTTACATAGTGCCACTTTTATCCTTTAGTTCATCTCTTACATGGTATTAAAAATATATCTGCCTTGAAATGGAACACAGGAGAGCAGGAGAAGAGTGTTTAGTTTTTTCACAGGGAGGAAACATGAGGATTTGGCTTCCGTCTTCATTAGGGGAAGGGTTCAGAACTTGTTCAGTGTATTTCCATCCTAATCAGTTGCACTCATGCTTCTCACCACTCACTAACTTTTTCAGCTAAAACCTGCTGAAAGCACAAGCGCATCATTGCATATACATTTTTTATATACAAGAAGAGTGATAAGAATAGTAAACCGGCTGCTCTATTGCAGCAAATGTGAAAAGTATTAGCATGTTTTAAATCTTGATGAAAACCGTCTTGTTTTTGAAATAATAATGTATCAGGCTTTGCCTAGAAATTAGTTTAGAGAAATTGCTTGGAAAGGCATGATAAAAGGATCATAATTTGCAGTCAAAATTTTGCATTCTCTGCACTTTTATCTTCACTGGAGGCAAGTCAGCAAGTCAGGGTGAATAAACAAGAAAGGCTGAGGAGCCATGTTGTATGAAACTACCGTAAAAGTTAACCATAATGGTAATTATTTGATATGACAGTTTTACCTTTAGTTTTAAAATCAATAGGAAAGACAGAAGGTCCCAGGTAAATGGTACTAACTGACTCATTAATTAACTAACTAAAAAATTCAGCCTAAGAGTTAATAGTTTAGAGCTATGCCAGCCACACTGTAAAGCAGCACTTTGACACAGTGATGCTTTGACCTACGTATAAGCTAATCTTTACTTCAGCAAGTATGATGTCTACAATGTTTTCTCCCTTCTTTGAGCCTGTTAGTATGCTCACATTTGCTAATTAATACACTTGGGGCTGATAGGAGTGTCATTAGTTTTGCAAGTATACGTTCATAATCCAAAGTTTTGGAGCTAATGAAGTTATCCTTTAGATGTTGTCAAGCTATTTCACTCCAAACTAAACTTGACAACCTCATGATGGTGCTAGTGGGAATGTCAAAATCACTAGTGTTCATCCCCTGGGGACCATGAATGGCTAGACCAAATTTCCTGGCAGTATATCCACTAGTTGTTGTGATATTTCAGTTAGGACCAAAGTAGTGGACCACTGGTTGACTGACTAACAACTGGATCAGTCATTCATAGAGCCATGCTACTATTGGGGATAGAAACAGCAACAAAATCTATTTCACTGCCCCCCAACCCCCTCCTCGTTTCTCTTTTTTTCCTCTCATTCTCTCTCTCTCTATCTAAGTGGCCTGGAGGATTAAATGTGTTTAATTAAGAAGTGATTATGTGTAGACAGCTGACACAGCAGGATCAGGATGGATTCATCCCATCGCACTGACTGTCATCACCCTGTACCCCCATTCACCCCCCAACATACACACACAAACGCACACATGCATGCATTCATGCATGCACGTACACATCCACACATAAACACACACACACATTCTCTGTCCTCCATACTGTATGTCCGCCTTGTTTATTTCTCCTTTCACACCTCTTACAATCCTCCTTCCTCTTTTTTATTATCTTTTTATCCAGAGGATTAATACTTCCTCTCCTCCTGCTCATCTTTCCACTCTGAGTGGTATAGTCTTTTATCCAAGTACTGGACTTTTACAGAATATGTCTTTACTGTAAAAACATACAGTGAAAGTTCATCAGATTTGAAAAACAATTACCAAACGATAACTAAACAAATAATAAAGACCAACAAAAATGCTATCATACTATCTACTGTATGAAGTAAAAATGCATGTGCATGGTGCAGAAAGGCTTTTTAGATAATGATGTTTAAGACTACAGAAGACAAAGCAATGTGAGAAAGCAGAGGGGTTAAAAGGAGCAATTTAATAGTGAGAAAAGCAAGAAGAGGACAGAACGAGGGAAATTAAGACAGAAGAAAGCAGAGTGCTAATAAGCCCAGTATGGGGTGAAGGAGAGGCTAAAAACGTGTTTATTGTAAGGGTGGGAGGATGAAAGTAAGGGCAGAAGCTTTTTGTCTGTATGTGTGGATAAATACTGGATGTAAAAGTGCGTGCATTTGTGATAGTGTGAAATGAGAAAACTTTATGCTATAATGATTAATATATGAACCAGCACATACAAAACATCTGGCATCTTTGTATTTATCTGTGCTTTTATGTTTCATCAAGTAGCTATCTTTAGTGAGTTATATTTATTGATATCATAAAGCATTATGGCTGCCTCCAGTGTGAAATCAGATATCAACTAAAGTGGTTTACAATAAATACATGTACCTACCACACAGTAAGATATTGTAATTCATCCTGGTTATAAAACACTGGACAAAGGGCTGCTTCTATTTCCTGCTGCAGCTGATGGACGGGACACAATTGCAAACAGGGACCTTTGTTCTAAAACATGCACACCATCACTCTTATCACAAATGAGCCCTTAGGAAATATGCCCACTAATTTGAGTCTCATTCTACTGAAGAGGCGCTGGGTTATATTGAGCATGTGTGTGTCAGTGTCTATGGTCAAAGTGTATAGAGAAAGAGGGAGACAGATGGGTCACACAGCGTTCCCTCTATGGGTTAGGAGCTGGAACAGGGCTAATTACATCTTAATTAAATATGACCTGTCTGTCCCAGCACCTCCTTGCACATTGATGACACGTGTGTGTGTGTGTGAGCATTTACATATAAGACAGAGAGACAGCAGAGAGGGAAACCAATCTGTGTGTAAGTGGAACTAAGGGGAAGAGTACTGGTGCAGGAATTTAAGCGTGTATGTGCTATTATGTCAAAGATCTTAGAAAAGATGCTCACGTGAGTCAACATGATATTTTGGGAAAGTTCCCATCTGTTTTTCAACCAAAGCATGGCACTGAGACTGCTCTACTTAGAGTGGCAATGATATACTCCTTGCTGCTGATGCTGGGGCAAGGCTGCCCTGGTTTTAGTTGACTTAAACTCTGCATTTGATACAGCATATCATAGTTTCTTAATCTGTCGTGTGAAGAGACATTGTAGGGGTTGCAAACACTTTACAGTTACTGTTGATAACTTCACATCCCCTAATGCCGCTCTGTCCTCCTCCATTCAGTATCTACATGCTTCCACTTCACTGAATAATACACAATCATAGGTTTCCTTTTCATTGTTATGCAGATGACACACAACTTTATGTCCCTGTAAAACCAGAATCCACTAGTAGTTTGACTCCCTTAAAGACCTGTCTATCAAATGTTGGATATCTAGTAACTTCTTCCAACTCAGTGAAGAAAAATCCCAAATAACCTTGTTCTGGTCATTAAACACATCAGACTTTAATGATACATTTATTAACCTGGGCTTCATCTATGAAGACTAGCACCAGAAATGTAGCAGTTATTTTTGAGTAAAATTTAACTTTTGATTATTATGTCAATACGGTTATGTAATTATGTTTTGTTACTCGTGAATTGTTTTTTAAAAGGCAAATAATTTCTATCATGCTCTAATTTGGAAAAAGTCATACAAATCCAATCTAAACCAGCACAGTTTGCATGTAAACTCATGAATGCAAATGCATATGGACATACATTTATATGGCTCACCATTGTTGGAGCGTAGTGCCCTGGCAGAGATGCCGTTGGTCCCTATTGGGTGATGAATGCCAGTTCCATCCACTGCTCCTGCCTCCCCTGGCTGCTTCAGCAGCTCTGTTAGAGTCCTGGAGGTAAGAGGAAAAACATGCAATGACACACTTTATCAAACCATCTGGCATACAAACTGAAAAGTAGACACACAAGTGCCCTTCTATGTCCTGTGCACATTCACAAGATGAGAGAAGATACACAACAAATAAAGGAAGAGTGGTAAAGAGACTGGATGGGAATAGTTAGGCAAGAGAAGAGATAGATGATAAAAGATACAAAAAAGAAGCAAATATTAATGTGGATATTGTATGAAAATCAGAAAAAAATCTGTCCTTATCTTAATAGCTCTACCTGAGCATAAAGACAAGTTTCTAACAGATTGTTCATGTCTCTAAAACAGAAAACATTCAGAATTAAATTCAAGGAAGTGGAATCAAGGATGAAAAGGATGAGTCTTGGATGTTTGCCAACTGGGAGCGTCAATCATTTATAATAAAAAATAAAACAACTTCCTCTCTTGCCATATTTTATTGTTTGATGCCTTTGAACATGTTCTGATGCCTCTTCAAAACTGGAACACGGGCAGGAAAAGGCATTTCTACATGCATATTTAACTCTTTAGAAACCTGCAGCTGGAAACAAGGAGTTGATCTGTGTTTTGTGTTCACATTGAAGCGACTTGGTCAATTTTGGCAAGAGTGATATTTTATAGATTTTATATATTATATAGAACCAAAAATAACAACAAATTCCACAGTTGCTGTATGTGATCTGTTTATATGAAAAGTCTTATTTTGATCCACTTTCGAACTAAAGTCTTTTTTATTGGTTTTTATAAACTTTCCAGTGTTTGCACACATTAGCAAGAATTGAAACAAAAAAGGTTTGTCATCAATATGTTGCTGCTGACAAGGAAATTATAGCAACATAGTCAACAAATCAACCGTAACCTGCAGAGCTGCTTTTAAGAGAGCCATACATATTTGACTGTTAATTTATTGCCATCTATAAAAGAAATTATCCCAGACCTGGTAAAATGTTCCACGTAGTCATTTTACCTGACTATCATCAGTTCAAAGGCGGCATAATCAGTCATCAGCTTAAGCCAGTCAGTAAATTATGGTCAAGTCTGATTCTTCCATTGGTGAAGAATAATTATAGCTGTAGTGATGAAGCCTGTCAGTGCTGAATCATATTCTGCTTTAGATATTCCTAGTGGTGACTCTGATCTTTCTCTCAGTAGACAAAGTTAGGGTAATTCTGGTAAGGAAAAACCAAAGAACATTCTCACAATGAGTGTATGAAGGTGTCGGTCCTCTATGTTACATCTCCAACAAGTTATTCTGTATCCAGTTCATTTTATGAAGTCTTACTAGTGTACAATAGTACCTGTGAATGACGTTATAATGTGTAAATTTACCCTGGACACCCCTAATGGACCATCTTGTATTTATTACTATGTCTTTCCATGCATCTTCGCCAATGTTACAATTTAGATCTTAGTCTTAAAATGTTCATACTTCCCACAGTAACAATCTGCAACCATACTGTAAAGGACTGAGTCAGAGTGAGCAGATCTAGGTAACTCAAAAAATAATTTGACCATATTTTCCACCTCGTCTGGTTTGATGCCTGTGGCTCTGATTCTACTTCTTAACTTGGGGGAACCTTAAAAAGTCCCCCTTCTCTTTCAGACCAAATTGTTCACTAATCTCTTGAAATGACAAAAACACTCTACGGGTCTCTCATCTTATTCAAATTCCCCTCCAGCCAGGATTTCCACAAACAAGATTCTTTGCTATTTTAATAGATGGATTAATCCAAATAGATGTGTTTTCTTGTCTGCGTTGGGATATCCCTACTATCTTATGTAACTTCGCCCACACTACTCTGGAATGCTGCAAGACTGGATTACCTTCCTCACCAATCAGACTACCCACAGCATCCTGTGACAATGTCTCAGTTGATTTGAGAATGGGGCTGTGATTTCCTTTTCTATTTATGTCCAGCCAAGGTGTTAAACCATGACTTGCCTGATTTTTGGCTAGCTGTGCCATTTCAAATCCAGTATTATAAAGTTCTTGAGCAAGGATCGGCCTCCTCTACTTCTTGGATCATAAGGCTTTTACATACTAATTCTAGGTTTCTTTCAATTTCATAAATAGTCCTTAATTATCTGATTACAGTACTTAAGAAATCCTGTAGAAATTGTCACTGGGGCCATCATTCATATGTAGTTAAACTACCATTTTAATGTTTTTTTTTTCTCTGACTGCTACTGGGATGACATACCTTGGGCATTGGCATAACCTCAAGCTAGTGCCAATTAATTTTATAGCCAGATACCTGTGAGAACATTTCAAATGTGTCCAGAGGAGTAGGGGCTGACAAAGTTGGGTCTGAGAATAGCCAAAAAATGTCATGGATGGCATACAAAAATAATTAATGCTCTCTGCTCCCTGCTTTCACTCCTGTAATTCACACTTCTGCCCTTACTGCTATTGCAAGAGGTTCTAAAAATAAAGTGAACAATAAAGGCAGAAGCAGATCTCTTTGCTTTGATCCCCCTGAAAGCTGAAAAAAGGGGGACAACCCAGTTGATTAATCCCAACCCCAAAACCAAAAGCTTCCAAGACATGTAATAAAAAGCCTACTCTGTCCTGATCAACTAAGAGGGCTGCTACTGGGTTGTTTTCTTGACAGCACATCCATAAAAAAATAGAGCAACCATCTGAGGTTGTCTGAGGATAACCTCCCCTTCAGAAACCCAACCTGGTCTTCATGAATAATATCTGGTAAAATATTCTCTAGCCTTATTTCCAGGGCTTCAGTAAGCACTCTAAAATCCCACATTGACTCAACTGATAGGCTGAAAACTACCTGTATCCAATGGATCCTTATCCTTTTTGGGGATCAATGATATTAGAGCCCCGTTAAATGTATTTAGAAGCTGCCCTTGTGGAATTGACTTTGAATAAACTTAAGTTAAAATAGGTGCCAGTGTACTCCACTTGAAAGCCATCTAATCCTGGAGATTTTCCAGGTGTCATGCATTGAATAGCTACTATAACTTCTGATTCCAAAATGGGGACTCCTCCACTTGATCTACATGATCCCAGACCCATTAGAAAAAGGGCGTTAAACAAAAAAGTTTCAGCTTCAAGGATCAGAAGAAAAGATAGGGGGAAAAATAACCGTAACACTGTGAGGGGTGAAGACAAAGTTATTTAACAGCTGTAGTTAAAAGTCATGGGCAGACTGTGTAAAGGAAAGCTTGTGTGGGTTGTTGTTCAGAGGCTCTTTGTGTGTGCTGTGTAGCAGGATGCTATCAGGCTGAGTGTGACCATTTGCTCTGCCTATATCATGTTATCACTCTATTGAAGATTTCATTTGCACCAATTTACACTTTACAATTTACACTTTACTGTCCCCCAGGCATTACGGTTTAATTTCTACAAAACACCAAAGAAGGTGGAGGGCAGTGTTGATGTATTAATGTGTTTGTCTTTCCAAAGTTCCAGTATTCCCAGTCATGCATGGAGGTGATTTCAGTGGAGAATTGAAGTAGTTGTGTAGTACAAGATTGTGAGTATCAGGTAGGGAAAATCTAAAATGAAACTGTTATTTTTTTCATCTCCCTTGACACTCCTCACCGCTAAGGTGCCATTAAGCAAACCTCAGCGGTTCCAGTGGAGCAGCACACAGCAGTGGTTGTAACTGGGCAGCTCCCAGGTGTCAACATGTGACCGTATGAAAGTGAAGCAGGGTGTTGCTGAGAAACACCCAGATCAGCAAAACCTCTCTTGGGTAAATTAATGTTGAAATAACTGAAAGGAAATGTCATCTCTCCTGGCAAAAAAAGTGTAAATATGTCAGAAATGGATGGATTTATACCTAAATCATAGTTTGACAGATACAATGAAACTTTAATGATTTCCATGGGGAAATTAGGGCAGTTACTGAATGAAAAAGCAAATGCAAAGGCATTAAATACCCATAAAATGTTTCCACAAACTGGCTAGTATTGTAATACACACACATACTGTACCGCAGTCTGATCTCAATTGCCCTTTTCATTTTCTACTTGCTAGCCAATCCATTTTCTCTCTCTCATCTCATTAAAATCTGTCCACTTCCATTCCATTACTTCATCTGTCTTCCATCCCCCCCACCTCTCTCATTCTCGGTGGTAATAAAGCGAGCTGTGTCCCTGTCACTCTCTCGCCCCCCACTCCCACTTGCTCTATGTCTCTTGCTTTCATCCCCTCCAGAATGTTTAAGAGTGCTTTTGTTGAGTACTTGTTGTTCTCTACATCCTCTATCTCCCTGGAAACATCTTCCCTTTCTTTCTCTCCTCACGCTCCCCCTGCTTTTTTTCTGTTGCTATGAGTTTTTTACTGTATCTCTCCCTGTATGAACAGTCCGTCTCTTTCTCTATTCCCCTTTCAGTCCACTGATTTTGCCTCTCTTGCACTCTCTCATCATTGTGTCTGGTCTGTCTCACCCTTTGGCCCAATTTCTATTTTCTCTCTCGTTCGTTCTTCCCTTTCAGTATCGTCACCCCTTTCTCTCTTGTTTCTCGTCCCCTCCCCGAGGAAACTGTCATATAAACTATTCCAACTTGCAATATTACCTCTCTTGAAATGATACAGAGTGATATAAAAACATCGTAACCCTGTACCAGCACACACACAAACACACACACAAGTTAAACAATGTATGACTGCTGAAAAGATACACTTACAAATATGGTTAAAAATAGATACATTTTAAACTGCAATAACATTGCTTTACTTGTTTGGAATACCAGTGTCTATTGTTTATTTTACACTAGCAGTACCTACTGTATATAAATAATAATAATTAATAATAATAATAATAATAAAATGTTATTTTCTGATTGTTTTATGGTGATTAAATTCTGAAGCACAAATAAACATGCCCACACCTCTGCACAACCCTGTGGGAATGTGTCATATTTCCGGATTTTGTGTGAATGCAGAGCTGTGGCCTCTCTGCTCTGCGTGTGTGTAGCTCAGCTCCACCCTCAGTCGAGAGGACACACAGACCTGCGGCTCTATATACATCCATGACACAGAGACAGACAGCAGAGCGGAGCAGAGGAGAAAGACAGAGACAGTGATGTAACCTGGTCATTATGCTACAGGTCCTGACCTGCGAACTGTTATTGGATGGGGGGCTACACACTCACTCAAACACAGCAATAATAATAAGAAATGATTACCGACAATGAGAATTAAAAGGTGAGATTGTTAATATAGACTTAGAAATGTGCAGGTTATGTCCCCAAGTATGAAGTATTACTAAAATAAAAAAAATACAGCTTAAAGTAGAAAAACTTGAACACTGTGTAAACCACAGATCAGAATAGGTCCACCTATGACGCTTTTCCACTATACAGTTCTAGCACTGCTCGGCTCGACTTGACTTTTCAATTACAAAAAAGTACCTACTTAACGTGGGCGGGGTCGTCATAGCACGACTCCGCGAAACTGCCGTGACTTTGTTTTATACGCGACACAAAACACATGGAGGACATTGAGGCAGTGGTGTACTTGCTGCTGTTTGTGGCTTTTTGTCACACACAAAGCAAGAAAATTGAGCCGTAAAAAAAGTACCAGGTACCAGGTACTATCCCAAGTGGAAGCGCAAAAAAACCTAGTCGAGTCGAGTCGAGTCGTGCTGGAACTGTGTAGTGGAAAAGCGCCTATAGTCTATATACAGAGGGGATTCTGGCTGCCAGCAGCATTTCAAAAAAGAGATATTTCTAACATAGATATGAATGACCCACCGCAACCTCTTGATGTTTGGTGGAACTTCTGGAAAAGTTCAAAGCAACATCTATAGGCAATTTGACAGGCTTAAAGCACCACATGCTCAGCTTTGTAACGTTTGCACCTTCTAAATACAGTTATTGCAGAGTAAGAAAACATAAAACACCACAGTACAGTACGCGCTACTCCTGGAATCCCATAAGATTACTTTTTGATTTGATAAAACATATAAAGTTGAAAAATCCAGCAGCTGTGGAACAATGACAAATTAAGTCCTTATGAGCCCGCTGACTGAGCATAAGCACGTTTTCCAGTGAGGCGGTTTAATATGTGTGCATTGCCTCAAATGGAGTCAGTCATCTACCATCGTGGAGTCCTCCCAGTTGGACGCAATTAGTGTTCATTCAGACATTTATAGCAAGAACGATTAGCCTCTGAAAACTGCGCCGATATTAACGCAGCATGAACCTTCTCAGGGGTGAAACATGCGGCACTTGATTAGACTGTGACAATTAAAAAATTGTCTTTGTGAAGTTCCCCCCTTCTAATTTTGGTGATCTGCTCTAGGTGAAACTGTATTTTTAAATACCTTTTAAATGTTTGACTGTCCAAGACAAATCTTAAGAAATATGAAGAGAAATACTTCACCACTTATGGGCCTTTGTCACCATGAAATCAAAGACTATAAAAGAAGTTTATCAGAAGCCAAACATATGAAGTGTTAGTGTCTGACATGCTTGATAAAGATTACATTGGTTAAGATGAATTGCATTAAAAATGACATGATAATTGGAGCCTCATGAAGTAAATTACACTCAGTTGCCAGTGTAGGCTGTAATTAATATATTATATTGGATGTGTTTTATTGTAAAGCTTAACTTTCATTACAAACCTGACCTGCAGTAACAAAAGCAAATGCAAGAAATATAACTTCTCTCTTTTCCAGAAATAATACATCTGACACATTTATATATAATTCATTAAAGAAAATATTATCAATTCTCTTTACAGTGACTTAAAATGTGTCCTTGCGTAGAGCAGCTCAGCTAAACGCCAACTTTATGAGCTCATGTAAAGCACTTGTTCTGTTGTTATGACATGACAGAAAACTCAGAAGGGTGATTAAGAGGCCGGTGTGATTAAGTCATTCACTTACAGCTCTTGCTGAATTGTTTGCTCTCTCGCTCAGTTCTCGTTTTGGGGGAAAACTATTTTTCTTTTTCCGTGGTGAAGAGGAGGAGGAGGCTGCAAACATTTTTTCGTGGTCAAATTGCATGTCAAACAGGGCTATGGGGTCAAACACTTCAAATCACTGCAGCTGTGTTTGTGTTTGTGTATCACAACCTTGCAGTGGCCCGGTCCTGGTTGTATAACTAAATGTGCGCTATTGTTTTCAATTGTCAAAGAGCATTTGATGCTAAAAATAAAGTGAGAAAAGCACCCCATGGTCATTTAATAAGACATTCAGTATTGTACTTAACACATACACACACACACCACACACACACACACACACACACACACACACACACGCACACATGCACACATGCACACAAACTCCCCTAGGTCTATAACACAGCATTTTGTAGCTGAATCACTCTTCACTGTCACAGCAGGTTAGTTTAAATTACAAGGCCCCCCACAGATGATTCTAGGGGCTTGTAACCTAACATGGAGCTGAGCATGAAGATACAACCCCGCTGTTCTAAAACCGTAATGGTGTATAATTGTGTGTGATGCCACTTGCCATGGTTGTCCCATTAAAAAAAAAAAAACAACCAAAAACCCCCTACAAAAACACATATTCTGCTAACACACTCGCACATACACACTGAGACAGAAGCCAAACCAGGCACACACACATACAAAGCTGCCTGTCTACTACCTACAGTTGGGCCTAAAGGGAGTTAATTGAAGCCACATAGGAGTGACTCACCCTTTAATTCTCATGGGTGGTAATTTAGAGAGGTTGCAGTGGGTGGGAATTGTGTGTATATGTGCATGTGTGTGTTGAATACCAGTGTTTCTCAAAATGGTTAAAAAAAAAAGGGAAAATGATTCTCCTGGGCATGAAAAGTGAATTTTAAAATGAGCTTATTATTAGAAATGTGCACTATTAATTAGAAATGTGAGGCTCTCCAACCCACAAACGAAAGATAAACAACAACAAAAACATGTTTTAACCTTTTTCAACAACCTTCTTCATGATCTCTTGATGATATTCCACCTAATTGTCGAATATTATATACTTTACATGTTTGATGTTAAAGAAGGAGGTTTGGAAAATACTTTATGGGTAATGCGATTAAGTAGGATTTCTATCCTCAGCTTTTTTTCAAAAGTCTGATTGATATGTAAATTAACTCGGAGTTCATAGTTATTGTTCCAAAACTGTTGCCTCTTAATAGGCGGTATGAACCAGAATGCAAAATGAAGCCTTTGTAAGTAAGAAGAGAAGGCAGGAGGAGATATTCACACATAACATGGTGTGTGTGTGTGTGTGTGTGTGCGTGCGTGCGTGCGTGCGTGCGTGCGTGCGCGTGTGTGTGTGTGTGTGCTGCAGTTTGTCTGTCTGCTCATCTCTCCCTCCTTGTTTTTGAACTTGTTGGGTTATAAAATGACAGAGCCAACACTTGAAGTCTATCTTCATCAGTAATTCACTTTAAATATACTTTACCCCTTCACTGCTGTCAGAGCGAGGACACACACACACACACACACACACACACACACACACACACACACACACACACACACACACACACACACACACACACACACACACAAACAGACCAGTTCCAGTAGGCTAAACGGACACTGTAGCGGCACACGTGGTAACATCTTATCTCAGAGGGAGTCTGATACTCAAGTCCCTGCGACACACAAAGATTGTTACGTGCGCGCACACACGCACTCGGCAGGCACGCAGATATGCTATAGCTGCCAGATAGTGCACCCTTGTAGGCTTGGTACAGAGCCTGGATCTGTCTCCCACCCTGCTATACTCCTATTAGAGCTGACAGCTGCCAAATAATGTCCCTTGGCATGGCTGAGTGCCTGCCATGCCAGGGCCTGTTTGTGTTCATGCTAAGTCTCTCATCCACTTACTTGAGTGTGTGTTTGCATTTATTTAACCTCACATTGGAAGAGATTCATCCCAAAATATTGTTTCCCTTTTGGAACACCATTAGTAAATTAAAAGTATGCCCCGTAAAATATGTGTTAAGATCACACTGTTGCATCCAAAATGGACTGAATGGCTGCCTTTCTGTTATTTTTAATTATTTGGCAGATTATTCAAATAATTATTCAAATTATTCATAATCCATAATTGCAGAAGGGGTCACATTCAGTATGTGGGCAGGTCAAGCTTTCTTTGGCGGCAGCGTAGCACAAACAAGGAAACCCTGCAGTTGCAGTGTTATCTTCACAGCAAAATGGGTCAAATGTTTTTTCTTCCAGTCTTTAAATTCACCAAAAACAGTAGGTAACAAAGTGGATTTGACTGTTAAACAAGTAGGCCTCTTGTGTCCTGAAGGACTCAGTAAGTTCTGTACAAAACATATTTTTCTAGCCTTTGAAGCAGAAACAAACATCTCAACAACTATTGGATGGATTGCGATAAAATGTGTTACATATAATGATGGTTCCCAGAAGATAAATCTCTATGACTGGTGATTCCCTGACTTTTCATGTGCTGCAAGCTGTGCTACTTATTTATTGAACTCTCTCAATATCAGTAGATAGATTGGCACAATATTTTGTACAGATATTTGTGGTCCCCTCTGGAGGAACCCAAATAACAACTGTGGATTTGACAGAAATTTCTCAACAACTATTGAATGGGTTGCTATTGCATGTTTCCCTCAGGATTCCTTTTGAATTGCGAACTGTTAACTTTTCATGGCGCCATCATCAGGTCAGATTTGTAATTCATCCGATATTTTGGTTTATCACAAATACCTGCAACACTAATGACATTCCCACACACCTGTGCTGTACTGTGGTTTTAGTGCTATTTGGCAAAATGTTCATGTTCATGTTGGCACTGTGATTAGCTCAAAACACTGCTGTGCCAAAGTAAGCCTACAGCCCCACACATGTACTAGTGTTATCTTGTTTCTATAAGATTCATCATGCTTGAAAAAAAAGTAGTAACTATAAGCTAAAATGTTTGTTTATGGCCATAATACGATGCCATATGAATATCACTTGATATGTTGATACAATGTAATACAATAAAGATCATAGTTGAGTTTAATTCATATTTTTTTGCTTCATTGATTTATTGCATTTGCCCTTCTGTATGAGCAGTAAAATACTAACAAAATAATAACACAGAGCCAACATGCTGCAAGCCTCGTGAACAAGTTGCTGGCAGGATCAGTGAGCTCAGGTCTCTGTGGCGTTGCTGAAGATGATGTCACAGAAAATACCATATGTCAACCTCTGAGTCACTGCCTCCACTCATTATTTTGGGCCGTCGTTATTTTAGAAACAACGAAATGCACACACACAAAGATTCATTCTCCTCAAGGGATTTGTTCTCAAACGTTCATCTGTGTGACGCACACATAACCCACGCATGAATACACCTACACACATGCACACATTTGTCAGCAGAATATCTATCACGCTGTGAAGTCTTTGACATCATTGATGACATGCAGGTACTCAGTATGCTATGATGTCACCATCATCTATCATTACACTGAGATAGGATCATATTGATCAGCCATCTATTACTGTCTAAACTTAAATCAATCATTGGGAACATCTGTAGCACCTGAAAGACATAAGGATAAGGTAGATTTTATACAGTTATGCAGTATATATTTCATAATTTATGTCCGTATGTGATAAAACATCCTTTATGTTGTTTGTTTGACTGGGGCTGTAACTTGTTATTAAAATAACATTATTGTAGGGATGATTATAAACAGAAACCTTAGCTCAGATCTACCACGAGTCGGAATCCCAATTAATTTGGTCCGATTAAGTATCTGACCAAAATGCCCATGCACATACTCCAATGGGAAGTGAAATACATAAATATTATTTTTGTTTACTACTTATAATTAAATGTGATTTCAGTGGGACATTTCTGGGAAGAAATGATTTATTACAACAGTGACATCTTACCACTGATAGTAAGTGATTCTGCAATGGTGTCTGCCTAACAAAACACCCCTGTGATTGTATGCACAAAATCTCATCTATTCCAAAATTTTGCCGAGCATGCCATTTCATTTCAGCCAGAGGGGTCAACATCCTGATCATCAATCCTTATGACATGGACAAAGAGATCAATTGACTCCTTTACACCATCAATGAATGCACACACTTCCTTCCAATACACAGCCTATACATGTCATGTAAATATGTCATGGATATGGGAGCATTGATGAATTAGCGATAACGCAGCACTCCATCATTGGTACACTGTTACAGGCTCTAGTAGATATTGTTAGCGGTGTGTGAACTGCAGAGATAAGTGACCTTGGATTACAACCTCAGGCACCGACACATGGCACTGGCATGGCCAGTATGATGATGGTCATTCACCCAGGGCTCTGTTTAGGAAGGTGAGACACATACCAACCAATGCATACAATTCAAAGAACACAGCAGGATTTATGGGTAAATAGCTAATCTAATGAATGTAGTTTGCATGAGCAGCAGGACATGGCAGCTCTGCGTCTCCCAGATGGGTGCTATTTGTGGCTGAGGGGATGCAGCTGGTCAGCCAGCGCTGTGAACTATCAATGGACATGCAAACAGCTTGATTAGAAACTCAGGGATACTTGATGCTTGATGACACATCTACAACTTGTCATTTCAGGTGTTTACAACATGTCAGTTTCACATCTTGTCAGTTACAATTTGAGGAGATTTCCATCTTGAGAACTTATTGTTCATCAATATCCAATAAGACTATATTAAATGTTAAATGAATCACAGCTTCTCAAACACTCACAGACAAGGAGACTGACTTATTGAGGGAGTTAATAAAAGTCAACACTTTTGTAAGACTGGCAACTACACAGCTAGTTCCATCAAAAGGTAAAAAAATCTGCCCTCAGTTCACTGCGAGGTTGCCAGGCAACCAGGTACCAGAGACTCCAGGAAGTTACTGTACATGGACAAGAAATAGACCAACATATAAACTGTGGTGAAGCTTTACAGGTAGTATTTTCTAACCTTCAGATTGGACTAGCCATTTCCCCATGTTTCCAGTCTTTGTGCTAAGCTAAGCTAACCTACTGCTGCTGGGTGAAATGCACTGCAAACTGCGCTGCCAAGCAAATAGCATCATGGTGTGCTTATTCCATTTGTTTCCCTGGTGCATGCAAACTGCCCCCTATCTATGCAAATAAACCCCATTGCAAAAGCAATCAAATTCACGCAAGTAAGGTTGGAGTTATTAGTGTCTTCAGAAAGTTGGTGGTCTCTCTGTCGCTCTCTATGTCTTTCTGTCTGTGTGTGTTTGTCTCTCACTCTGTCTCTCTCCTTCTTTAAATCTTAAAGCTTGAGAGGCTTGAATGATACTGAATTGATACTGAATGATATTAAGGGCATAATCTACAGTCACACATGGGTGGGGGGATCAAGTGGGGTTGTGGGCTTATCTTGGATTTAAAAATAAACAGCAGTGACAGAGCTCAGGATTCATCCATATTGTAAGGGGCTGCTTTATTTCAGACAATCCCACCATATAAACCTGGAATGTCTGTGTTAACAGCTGACCTATATGTGTCTAGCAAAACACAGAATATTAATTACCTCCAGATCAGCACAGCCTCTTTCTCACTTTGGAGACGTGTGTATTGTTACAGCTGTTGTGTTATGCTGCAGCCAGCTGTGACACACAGCCAGCTGTGGACAACAAGCACAACACACTGATGTTTCTGCGAAATCTTGGATGCATTCAGTGACACCTGAGCAACCTCATGTAAGATTCAGACATTAATTAAACACATTTCACACTAGCCTGAGTCACATTAATAGCTGTATTTTCACATTTGACATTTCAATAGATCATGTTATATTAAAAGAAGCAAAATACAAAAGTTGGTTTGTGAGATCTGTGTGTGTGTGCATCTCTGCTAATTGAAGACACACAATCTGAGACTGCTGTGCTCTCTGCAGTTTTCATTATGGACCTGTGAGCTGAAATGTGGTGAAAAGCCTGAATAACTGGAAACACCTCTGCTTATTCAATCAGATGCCAAACAAGGGCAAATTGCACTCAGCTTCAAAACTTCATTGGAGTGTTTGTGCCAGCATATCATTGACACAAAAGATTGTGAGTGGAATCAATCTAATCATCAAATTCTCAGCAAGACATAGAATCCATGTAAAACGATTCCTTTAAAACTGCATCAGTTTTGGACCAGGTATTATGCACCCCAAAAAACTATATGAAAAGTGCCCTGTTCCCCTTTGCATCTTTGATGCTATGTGATTTGGCGCTATATCAATAAAATTCAATTGAATTTGACTTGTTTAACAGGAGACATTTAAAAACAGTTGACATCACTAATCTGCATATTACTGATTTTAAAACTTATATGTGTTATGCTTTCTCTCTTATTTAATCTTCAAACATAAAGCTAACCTTGTCTGATCAATATACCTGTATATATATATCTGTATTGCACACAGTTAAAAAAAAAAGCTCCAAAAGTTGACGCAGTACAATACATTTGATGCAACGTGATGTAATGCATCTGAAAGCAACACTACAAAAAGGTTTGCAATGCGGCGCAACAGAAGTGGGGCCCAGCAGTCAACCTGTGTTTAGCTCATAACACACATTAACACATGCACAGATATTCCCTTCACACTGCATTCAGCTCAAAGTTCAGGCCTGTACACAGACATCAAAGCCATCCGCAATATGTGGTTTGTCACAGAGGTTTACACGCATACCCACCCACACACCTACAGAGCAAGGACACTGTGACAATGCAGTATAATATACTAATGGATACGCAACACTCTCCGCCAACTCTTGTTCCTCATTTGTCATGAAATCAAACACACACGTGCACTCACAGACACACATACACACATGTACAATAAAGTCTGATCTGGGCTTTTCCCTTCACATGACTGAGTGCGTACCTACAGGGTGGGTCACATCAATGACTCTAATCTATCAACCTGTCCACCTTGACTACTTCTAATTCTATCCACACACATCCCCCTCTTTCTTTCTCCGACGTTGTTCCTCACATCTGTCCATTCTCTCAGCCTCTTCATCTTTCAGTCGCACACATGCATTCTTTTTTTTTTTTTTGTCTGAGTGGTTTGAGTAACCTTCTAAACCATACATTCTTTCTTTACATGTGCCAGCCACTCTGTCTTTTTCTTCCACTTTTAACAATTTGACAAACTTTCACTAATCCTATGGGAAGCTTTTTTTTGGTGCATGTCTTACTTTAATAAGAACCTTTTATCTCACTTTTTCCTGGTTTTAAAAATGGTTTCCAAAAAAAAGGAAAAGAAAAACATTGCCTTTTCCCCCAAATCACTTACTAATTTATTTCAGCAGGCAATAACCATGATTCACTTTGATTTTGATGCTCTCAAATTGGATGTTTCTCATTTAAAAAATGGCAGATTGAAAAAAAAAAAAAAACCCTCACAAAGAGTCCATCAATTCACATGTCTGCAATGGCACGGACTGACAAACAGCCGGCCCAGGAAGATGTGAGAGGAAAGGAAAGAGACATTAAAATAGGGAGTGGGGGGTTGCCGGTGGTGGAAAGATTAATGGAGTGATGGTATAAAAAATTAACTTGCTCAGTTCTCTCTTTTGATAAAATGCCAATTAACCAATCTCTTTTACCAGTTAATCTAAATTCCCTCCTTTCCCACGCTTTCTATTTTGCTCAAATTCACTCTGTCTCTCACTTTCCATCCTGCTCCCTGCTTGTTTTCCTCTCTTTGTTTTAGTCTGCCTGTTTCTCTTTTTAATGGCTCTCGAACTCTGACAACAATCTCCCCATCCCTCCATTTCTCACTCTTACTTTATGCCCATCCCTCTTTCCCCATCTCTCCCACTCTCTCTATTTTTTTGTCTATTGGTCTCTCCTTATCTCTGCTGCCTCTCTCTCTCTCTCTCTCTCTCTCTCTCTCTCTCTCTCTCTCTCTCTCTCTCTCTCTCTCTCTCTCTCTCTCTCTCTCTCTCTCTCTCTCTCTCTCTCTCTCTCTCTCTCTCTCTCTCTCTCTCTCTCTCTCTCTCTCTCTCTCTCTCTCTCTCTCTGTTACGTGTGCTGTTTAGCTGCGCTTAGCTTCACCTGTCAGCTTGGATCAGGGCTGTGGAGCAGCAACATGACAAACTGCCCTCTGATTCACTTACACACACAGATAAACACACATATAAGCGCACACACTTGTAGCGTCTTCACAGAAACAACCCCCCCACCCTCTTTTCTCTCTCTGTGTCTTTCACTGGCTTATCGCTTTGCGTTGATGCACAGGCATGGATTTTTATGGCTGTTTTTATGGCTTTAGGCCTGTCCTTTGTACAAACATGTTCAAGGAATACACTCTGTTTTTTTGGCACGTATTGGCCAACTTTGTGGACTATAAAAACAGAAACCAAAATCATCCTTCTGTCTCTGACTGTTTACCTCAGTGCTTACACAATGTTGGTGACAGAAACAACTTGTAACAGATTTATTGTTAAACAACAAATGATGCCAAATAATATCTGGCTAATTCTAAGTGTTTGTGAAAACTTATGCTCAAATGAGGCAAAAATAATGTGAGATTAGAAGTATTAGGGATTACATTTCTAATTGAGACAGGAATTGAATCTAACACATGGGAATATTTTTGCACACCAGAAAGTGGCTGAAAAGGAAACATTGTTGTAGGGCTGCACCTAACAGTAACTGCCATTTCATAGATCCACTGATTGATTGTTTGGTTTGTAAAAAAAAAGAGAGAAAACTGTGAAAAATGTCACTTTCAACATCACTATTTCCATAAGCCTAGAGTGACGTCCTTAAATGTCTTCTGTTATGCTTACCAACCATGTACAACCACCAATATATTCAGATTTGAGAAGCTGGTATGAGAAAATGTGGATTCTTTTCTATAAAATTACTCAAAACAATGAAAAAACAAAAAAATATGCCTACCAGCACCCTTATTAATATGTTGTATCTCATTTGTTTAACTTGTAAACAAACAGGAAAGTAAAACACATTGTAGTTTTATAGGGTGTTATGTGCTGGAACACCATTTTTACATTTCTGTCTTTGTACAGATTAAACAAACTAGACATGGCGTCCTAAGGCTTCAGAGGCAGAAAGGTCACTTTTTGCTGTGGGCTGATCTGTGAAGCTTATATTACATAGGTGCAAAAGGTTCATATAAACGTAATAGTTTGGCACTGTTGTCAGAAGTTGTGTGTCTACCAGTTCTGTTAAGGAGCTGGCTCTGAAACGGCATCACAAATACGGCCAGTAACAGTTAATTAATTGAAGAATCTGCATTTTTAATCAATCACCTTCTCTCCTGTGCCTCCCTCAATATCTCATCCGTAGCTTCTTTAGCATACAATTTATCTCTCAAGTCATTAAAATTATCATACAGTCAGGAGGAAATTGTTGCACCTGTGATTATTTTTCTCAGCATTAACACTCACCCTGCTACGTGCTGCTGGCACAAACAAACAAGACTCTCCTCTCTCACATGAAAACAGGCTCGGCAGACATACGTGTGGGGAATAAGATCATTCATCCGGAGTCTTAGCAAGATTCCTATAGGTCTCAGAGAAAAGGAGGGTCATAAATCCACTTAATGGCTGCAGATATTAGCATGAGCTAAACTGGTGGGATGCTCATCGCTTTGACGGAGAGAGGGAGGTAGAGATAGATTGAGGGAAACGGGCGGATTCAGAGGGGATGTGAACAGCAAACAGTGGTTCATTGTATGCTGAGAGCTCATGTGCATGTGTAAATGAATACCTATACACATACTGATAAAGGTACAGTACACACTAAGCTATTACTAAACAATAATTATACTTAATTTAGGTGCTGTTGTTTACATATTTAATGTTTAAAACATTAGGATAAAAAGGCCTATTATATTTGAGAAACAGCTGAGAAACATAGAAAAAGGTCCATCTCTTTAATAATGTATATGCTATTGAGATGAACCGAGTTTGAGGTTACATTACCCATCATTATTCATCCATTACAAAGTATGACACCACGTTCCTCCATGTAAGAGAGTCTGCATTCTGCCATTAGTGTGTGTGTGTGTATCATACCTGTATGCATGCAGTCCTCATGCACAGGTGCAGGTACATGTGTTATCTTAATATAATGTTATCTTCCACTGTGTGTGTGTGTGTGTGTGTGTGTGTGTGTGTGTGTGTGTGTGTGTGTGTGTGTGTGTGTGTGTGTGTGTGTGTGTGTGTGTGTGTGTGTGTGTGTGTGTGTGTGTGTGTGTGTGTGTGTGTGTGTGTGTGAATCACTGCTCAAATAAATGAGTATATGACACACTCATGGCTCTGCTGTGCTCGAGATGTCAAAACTGAGTTTAAGAAAGTTGCTCAGTGCTGCAAGATACTATACATAGCAGAGACACACACACACATACTAAAGCAGAAAGAGGGCAATGACAGTGAGATCAAAATGGAGCAGTTACTGTAGCAGGGCTCTGCATTCAAAAGCAAAAAGGAGCACAATGTTAATGTACAGATAAAGGTGGGAAAACTACAAATCTAATCATGTGCTAAGAATAGTTTTTTCCTGCTGACAATTTTTTGTGTTTTGAGCATGATTCAAGCTGCTGGCTGCTGTGCTGTTTCCCAGAGATCTCACAGAAGTGTTAAGAGTGCTGTCAACAGAACGGAAGTGCCGTTTGAAACTTTTTTTTTTACGAGTCTCCCACTGCTGGGAGATGGAAGAAAAAGGAGGGAAGGGGAAAAGACAAGTCAGCAAGCAAAAGAGCGGGAGGGAAGTTGACAGTTGCGAATACTGTAGCCTAAAAAGCCATTTCGGTTTGCACTGTGGGATGACAGTACTCTGTGATGACAAATTGCCTCCCCTTCTCCATGGTGGAAAGGTTTAACAAGAGACTGAGCATTTAATGATAGAATATAAATGTTTGCTTAAACAGCATTCTTTTTTCTTTTTTGGTGTTTCATTTCAGGTTATCTATTGATTCCCAGGAATTTGCATAACCCAGCTATACCAAAAATTGCAGTTTATTTCTTATTAAAAACTGAATACACACATTCCATTTCCATCTTTTATGTACTTACCATGGATGCTTTTTGACAACAAAAAACTTTATACTTAAAAACTAAAAATGATTATGCTCACAATGACAATGGCATCATGTTGATGTTTAGCAGGTACATCATCTTGAGGGTGTTACCATGCCAACATTTGCTAATCAGCAATAGACACAAAGTATATTTAAGATTTTCATTAAACCAGAAATGTCAACTTCATGGTGATGCAAGAGGGAAGGTCAGAAGATCACCAGTGTTATAAGAATAAAATAGTCTGGGAAACATGAACAATTCACTGAAATCTGACATTGAGCAATTGTTACGAGTCATTGCCCTCTTTCTCTCTCTCATTTTTCTGTCACTTTCCACCGTCAGCTGTCAAATAAGGCATAAATGACACAATGTTATTGGATTTTTAAACATCCAGTTACTGTTGCTGTCATGCCCTGACAGACTATTGTCACCATGTGTTGTAGGTGCAGAAGCAGGCAAACTTCAGTCAGAGTTGGCTCTGTTTGCCATTGTTTCCAATTGAAAACAGTGAACATCTGCTTAATGTCTCCTAACTTTATACCATAATATGTATGCAGCATACAGCACTTTCCCCACCCTTTTAAGATTTATCACACTCATTTGTACAAAGATAGGGAGGAGAAAAAAGAACGCAGGTTGCATGTGGCTAGAATGTAAATGTCTCTATATACTTCAGTAGCTCACACTGATATAGATGAGAATGAATGGAGCAGGCACAACAGAATTTAACAGAGGAATAAAAAAGGTTGTAATGACAAAGTGGAAGAAAAGCAGTAAAGAAGAAATGGAAAAGGAGATTCCAAGATAGTGTGGCTGGAGGAGAGTAATGCTGAAAGCCAGGAGCAAAGGACTCCTGAAGGACTGCCAAGGAGCATGAGAGAATGTGAGGAACTCAGAAAAGGAGGGGAGAGATGTGTTTGGGACTTTCATATTTAAATCCTGTTGCTGTTCCAAGACTTACTCTTTCTGTCTCTCCATTCTTCTATTGCTGTGGTCCTCTCACTGTCTCTCATTCTTGTTCTAACTCCCCATTCTGCACCGCAGGCGCCCATCTAAATTTTTAATTAATTTCTAGTTAAATCAGTGGTAACTGCGTCATTAATGGATGTGACGTTAATGTGCAATCAACAACAACAGCAACAACAGCCATAATAATTATAACTTTGCTCTAACTGATTTAATCATGCCTAAATCCCTTCATCACATATGCTTATTCGTGCCTGTAAATCCAATTTCTCTGATATTTACTTTAAAAAACACATTCCTGTGCCTCCCTGCTCCACTTTTGTAAGGAGTACAAAGACCTTGCTGGGTTAATTGGTTATGAGGGCTACATTGTACAATGTTTTTACTTTATCTCCAAGGACAAAGTAGGAATAAACAGCATATACATGAAGTTTCCTAACTCTTGAATGCTTCTCTAATATCTGTCTCTAAAAACCTTGACAATAGTCTAAACAGAAGGGCTCTTCTACAACCATTACACCTGAGCTGGTATTCTTTTATGTGATTAGCATTGCAAAGGCTCCCATAATCACAAGAACGTCCTTCAATGGTTTCAAACACACAGAGGTGCTTTGTATTTTACTTACTTTACATGCAAATTGAAGAAAAACAAAGATTCCTAATCAGTGCCTTGTTTTCATAATATCTTTTTTTTTTTAAAGGCTAGAGCTGTGTCAAAGCTGAAGTCTGTCGCTTGTCATGTTGTCACTCTGAAATTACAGTATATATAGGGAAGTACACCCAACTCATACAAATGTACGTACAAAATTAAGGACTTCGATACCAGAGGCTGTGGTTTGAGTCCTGCATGTCATTAGTGAAGATTCCCTCTTAAGGCATCTTGAGGCATCCCTGCAATATGGTTTTGCCTAGTTTCAAACCTGTTTGTTGAGTTTTAAGCCACTTGAATAAGTTTGATTTGTTTCCCCCCGGAGTAACTTGTTTTGGTTACAAGTCATTGAACAAGTCTCAGAGTTTGCCTGCTACCACCTGACACTCTGGCTAAGCTTCATCACAACTTGAAAAATCCCAACCTATCCTAAAGGTGAGCACAGATAAACTTTCCCTCTTTAGAAGATGAATGTGAAAACAGCCTTATAGTCTAAAACTCTGAACTGAAGGAACAAGGAGAAAAACACATTTATGACTGGAGGGGGACTTTGAAGTTAGGCAAAGTTTCTGTTGTGGGTAAATGTTAATAAAGTTCACATGTCCTTAAGTCACTTTTAACTTTTTTAATTTTTAGACCACTGTCTTTCTTTATCAAAGTGGTGTCAGGACCTAAAAATAACCCCCCCTCCAAAAAAAAAAATCTCAATTATGCTTTAGTTGCAAACAAGTAGATTTTGTATGCAAGAGCAGATATTGTAAGAAAAATAAATACAGTAAAGTTGATGAATTTTACAGCTTGGCAAATGTATTCATGAAAAAAATTGCTCATGCTGATAAAAAAAACAAAAAAATAATTCAGGTAATGACGGTCATTATGGCATTATGTTTCTATAAAAAGTTTATTTTGCAGATTAGTCAACATGAACATAGTTCTTAGAGACAGAGTTTGAAATGATTGCCATTATTAATCAGCGCAGCTAATAACTGAATCATTTATCCCCACAGGAGCATGTGAAACCTTTAAATATGCCATTTTAGTATTTTATGGTTCTCAAGCATGCAGATAGAATTTAAGATTGAGATGTACAGTATATTCCCTCTCTGCTCACTGTGGTTTTCAAATGGCTTAACAATGTAGGGCCTGAATATATCATGTTTTTTTAACATCAAGTATGTCCCTAGTACACCCTTTCTGTCCTCCAGTGTTTTGGATGTTCTCAGAGTAAGACCTGCATTAGCAGCAGCTTTTAATTCCTCTGGAGCAGCCTGCCAGAGGCTCTGAGGGCATCAGAGTCTGTCCAAGACCAAGGGGGATTTTGAGGGGTTAAAGTGGGATTTGGCAGGTGGGGGAGCCCTAAGGTCCGGTGTAGTGGTGCAGCAGGGGAAAAAATGACTCACTTCAAAATAACTCCCAAATTGATTTGTACTGTGAGCTCTGGTGGACTTGTTTCTTTGAGGACAGGCTTTGTGATCAGCTGACCTTCTTTTAAGCTCCTATTTCTTGCTGTGGCCCTGGGCTTTGCTGCTGCAGCTACTCTGGGCTTCGCAGCATCTGAATAACTTGAGCAACATGTACATATCCACTGTCTGATTAAAAAAAATCTAAAAAATGAATGACATTACTTATGCAAGCTTTACATTTTATCATTATCACACATTAACATGAATAATGCACTTTGTAATTGTAATATTTATCCCACTAGATGCTGAAATACTGCCACTGCAAGTTTAGGGACATCTGCACACATTAACTCACTGAGGAGAAGTGATAAGAATGGAAAAAGGTTGTCTGTCCTTTGTCATTTGTGATGTGTACTTGTGAGGATCTTGATGGCATCAGCTGGAGGGAACACAAGGCTAACAAATGAGCATGAAAAATGAACTCCCTATCAGATTTATTTACTCATTAATCGAAGGTGCTGTTCCGGATCGTTCTGGCTCACTTTAACACCTGGCAGTCTCTGTAATTACCAGTGGGTTAACAAACATCATTTTGGCACTGAGAGAAGAACACCATGCTGTATGTGTTAAAAAACATGGTCAATGACACAGTTGCAGCTGTAGAATATGAATAAAATCACAGCTCTTCAGACATATTATATGTAATGTGTGGTTTGATACCAGAGGGGGCAGGCAGGTATGAGAGTTTACGAGGAAGATAACAGAGGAGGGAACAGAAGGTACGGGAAGCAGGGGAAGAAGCGGAAAATGGGGAGTAAGGTGATGGATTAAAAAAGAGATGACTGGAGAGAGGGAGGAATGGATGAATAAGGCAAGTTATACTTTGACCATTATGGCTGTCATGTAGAGATGAGAAATCTCAGTTTTCCTGTCATTTTCCATCAACTCTGTGTTATTTCACAGCAGCCCATTGGGAGTATTATATTGTTTCCACTCCAGCTCAAGGGCAAGACATCGAAATCTCTTATCCTCTCTCACTCTTCTCATGCTCCTTTTCACATCTCATTCTGCATCTCTTTGCACATTATACACAATTTCTTTCTTTTCTTTCTTCCCTCACAGTGACAGGGTTCCCTCGGCCAGCGTCAGTGTTGCGTCATGCTGACATTGAAACGTTGATACAGCAACAGTATAATTAAAACGCACATATCGACTGTTACACTGCTGACAAATATGTGAGTGTGTGTGTGTGAGTATGAATGTGTGACGTGTGCACTGAAATTCTTAATAGAGACTCTGAAGGAAACCTTGATACAAAACTTTTGAGGGTCTGTGAATTTTAAAACAGAGTTGTCAGTCACCAAGTTAAATAATTAATCCATCCCACGTAGAAGATCTTTGCATCGACGAAGCCTGTCACAATTTTCCTTGTGTTAATAAAATCATCTTGTTCCACAGGTATATTTTGACACCTTTGTTGTGTCTCACCATTAGCCTGTTATATTTATATTTGCTGTTATATTACGTAATTGTTTGCAGCAATAATTACACCATAAAAATAAAAATTGGAAGGAGTTGAGAGGCAGAGCATTAGCAAACCGGGCATGTCTCCAGTGATAATGGGAGGCTTCCAAAGTGCTTAGAAATATGCAGGTAACATATTGAATTTAATACTGACTCCTGCAGCAGAGCAGCTCTTGTATACTATGATAGTATCATCATGTGTTGTAACTGCAGGGCTGAATCCTGATTGATTTTCAATATAGCTTAGACACTGTGTTATTAAATACTGAGTGCAAAGTATAATACAACCCAGCTCAGTACACAGATAGTAGGGATAGAGGCTCTCTCACACTCCTTTTTTAAAGTGTTTTAATAGCATTTGAAACAAAGGCAGGGCTCTGCTAGTGATGTGTTTCAACTGTATGACTTGAATATGACTAAGACATTTCTGAACTGAACTGAGCTTTAGTTTGAGTGTGTGTGTGTGTCTGTGAAAAACGTTTTTATTACAGTGAAAAGCAAAACTGGGTCAAAACGAATTCATTTTGCTAAGGCATAATGACAGAGTGGGCATGTTTCTTTCTCTCTCTCTCTGTGTGTGTGTGTGTGTGTGTGTGTGTGTGTGTGTGTGTGTGTGTGTGTGTGTGTGTGTGTGTGTGTGTGTGTGTGTGTGTGTGTGTGTGTGTGTGTGTGTGTGTGTGTGTGTGTGTGTGTGTGTGTGTGTGTGTGTGTGTGTGTGTGTGTGTGTGTGTGTGTGTGTGTGAGAGAGGGAAAACAAGTGTGTTAATCAGATACATGTTTATTCTTTTGCAAACAAATCTATTCACTGAAACATTGTGTATTCTTTCTGTCGGTTTTGAACTGGCTCCTGCCTTCTGTTTCGAGGCTGCAAATGTGCAAATGTTAAGCACAGCACAGTGTTGAATATGGTATGTGTGTTTGCATAAGTTTGTGTGTGTGTGTGTGTGTGGGGCAGAGCTGGTGGATGGGGTGGTGAATAGAGTCAAGCTGAAGACAAAATGATATAGTGTTGGTATTGACTGCAGGCTCTGAACCCACACACTCTCATCAATCATATGCCACGTTACACCACCGACATACAGAGTACATCGCCAATTAGCTGCCGTGGAATACCAGTAACATGCTGCATGAAGAAAAACCAGCAGAAACCAGACCCACATGGTTGAGTAATCTACTTTTTCATATCATTAGAGTATGATTTTCTGTACTCTGTATCACTTACTTATCACTGAAAAGAATAAACATATATATTCATATTCACTTGTGTACTTTCTTATTGGGAGTTAGATGAGAAGTCTATGGTCAATTTTGTGTCTTCAGCAGAGAGATGGGTTTAACCTAGATCTAAATTTGCTTCCACACTGTTTCACACTTCTGGCTGGCCTCTTCCCCACCTGACTGGAGAGGCTCATGGGAACTGATATAGTGTCATTCGCTAAAACAAACTGAATGAAAAGATATGATTTATCAGAAACATAGTTGAAATATATGTAGAATGTGATTGTAAAGTATTCCTATGGTTAGTTAGGTTAGGTTATGGTTGGTTCCAATTTTTAAATGATCAAAAACGACTCCTTTTTTCTGTGCTGAGGAACAAAGAGTTTAACATTAAAAGAAAACTTCTTTGTGAATGCACATTATGTGGGCCATATGGTGTGATAATTTACATTGAAGAGCCATATCAGCACAGGCTATACAACATATAAACCAAAATTAATCTGTCTCTTACTCATAGTTACAGTATGCTCTTAACCAAGTCTTTGTACTCAAGTAAACACCAGGTTAATCATGATAAGTGGTTAACTGCAAGAGGAGAAAATAGCATTCTCGCAAAACTTTCTTATTTTAACATTTTTCCCCTTAAAAGTATTGTCTCTACATCTCTCTGTCTTTCAGCTGGTATGAGGGTAAGATGAATGACCCAGATGTTTGGCCCTAAAGGTGAAAAACTACTGGTAAGATTGGTCTCAACATATGTAGGCACTGCTCTCTGCGGCCTGTCTATTGTGTGTTTAAATGATTGTGTGTGCTTACAAGTGCTTGTTAGTGTTTGTGTGCTGAGCTGAGATTTCTAGCCGACAACATAAGATAAAGAGAGGGCGATACGTCCCTTAATCTGTGTACGGTATATGGGTGTACATGCATGGGCAAACCACTGAAATATTTTGGTACCTCTCAAAACCAGGACATAATGGATTGGTTTTAGACGACTGCCAAAAATTTGGGAAAAAGAAATGGGAACGAGTGGGAGAGAGAGTAGCAAGGCAGAAAAAAGAAAACCAAGAGAGAGACAAGTGCAAGCACACCAATATGCAAAGCAAACAGAACACGAACAAAGATGATGGTGCAGGATGAAAGTCGAGAGCAAAGTAAAGAAGTGAATTTCTTCTCGCTGTGCCATCCTGTTTCCCCTTCTGAGTTTCCCCTCTCAGAAACTCATCCCCCTCTTTTGTTTTATCTCCGTTCCTGCACAACTCAAGATGTACGGTGGTTTGGGCGATACGAGCTAGCAGGTAATTATTTTTTGGATCATAAAGAAAAGGACGGATAGGAAGGAACAGTGAAAGCTGGGTGGAGGTGGAGGAGGTGGGAGTAGAATGGTAAAAGGGATGGGTTTTTATTGTTTAATCTGCGTGTGAAGTTTAAGCTATCCTGTAGATATGATGGTGTTTAGAGATAAGAGCAGAGAGGTGATTACCGGAAGGCAAAGAGCCACGATGGGCTGAGGATGAGAGAGGATGGATGGGAAAAAAGAGCCAGGGAGGGAGGCTGAGAGAAACACACACAGATTTGCACACATTTGAGACCCGGCAGAGTGAAACGAAAAAGAACAGAAAAAGATTGATTACTTGATATTGATAATAACTACCTGTAAGAAATTACTGTGTAAATGGAGGCGAGTAAGAGCTATATTTCCCTTTTGTTCCTGATTGGCAACAGTCATGATGATGAGAAAAGCGATGAAATCATGTTGAATGATTGTAATGAAGAATGGATAGAGAATGTAATACACACTTTAAAATGAAGGCCTGGGCACACCAGTATTTAAAACTGCTAAATTTAGCAACAATATCAATTTATTATTTCACTTTGATACACAAATGTATGCCATTGACCAACAATAACCCCTCATGGCTGTACTAACCTGAACAGACAGTGGTTTTAATTTCCTCTTTCAGAGTATAAAAAAAGAGGGATGGTTTGCAGACAGTTATGAGACAGGAGTTTATAGAACAAAATCATCTTTTCATTCTGCTTACTTTATTGCCCCGTAAGTGACATTAGCATTAGCAAGCTTGCTATAGCTCAGATATTTAATTCCTTCCCTCAGTAACTCTATATTAAATTAAAACATATACAATCCTGATAACAAAATACCAGGGAGGAAGAAAACAGCCTTGTACAGAGAAAATAGGAAGAAGCTCGGAGAGCTATTACTGCTAGCATGTTACTGGTTAGCTTGCCAGCTTTGATAGTTCACAAGCTAGCCCTGTGACTTCCCATCAACAAGCACCTAATAGCTAAATAAAGTATTTTGCAAAGACTTTCTTGTGTTATCTGGCCTGAACTCATTATAATAATTATAATGCACTGTCTCCCTCCACTCTCCACTTAAATGTGTTTTGTTCTTGTTCCTTCAGTTGGATGCTTGAGTTTTACTGCTTAAAACAACCTTCAAATTTCAAATTTTCTAAACTAATTGAAAATCTGATTTTAAGGGTCAGGCCTACGAGCATGATGTGTGACAAAATAATTCTGATCCAATATAAACGCTGAGAATGGACTACTTCCAAGCAGTGTCTCTGGAAGGGATTTGTAATAATAACTTTAATAAACGTTTGTTACTGTATGTATTTTTTAAATTTCAAATCAATACTTATTAATTTGCTTACAGTAGTTATTTGGGATCTTTATTTGCTTTGGGTAATAGTAATTCAACCTGAGTGAAATGTTTCAGTATTCTTTCCTTTTCTGACAGAAGTATATTAAAGGAGAAGGTTGAAATACAGATTACAAAGACATGAAGATATGCATAATAGCTGAGGATGGTGAGTTGGGGATGAATAAAAATGATAGATAGATAGATAGATAGATAGATAGATAGAGTAGGAGAAGGGGAGATGACCAGCTACAGTACACAGACAGTGGTAATGCTTGCTACTGTGCGTGCTCAGGCAAACAGCTACATGCAAGCAGTTGATTTTCTGTCAGGGCGACTTGGAGCCAGCGTCAATCTACACTGGGACAAACCATTACCAGGATCACTGGAGTGAAAATGGAGCCCACGTTGGACGGCATGTTCCTAGACTTAGGCTATACACATACACACACCCAAACTTACACACTCACATACACATAATGTAACACATATACACATACACGGTCAATACTCACAGTCAACCCAGTTCTAAGGAGTTAGCAAAGCATTGTTTGACTGAATAAAATATATTCACACAAAGTCAGAAGTCACACAGAGCTTTGTTCATTCATCTGTATTTTTTCTTTTTTTCCAACGTAAAGGGAAATATTATCATTTAGCCACTTATGGTATGTTAAAACATGCTGTGAATATGTGTGGGTTTGATTAAAATCTGGTATAAATATACTGTAAGTCTGCTAAAACCAGAAAGACAATGAACGAGGGTTGATTAATACACATGGTGGAATTTACTATAACTAAGAACATTTACTCAAATACTGTTATGAAAGTAATATTTTGCCTTTGATACATGTATTTTACTTACTAATAATAATACTACTACTAATAATAATAAACTTTATTTATATAGCACTTTTCAAATCGTCCTTCCTGTAAAAGTAAGTTGATTTAAAAGGAGGCACTGAGTTTGCTAAGTTCCTCAGCTCCACAGCTGCGGCATTCTTACAGAAAACACCCGGTTATCTTTCTTAAGGAGGCAGCTGGCCACAGTTAAGATGGGTCCTACCTGAGGAGTGCAGGCAGCAGAGCTAGGCTCATAGGGCGCAAGTAAATAGGTAGGTAATATAGGTAGGAGCAATGTCATGTAGGGCTTTAAAGGTATTAATAAAAATTTAAAATCAATACCTAACAGATAGCCAGTGTAGTGTCAAAAGGATGGGAGTGATATCGTCTTGTATCTCAGAATTTGTTTAAAGTCTGGTAGCTGAGATTTGAATGAGCTGGAGATGGGAAACGGACTCTTTGCTGAGCCCTGAGTACAGGGAATGACAAAAATGCAGCCCTGATTAATTGAATGCATGGATGACTTTCAAGGTCCGTTTGAGATTTTAAAAAATTAAACAATTACAATGTTCCTTCCTGTCCATTTGTAGAAAGGATGATTGTACTACAAAACAAAAAAAAAAAAAAGCTCAGAGTCAAAGATCAGACAAAATGCGGGCAGAGTGCTTAATATTGGAGGACACGTTCCCAAGATTCTTTTTCAAGTCACCCGTCAGGTTAGGGGAACCAGATAAAAGGACCTCAGATTTGTACTCATTGAGCCGGAGGACGTTTTGTGGCATCCAGCATTCAGGTTAGGGGAACCAGATAAAAGGACCTCAGATTTGGACTCATTGAGCCGGAGGACGTTTTGTGGCATCCAGCATTTAATATCAGAGAATTATCTGTGTCACTACCAGTAAGTGGAACATTAAGTTTCTTAAGTTTTCTTAAGTATTTTCATTTCAGACTGCAGTACTTTAGACTCCTCCTCTTTATGTTACGTGGTAGGAGGCACTGCCCGAAAGACTAAAGACAGGGAACACACGTGTTATGTTCAGTAAATGCCACAGATTACATTGATGATCATGACCTGATTGGCTGCAGTCTTGTTCTACTAAATGTGCACTGATATATATCTATAGCTGTACGGTAAATCCTACTGCCCAGAGGAAGGTAGAAGTCGTACACCTGCATATAATCAGCACTATACATCTGATGAACAGAAAGCTTCAGTATGTATATTATTCAGAAATGAAAATGACAATTGTGCTTAATTGAGAGTAATTCATAAAATTGTATGCATATTAGTAAGTTTGTCGCTTTTATTATGCAATAAGAAAGAAATAATGCATGTTTTATTATATTTTACAGTATTATTTTAGTTTAACATTTTATAATTCATTTTTCAATTGATTTCCCCTGTTTTCATGATGTGTCCACAGGGATGATACAGATACTCTATAAATATGCAAAGTAATATGTCAATTTGCTCTTCATAAATCTGTCCATCTGTCATGCACTCTTTCAAGCCTGATATCTGACACATGCAATGTTTTATACATGAGGTCTCAGAAGAGAGCAGGGGAGAAAGAAGATGTGGTGAAGAAACCGGAGGGGAAATAAGGAATTTGTAAAGGGGAGAAGGAGGGAGACAAAATGGAAATAGTGCACAGGAATATGATGAGGCAGAAGATGGGATAGAGAAAGGATGGAGATCAGCTGGTTTGATGTGGAGCCACTGCAGCAACAGTTGAGCTGAGGAAGTTCAGGTCTCTGCAGCAATCTGTCTCGCTGAGCTCTGCTGCACCGGGGTATGGTGTGGAGTTACAATCATAACCGTCACCTCTGGTAGAAAACATGCCTCTGTCCATACCGTATATACACAAACACATCATGCGTATCACTCCGAAATAAACAATAACTGGAAGAGACATGAGAAACAGCCAGTGAATTAAAGGATTTAATTGAATTACCATCTATTATTTTACCCTGCTTTACATGTAGATTTCTCATACTGACTCTCCTGAAAATCTTCTCCAATAACGATCAGTTACATGTGCAACACACATCTGATTTCTATTACAACTGTGATTTCCAACAGGAATGCTTTGCCTGCATATGACAAACTTAAATAACACAGTGCTGCCTCACTGTGATGTTTACTCCGTCTGTGCTACTTAAAACCTTTTAAACCCCTTATTTGCATGTGGGTGTTCCAACAAGTAAAATGCGTAAAAAAGAAAACTTTCAGACTGATGCATGAAAGCCAGCAGTCAGCCGATGTGTGTGTGTGTGTGTGTGTGTGTGTGTGTGTGTGTGTGTTTTAGTGCCGGAAATGTGGTGTTTTAATCGCTTTTAGGGTCCAACTGCCTGAGATCATTTTGGCCTTGGAGTGTGTTTTGAAGAGTAGAGAAGGCGGCAAAGTGAAGGAAGCCAAAGCATAAAGTGAAGTCAGTAATGAAATGTTTAATATGTCGATATGTGGCTTTAAAGTACTGTGGGGCGCAGCTTGAAAGTATTCACTGTGATCAACCCCACCCTAAAATAGAAATAAGCTAATAAAAAGCATAAATAATAAGTCCTTGTTGATTTGAGTTGCACTTTGGGAGGGTCAAAGTCTATGTTTTACACTGCTGCACCATCAAAGAGTTTATTTTGGGTTCAGATTAAGCGCAGAGGGTGGAAGTTGATTTAATAAGGCAACTGCTTCTCTGAAAAACACAAGCTCTTGTTAGCGCAAGGTGTAAATAGCAACAGCTCTAACAATAGAGGTGAAATAAGCACTGAGGCCTGAAGACACATTTTTCATCAATGAGTTTCTTTGCGATGCTCAAAGTAAGTTTGAAAAATTTTGATATTTGATATTCTAATATATTTTTCTTAATCAGTAGATTTGTCACGTCTTTGTGATACCTACTGAACTGTGAACTTTTGTTTTATATGAAAAAGCAATTCATGATCAGGTTATGCTAACCCCCCCACACATACACACACACTCACACACTCAAAAAATAAGCTTACTTGGGACTACACCGCTCACTATGAAATGTTGGTCACCACCGTAACTGCTCCAGCAAAGCGGAGCTGTGTGCACATGTTTATCTCTCTGCTCCAAACACCTGTCACGGGCTATGATGAAAAGCGGCCACTGTAGCTGAACAATAAAGGAAATAGAAAGCACTGTTGATGAAACACAATACAGTAAAGGAATAGAGTGGCCCACAGAAATGGTTGTTTAGATCCCCAGTGGGTCATTCAATCGCCTGTGCCCTTGAACACATGGCTCTTCAGTGGAATAACTTATGATAAGTGGTACAATGCTGTTAAAGGCGATGAGAGGGACGTATTGCATGTGAGTGTGTGTGTGTATATACCAAGGTAAATCATTATAAACTAACAGATTTAGGTGAGTTATAATAGTTTCCTGTAGTTTCAAGATAATAGTTCTTCATCAACATAACTTTATGGCCTTGTCAACATGTTAGCTATGCTGATTCTACATATTTAGTGGCCTAACTGATGTGGAAGTTGTGAGCTCTATATCGGTGGTAATATTAACCTATGCAATGCATTATGCAAGAGTTTGAGATGCTGTTTTGTATGTCGTTGTCCTTGTTCTCCCTCTTTACCTTCAGTGGAGCAGCAGTTCATAATATCACGAGCTGAGCCGGTCTTAATTGAAAAACTTAATTCCCACAGCTAAATCACGTATCAAAGGATGTAATTCATTTTTAATTTAGCTTTGCAGCATTTTCCACATAACAGACACAGTAACAGACAAACAGAGAGCAAAACAAAAACACAGCCACTTGGGAGATGAGAAGCATTGCAGTGGAGGGGACACAGAGGGGGCACTGTACAGCTATAATGAGAGGTGTGTGTGTGTGTGCATATGTGCGTTTTGTGCTATACATCATTGCACCACTGACTGTTGCGATTGCCTGACCCAAGGTTTCAGCACATTGCCACCTAAACAGCTTTGCGGCTGGATTTATTTGTTGGGTGCACTGGACACACACACGCAAGCACACACACACACACACACACACCTGTGGATACAGAGTCTCGGACACTCGCTTGCTCACCGCTGGGTCGCTGTCAAATGTAAGAAGGTTGAGAATGAATTTTCAAATGTGATACCCATGCATATTTGTGATAAACAATTTCACCAGGGCTCATCCACTCAGCACAGGACAAACAGTGGCATCAAACTATCTGTTAAGCACTAATGAGCATTGTGTCATAACTGTGGTCTCAAATTCTTCTTTAGTCATATTGATTTTCATTTATATTTTAAAATGTAATGGTTCTTGTATCTAGAATAACTTAAAAGTCAATGCAACAGGACAAGTCTTGGAATCTTATGAGCTCAGATTCCAAGACTAACATTTTAGCTTACTTAAATAGGCTAATGATGTGGCTGTTGTCAGCCTCCAATGTGAAAGAGAAAATACAGGGGAAAGTCTGTATTATAATCATGTGATGTCACTCCAGAACTGGCATCAATCGAGTGCTCTAGAGATAAACATGAGTAAAACCAAACCTGTTGAAAGGGTTAGTTATTGCAGTGGTTATACCTAACCTGACACCAGATGATTTGTTCCAAAGAACTGAGAAGTCATCCATGGAAACTGTTTGGAAAAGGGTAGGCACTTTCAAAAAATACTTGGCAGGTGATTAGACGAACAAGCTGGCAATCACCATCTTACCCTGCAAGGCAGCTCGATTCACAATGTTAATTGGCCTGAACCACCATTGGTTTGACTACACGTGCATAACTCGAAGCCTGACGAGATGGATTCTCATGCCTGTATTGAAGAAGCTTAGGGTGACTCAGAATATTCTTGAAATGGTGTACAAGAATTGGGTGGATTATCTTTTAACATGGTCACGTGGCACAGACACTTGGATGTCAAACATAAAGGAGAATCATCAAGAGTGGTTAATAAGGCCAGTAAAATCATAGAGAAACCACTGATGCAACTAACCGGCAGGCATGTACTGAATACAAAAAAGAAAGGTCTTGATATAACAAGTGATCCGTCCCCTCCATTGTACCCACAGTTTGAACTGGTTCCCTAAGGAGGGTGTTTCAGACTGCTACCAGACACCAAAAATGTATACAAGATATCAGTTGTCCCAAGTTGAATTGGTAAATCATTTAATACATACAATCATACAGAGCCACTCCCTTACCTCAGTCCTCACTGAATTTGTGCATGTGTGTTATATTTGCAGAATTTGGCATTTTTTAACTTGTAATCCATGTTGATTGTGGTGACGTCCAAGACATTGTCCACATATAATCCATATTGTAGACAATAAAGTTCAAACCCGATCCAACCTAACCTAACCATAGAATTTAAAACTGAGTAACTGAACTTATTTTGTGGAAAAACTATAATTTGAAAAAAAGAGCATTTAAATATAGTTTTAAATGTGTGTGGAGGGTTTCTATAATGTTTGGGACAACCCCCTTTCAAAAAAAGAGATGAAAATCAAAGGAATCAACCCTGACACAACAGAAAAAACTGCAGCTCCATCTTGAAAGTAAAAAAAAAAATCAAACTTAAAGTTAAAACACGACTATATGTTCAAATTGTCCAAAGCCATTCTTCAAAGAAAGCCCAGAAGAATGAAAATGTCTTTTTTATCACTTTCTAAAAGACTTGCTCAGACAGTCATCATCCATGCAGCCTGACCACAAAGCTAACCAGCCATCCACAACTTTCAATGGCAAATCAGCAGAATTACATCAGCTTAGCCCGTCACTCATCAGCACCTCCTACTCTCTTGTATAAATTTCTCCTTATGTCCTTCTATCCCTCTTCCTCATGGACTATCTGGACTGTCCTTTCACAGTCTGTTTTATCACTGATCTGCGGTCACATTATACAGTGGTAAGCTCTGGTATCATTATCTCTGTCTGTCTTTTCTTTATATTTCCCACATCCTCTATTTTCTGTTCTGCCTTGTGGTTGTCACTCTGTCTCAGGCCCTTTCATTCTCCTTTTACTTTGATTTAAGAAACACGATTTAACATCACACTACTAGTACCTCTTTTGTATTAATGTCAAATGTAAGTTACTACAAAGCAGAAAAAAGCACCACTTAAATACAACTGCTCGACAACTGTTAAAACATTAGCCCTATAGAGAACAAATCCTAATCCTGAAATGACAAAAACAAAACCCCATATAACCGTTCTAAAAAATGTGCACTAACTCCTCCTAAATCTTATCTGCCACTTCTATGGTAAAGATCCAGTTAAATTTAGGCAAATAGAACTGTTCAGTTAGATTGGGAAAACATTACCATCATGGTTAAAATATACAAACTTTTGCTACAATCGATCAATCAATCAAACAAGCATCACAGTTTTCTGTGCCAAAGCTGCACACCTTTTTGATCCTTCCGAACTCTATTGAAATATAATTATGCCTCTATTCTGAGCATGAAATAAAACATTTTGAGCAAAGAAAACTTTTTTGTAAGCACATATATTATATTGAGATATTTGAGCAAACAAAGCTCAAATGTGTTTGCTATTATCTACCTAAGCACACAATGTCAGTCTGTCACTCATTTTTACTGCACACTCACTCTGCATGCAAACTGTTACATTGTGCTGTAATTTCAACTTATTTTTATTTAAATTCCGTTTTCCTTTGCAGAATGTTTCTGTAACTACAACTTACCTGCATACAAAATATAGTTTTATATGCATAAATGTCCCATTGTGCACTCAGAATTTAGGTTCAGATATAATGCCGTAATATGTTTTGCAATATCATAACACTGCAGGTCTCTGTATGTCAGCATTAAATTAAATCTTTTCATTTTTCCAGTAAAACATTTGTTTGTTTGTTAAGAAATAGTCCTTCATTCATCCTCTTTGTCAGCTTACACTCTCAAGATTTAATATGAACTTGTAGTAAGTTTTTTACTTAATTCTAAAGAGGATTCATAATGATTATTTCAATGGCCTATCTTATTTATGTCCACTTGGAGAACAAACCTGTTTTCATCCCCGAAGGTCAAAATGAACGGTCAAGTAAGTAGAGTTTCAGTGTCTTGCTCTAGGACACTTCAGCAGGACAGATGCTTGCCAACATCTGTCCTGCTGATTGGAGGCATACATATGTCACCTCTGGGAAAGCTCAAGACAAATGCTGAACATTTCTTTTGACAGTGTGACCTGTATCTGGTGAAGACAGCCAACTAGAATTCAGAACTACCCCTCAAATAATCACTTCACTCAAGTATTAAAACCCACATATTAATTTGATTCCAGGAGTAAAATGTGCCAAGACCTGCCAGCTTTCATTGTTTTATGGCTCAGTGCAGTATTAACATATAATATAACATTAATGAGTGCTGATGTCCAGTGTTGTCCTACTCTTCCTCCTTCCCCATAGAACCACTCCTCTTCCTCCTCCTCCGCCTCCTCTTCTCCTTCTTATCCTGCTCTGGAAGGTTGAGAGCAGATCCGGTAATGACAGGATTTTAAAAGAGCCCCCCTGGTCCGACTCTTAACACCCGATAGGCTGACTGGTCACACCCAGCACACTCACACACACACACACACACACACACACACACACACACACACACACACACACACACACACACACACACACACACACGCTGTCTCTCTCATTCCCCCTCTCACACACAGACACCAACACACACTCCTGTTCCCTGCACTAGAATTAGCCGTTGGCTGTACTCCAGTCAGATCGGCTCAATATTCCACCCTTCCAAAAAACCACCCTCTCTCTTCTCATTGTTCACTGAAGGCCAAACATTGCCACAGTCATAGTTGTGTCACAGCACAATCAATCACCCATCAATGTGAAACTGCTATACCAATACAAAGAAAACACAATACAACTGTGCTATAATTTCCCCAAAACTCCTCCCTGCTCACCTGACTTAACACCTGTCCTTTGAAATCTGCATCCTCCCTCCTGACCTCCATTCGGTTCACTCCCTTCCTCTGCTGCTCTGTCACTCTGCCCATTGCACCCTCATGATTACAAACAGACATCACACTCATTATCACCCCGATGTGATTCACTCATTTCATTCATTACACAGCTGGTGACCCTCTCACACATACACAGAGATATTCCCAGACAGACCACAAGAACATTTACACATGCAGACATCCTGCTTCCTTTTACTCTCTACATACGTTTACATTAACACACATAGAAACACAGTGCTATATCAAATTTCTATGCAGATCAAATTTCAGGTTTTTAAATTAAATTTCAGATTTTTCTCAAGTTGTTCTGTATGCAGTACTATGTAGTGGTATTACTTTTTCGGTAACAATTAAGGATGATATTTAAAAAATCAGTAATTACATTGCAGTTAGTCACAGTACTAATATGATGATCTGACAAGTAGGGGTGACTTGTTAGTTTGGGGTGTGGGAAAAACTGTAGTAACCCACGGTGACCAGACGTTAAGCTGTGTGTCCCAAGTCCCGACAAATATCTGTAAAACACTTCAGTGTCGCGGTTTTCAACATTCACTGACAAACTGTCACAGTTTTCACCACAATTAAAATAATAATTATAAAATGATACTTGTTTTCAGCACTTACATAGATGTTTATCTTGTTCTGTCACACTCATTATTACCTTACTTATATGAAAACATAAACAATGCTAGGGAGTCTGAATTCAACATTGATTTCTCTGTATGTGTGTCAGTCAATGTGTTGTTGTCAAGGCTGTTGCTAGCCAATGGCTCTTTCTGTAAGAACCTGTCAGAATGCTAACAGTTAGCTGTCATGTCAAAAAGAGTCATTCTTTTCTAAAGAGTCAAGGAGGCTTACTCGTTCCTTTGTAAAGTACCCGGTAACCACAATGCTGCGTTCTGCACAGATCGCAAGAGTATGTTTTTTGGTCGCTCACGATGGAAATGCTGATATGAAAGAGCATAAAAGTATTGGTTTTTACTGGGAGCTCCAGAAAGACAACTAAAACGAAAGACTACAAAGCGTAATGTACCCAGCAATCTTCTTAAAAGTAACTTTCTTTAAAGGCTGTTTCTCGGTTTTTGCTATTAACGAGTTGCAATTGTGATTTTTTGTTTGTTTGGATGTTTTAATCTTTGTAAACTAATGACCACCTTGTTGCATAGCATTGTAAAGATGTAAGTTAAAGTTGTTTTGATGTTATATTTCAAATATAGAAATATTATAATTGTCCCCTATCATGAGGAAAATGTCTATGGTGCATGTATAAGTGCATGCATTAAGTACACTAAAGGGTCTAGGTTTGGGAGTTTGAAAATATGGTTACCCTAAGACAGTAACCCAAACATTGTATTATTTACTTATTTATGTATTCAATGTTGTTAACGGGCTTGCTAACATCCCCCCTTTAGTCAGCCGAGTTTTTTGTTTGAAGGGTATTAGAACCCCATAGCTTCACTTTGAGGGCAGGACTTCGGACATGCTAAGTGCAGTTAGTGAAGCTAACATTAAGCTAGCTGTTTATGGTTAATACATACTGTACATCTAAACCACTCTTGTTTTCTGTTTCCACGCTATGATGTGTGATTCCAAATTGTTTAAAGGGGACATAAAATGCTTTTTGTTATTTTCTGTCATTTATATACCTTTATAATATTGGATGGGTATTGCAGGATGTTAACACTAAGCATAGCCAAAATTCCTAAATTGACAGATTGTTCATGCATGCCCATGAACGGCCATCCATTTGTTGCTAAAGTTGTTCCACTGCTGCTGACATTTGCAACTTGCATGTACTGGATTGGATTCAGGCTTGAAAATGTATTGATGTATTTGACAGATTTGTAGTTTGACTACATAATAAGAAAAATAGGCAAAATCTGACAACTATTTAAAAATAGTCTTTCAAACTGTAAATCATGCCAATATATTCCAGGACACTTCCAGAAAGAAATATAGACCGCAGTATGTGCATGATACATCTTCTTTAAAGGTAATGTAACAAGTTATGTAACTGATAATCCTGCTGTTAAATAAATAATTTCCCTTCCCTTCTACAAGATGTTTAAAAGGCAAATGTAGAAAATGTGTATTGTGTACAATAAATGTAAATAAGTTGGAAAGTTATTAGTGTCTGATTTTAAATGAGATTCAGACACATATTTGTGTAAATTAGTTAATTGATTCTGACATCCATCCAGCTCTCTCAGTTCCTACCTGGAGTTGGTCATGTCAGTCTGTCCTCCTTGACTCTTCTCCAGCCCGAGCTTGGTGAAAATCCCCACCAGCACCATGATGGCCACCACTCCACAGATAATATACACGATCATATGGGTCCGATCTCGGTCTGGTTCCTCTTGGACCTCTGTGACGGGTTCCGCTGGTTTTCCGGTGTTTGCCCAGACAGGTGTGTCATAGTTGGAACAGGAAGTCTGGTCCAAACTGTGGACTTTGAACTGACAACAAAAGCGGTAGAAGCAGGAACCACAACAGAACAAGTATATACCTGCATTACAGTTAAAGGGTGGATCCCATTGGCCCATGACATCGTAGTAACCCCAGCAACGGCCACCATTGTTTGCAGCTGTTTGGTCGTCCGCAGCTGGTGTTGGTGTTGCCAATGTGGCTTCTGGTAACACAGAAGGCTCTGTTGTCTGGTTGCTGGTAGAGACTTGGGCCAAAGCTTGACCTGAATGCCGCACATTCAGTCCACCCAGAGAGGTCAAACCCAGAAGAATGGCCAATGAGAAGCTCACCAAGAGTGGATGCATATTGGCGGCCATCTTGGATCCTGTACTCCAATGTCTTGTGATGGCTCAGTGCTGTTGTGTAATTGTTAATGATAGGCCAAAATTAAAGCTCCTAGGTTTAAAAAACAACCGAGAAATATGTAAGTTAAATACCCTTCTCATCCAGAGAAATCATTGAGATATTAGTGAGAGAAGACAACAGTTTGGATACATCCAGGGAGTTTTCAAATGAGCTTGTATTCATGCCAGGAGGAAAAATAAAGAGCATTCAATTACTGTTGTGGGAGCTACTACTGCACACAGTTACAGAGAGCTAAATTGCCGTCAAGGCAAGGCAGAGGAACAAGTGAGTGAAAGAAATCAATCTCCCATCTCAAAAGGCTCCTAACAGGAGTGAATGAGTCCCTTGTGAGCAGGCACTCACATGCACAGACACATCACAGTCCCTGGCAATTCACTGTACTGTATGTGTGTAGGTGTGTTTATCAAAGCAAATAAATATTCTCAAATATCAGAAAATGTCACCTTTTCACAATACCATATGTCATCAGCAGACAGCAGAGGCGATTTTAGACCAGTCCAAATCCAGTGGCTGGGAGGAAATCCAGTTTAAGAGGGCGTGTTACCTACGAGTGAACTTGCCTCTGGCATTTCCAGCAATACACTCCCCCCGCTGAGTGGATGAATAATCCGTGAAAGTGAGAACTCTGGGTTCCTGATGGCACCAGCAGAAAAAGAAGATTCCTCTCAAACTCCCAGATAGTCATGGGCTTTTTTCCTCTCTTATTCCTGAGTTGAAAACAACTCTAAATGCTCAAAGCTGGAGTGAAATCAGTTCTTGATGTCCAGGAAAACTGACCAGAGTGCGTTGTTTTCCACTGGAGTTGTCTGTCTCCTCCACTTGCCCCTCTCAGCTTAACTTGCGTCTATCATCCTCCTACTGTCAATGTCACTGTTCAAAGGCAGCTTTTTTATTTTAGTGGTGGGCATCTTTTTGCTGCCACCTTGGTCCACTTTGAAGAACGTTATTCCTGCCTTGTACCTCCAGAATTTCAGTCTCTAATGAGTGATATCAGATATTCTTTCTCAAATTGTATTAAATATTTATTTCCAATTTCCAGCCAAAGAACAAACAGGTATTAACTATTCTTTAAAACATGACTCCAGGCTCTCATCAAAAGCGGAAATCCTATGATGATTACGGTCCAAAAGCGTTCCCCTTGCACCTGAGGCGTTTTTTTCCCGTCTTACACACACACACACACACACTTTCTCACGCGCACATTCACAAACAGCTCAAATCCCCCTGGTGACAGTGCTCTGTCAGTGTAAGTCTGTAGCTTTTAAGCAACACACAAGGAGTCCAGTGGCTTTTAGTGATCAGTGTGTGCAGGGCTCCTGTTGCTATTGCTCCACACGCACGCTCCTCTGAAACCCCTCCTATCCCAAGGAGCCCAGGATCTCTAACAGAGCCAGGACACCAGCTCGGTACTCTGTCTATCAGCCTTCTCTTCCCTGTCCTACAAGTGCTAAGGCGTATAGGGAGAGGAGGGAGGAGAAGAGGGGGAGGGCTAATGTTGTGATACTGAATCTCTGATCTTAACACGTTTGTGTTGCTGCAGCCAAGACGCGAGAAAAAAAGATAAATGGCTGGAATTACTTGGTGAGTGGAGTGTCCCACATAACGGATTTTTGGTGGTTTTCTTTTTCCTTCTTTATTTTTCTTTTGACTCAGTTCTTGATTGTGTCTCTTTGTTTACCCCCTATCCTCTCTTTAGTGCCTCTTTCTCTCTCTCCTACAACTTACCTCACCCTTTCTTTCCTCTCAGCCCGAGATGGGCTGTGGGATTTTGTCGTAGCTGAGGAAATATCAGCGTGGGGTCAGAAAGCCTGTGGACTGCCCTCTGCACTTGCACAAGCTTCGCTGGAATAATATTCCCCAGCCCATACGGACAAGAGAGACAAGTGGAGATGCGTCAGCCAAGCAGCGGTGTTGCACCGAGGGCAGATCAAAAAATATCCTGTTTTCAAAAGAAGCTCCCTTGGAAATCTAGGACTGCAGCAGAAGCTCTTTGTGGTTGTTATTGTTGTTGGTTCAACTACTCAGTTGCCAGGTTTTCAAATTTTCCCTTTGCAATGTTTTTTTTTTGTCTTTTTACCCCCCACTGAGAAAAAAATGGATAAAAAAATCTCAATGCATTAATATGCAACAGTTTTTAGGCAAATGCAATCCAATTTTTCATGCAATGGATTCACTCTGCTGTCAATTCAGTCCTTGTCCGGCTGCAGCTTCTATGAAAACAGGCATAATTTGATATATATGTATAGGAATTTTATATATATATCATATGTATGTGTTTTCACTGGTGCTCTGCTTGTGGGATGCTCCAAACAGAAGTGGGAAGAGACAGGAAAACCAGAAGCAATAAAATGCTTTTTTTTAATTCCATCCTCCCCCTTTGTTGTTTCATCTTCATCAGTGTTTATTCCCTTTTTTTCTTGTAGCCTCAGTCTGCTCAGTGCGTCTGTATCCCGTCCACTGGTGATGCTCGCGCTGCTGCCGCCGCCGCTGCTGTTCTCTGTCAGGACTGGATGATAATGTCTCACATACACACGCTCTCTCTCGCTCACTCCTCCCTCTCCCGCTCACTCCTCCCTCTCTCCCTCACTCCTCCCCTCATTCTCTCTCTCTTTCTCTCTCTCTCTCTCTCACACACACACACACACACACACTGATACCTTTTGTGGGCAAATGAGCGCAGCTCTTGCTTGCTGACTCTCCCTTTCACTCTCTTTCATTGTGTGTCACTGACACTCTCCTCTCTCAGTTTTGTCCCATATCTTTGTTTTCTTTTTGGCTCACTCCTTGTCCTGTTTCCCCAGCGCTTCCCCCCCTTTCTGGCCTTTTTTTAATCCATTCATCTCTCCTGTCTGTCTAACCTTTTCAGTTTGCTTTGGCTGCCTCTCGTGCCCTTACCTTCTTTGTTCCATTCACCCACTAGTATGGAGCTTTTATCCCTGCTCCTCTCATCCTCCCCCTGATTGTCTCTTTTTCTTTTACCCCATGTGCTACTTTCCTTTCCCAAAATGCCTGTCAATCCAACAAATAAGAGCAGTGGTGCTGACTGAGTAGCAGTTTGTAATGTGCAGGCATGCTTGCATGTGCATGTGTGTGGCATGTTTTGTGTATGTATGTGTGTGTGGCTTGGTGAGTGTTTGTGTCTGTGCGTAATAACTGCGCTAATACCTCTGCACATCCTCATCTTTGTGTGGCGCATGTCTGGAACATGTGTGGTGCTGCAGTCTATCAGGGCTGATTTAGGGAGAGAGAGAGAGATTGCAGAGATGGATGGAGGAGGAGAGGGAAGGAGGAAGCAAGAGTGAGATAAACAGAGTGAAAGAAAAAAAAGCGGAGAGATTGAGGCAGGAAGAGAGGGAGGGGAGGAGAGGACAGTGGAGCGGCTGCTAAAGAGAAAGCAAGAGAGGAAGGGGCTTGACAGAGAGGAGCAGGGGAGGGAAAAAGGAGAGGAATTATCGTAGGGAAGGGACAGGGATTAAGAAACATGGGGATAGCAACTGGAATAGGAACTGACAGAAGGATAGTGGGAGGATGTGGGGGGAAAAATATAGATGAATGGGAAGGGTGTGCAGACAGGTAGGAGAAAAGAAAGAAAAGCCACCTCGAGGTAAAGTGACATATCAGACAGAGAGAGAGAGAGGGGAACATTATTCAGAGAAAATGCTGGAGAGAGAAAGAGCCTCAGAAATTAGGAAATATACTATGGATGTAGAGAGAGGGGGGAAATGGAGAAGAAAGATGTTATGAATTTTGAATAATCTCAGATATAATGTTAAATGTGAACTAGATTCTAAAGAAGAGAAATAAGAAGAAGTAGTGCCTCTGGGTGTAACCATGAACCGGGCAAACCTCATCAGAAAACACTAGGAAAAAAGCAGCAAAGGAAACGCTGCTTAATATTTTATTCTGTTTTTAAGTGGTTGACAATATATTCATCTTAAATATTTATTTTCAAACTTTTTTGCATAAAAGCTTTTCTTTAATTTCCCCGTCAAAATCTTTTTCTTTAATGTTTCCTTTTTTACATTTCTCAGCACAGACCTTGTCTCTTTTGTGCATTTCAGCCACACAGTTTTTGTTGTTGTTGTTGTTTTTCCTGCAAGTACCCCTGGATCATCTCCATTTTCTGCTTGTACTCTGTCCAACCCTCTCGGCCTAAATTTGCTTAAAATCTTCAGCAAAATGCATCTGAAGTTATGTCGAGAATACACACAAGCACAAGCGATGCACTCTCAACTCAGGCAGTCACTAGCATATGGAGATGCGTGCTCCTGTGACTTCACACTAAAGTATGTGATGTGCCATAAATCAACTAATCCTTTTCCTCCCTGCAGACAATCTCCAGTCTGCCATTAAAGAATCCTCGGCCCACTTTCTCAAACGGAAAGCGCATCATTCCTTCAGAGAGAAAAAAAAAAAACGAAAATTGTTGTGAATGAAGATTGGCAGACTATCACGTACATACACAGGACAATGTTTCTCAGTGCTCAAAGAGGCAGTGAGACATCAGAGCGAAAGGTGTTGGCTGAAAAGCATGATGGGAAGGAAGGAGAGATGAGATAGATGAAAGAAGAAGTCCTGGGGGAGAGATGGAGGGCAGAGAATACACATTGAATGGGAGATCTGTCTTAAATCATTTCACTCTCTCCCTCTCTCTGCTTGGCTGTGGTCTAATAGAACACATGTTTCACAAGTATTAGGTACATGGACACATTGATACTGTATTTAATTTAAAAGCAGCTGGCTGTATTTGGTGTATTTTTTTATGATAGATCGTCCTTCCACATGTTGATGAAGCCACAAAACAATAAAATTATTTGTTCCATCTTTAGTGTCCTCTGCTCTTTTCTCCCTTTTCTCTCCACTTACATCCTCTCCTCCCCTTTCCCTGGCACTCCTCTCCTTTCTTTTGTTCCATGCCCTTGTTCTCTCCTCTACTTTCTTCTCATCTTCCACCTGTCTTCCTCACTCCCTCTCCTCTCATTTCCTCTACTCCTCACCCTTCATTAAATTTGATAGAAAAGTTAAGGAGGGTAAACATGCTTCCTCAAAGCCAACCTCCTTTCCTTCTCATCATCACCGTCACCTGCCACCTCTGCTGCTGCCGCTTCAATCCACATCCCCCTCTTTAACTTCGCTTCGTCCTTCCCTCTGTCTGTCTCCGTTTCCCATCCCACCTCATCTTCCCATCCTCTCATCAAACTGTCTCCAGCATCCCTTAAATTCCAGTGTCAGTGCCACACCACGCCATACCTGTCACTCCCACTCTGTATTCGCTCATGGGAGCGCCGGCTTTTTCTCGCTCTGTGTCACTCCAGTTCGCTCGCTACAGTTGCTCATCATTCCTGTACTCTCTGACTGTCACTCACTATAGATTAGCTCCGGGTGGAGACGAGCAGAGAGAAAAAGGATGGAGTACGGGACGGCAACTCAGACAAGGCCATGAGAGGATAATGAGTGAGAAAGCTGAAAAGTGTATGATTTAGGAGACAGTGGAAATATGAAAGAATGAAATAAATACCAAACAAACATCCATTTAGAGAGATGATAAACAGCAAACAAATCAAAGAGAAAACCACAGATAAAGTGATATATTTATATGGTGGCTTAAAAGAGTTTCACGACACCTGCAGGATTGATGGATGTTTGCAGTTGAAGGAGTGTTGTTATTTTTGGCTGAACCAGCCATGAACCAACACTGAATGTCTGTCCATCACTGGCTCACTGAGTGATGAAGTTACACCATTGGTCGGCCAGCCCAGTGTTGGATTTTCCCCACTGGCCATTGCTCTTCCAAAATGAATTGGTGCAATAGTGTCTGTAACATCCTTGGGGCGTTTACATTAGAGCCGTGAGCACAGTGTAGTCCCAAATGAAATTTTAAAAACTCACATTTACTGACTGAAGCGCAGCACACAGAGGCTCAGACACTGACGGGAGCAACAACCGGTGGGTGCAAAGAGACGCAAAGGACCCATTTTACCAGCCTGCAGGTTGGCTAGCAGCTAGTTAGCATTGCTAGCATAATTAGCATAGCTGTGCCATGCTATATGTAGCTATTATACTGTATAAAAATAATGTGTAGCTGTGGTGTTTCCAGCCTGGTGACAGGTGTGTTTACTGTGTTTGAAAGGCACGGTGCGGACATAAAGTCACACAGCTGACGGACTGTTTGTCTAGCATGCTAATCCTACATAAACATATGGATGAGAACATGTGTTTTTGTAGAGGCATTTGTAGATTGAAACAGATGAAAAAGCAAAAGGAGTTAACTTAGTTAATTAGCATAGTTGTGTTGTTCTTGCAATTACATTTATAACCTTTTCACTCAAACGTTGCTAAACCATGTCATGTAAAGTGCAACTTAAGTACATTTTAACAACAAACATAACTGGGGCGGCTACAGAAAATGTTTGATGCACATTTAAAATGCAAGAATTTACATTATAGACACTACCACTGAATATTTCTGTAACAAACTGTCCACAATTTAGCACACTGACCACACACAGTCCAGTCCATTTACTAGGTTTAGTCTTGTTTTTAATTCACTGCCCTGTTCAGCAGCGTCCTGAGCCAGTGCCCTCCCACAACCTTGCCCTTGACTGCAGAGGCCAGACATCGTATACCTGCCATTGATTGGGAGCAGGCGCACACACACATACACACACACAAACACGCACACAAACACAAACACATTAATGCCTTCACACACACCTGAGCACTGCCGCATATGACTGCAGGGACACACAAATACAAGCACAGATATCTTGTTTAACAGGATGGATTTGAATGTTTATGCCCTTTGTCGAAATTAAGAGTGTTTTTGCTGTGTGTGTGTGTGTGTGTCTGAGTGTGTTTGTTAGGACAAATGATCAATTTTTTTCTATTACCTCTTCAACAATGGCACTAGTGTTTAGTATTTTGCTGCTAAGACCACTGTATTAAAATTCCTAGTTATTGTGGTATTTTAGGAAACACTGCTTTCTTGAAGCCAATCGTTTTGACATTGTCAGTCAACCAGTAGACAATAAATTGTCCAACCTGTTAAGAAATAAGCTTTAGAGGTGCTGGTAGAGGGATTTGTAGCCTTTGGACAAACCCAGGCTTGCTGTTTCCAGTTTTTATACAAAGTTAACCTAACTGGCTAGAGGTGTAGCTTCACACTTACTGACATTTGTGGTATTGATCTTCACAACTAACGCTCGACAAGAAAGCAAGTAAACGTCTCCCAAAATGTCAACCTATTGCTGTCAAAACAGAGCCACTAAAACTTGTACATCGCCCTCCCTGTACATGATGAAAGAGGGTAAAAGCTGTCTAATGGATGTGCAATTCCAGCCAGTACAAGTGGAGGTTTGTGTCTCATATTATCTCAAAGGTTAAAGATAAAAATAAAAAGTTCTTGAAAAGTATCACAGTCTCAGTGGAGGTTTAGAAATGTTCCCTAGCTCTCATCATTTCAGCACTCTTTAAATAATTTGCGGCCGAATCCCCCCCTCGAGGGCCAGCTGGGTCCAATTCCCGGCTGTGGCACTTTTTGTATTGTGATCCCTCTTTGTCTGTAACCCTCTCAGCTTTCCTTCTTCTTCAATCAAAAGAAAGTACACACAGAGCTCACCCTGTCTGTTCCTCATGTCAGACGAAAAAAAGAAAAGGCGTGTTGTGAAAGAAGAGCCTTTGCTCTAACCTCGCTGTAAGACAATGTGGGTCAGCTTGATATAAAAAGAATAAGAAATCTATTGGTTGTCTTGAATTTCCTGTTGTAAATGTTTTCAGTTCATTATTGGATTGCACAGCTTGCACAACTGGAATTATGTTCTGTGTATTTTACAGTATGTAGTACATGAAACAGTTTTATAACTTTGACATGCAAAGTTTTAGGATTTATTTATAATATATCAACTTTTTTAGCTTGTCTCACTAGTGTTCTTTTACCTTCTTAGTATTTACAAATTACACTTCTTTTTTCCCCTTGTTTCTCTGTATTTTAAAACCCCTATAAAGTCCTGTCCATGGGCAGGTCAATGACTACTACTAATGTATTTAAGTATTGATGATCCTACTCAGCCATTTGTATACCAGCCTATCCATTCTTGTTAGTCAGCTATCCAAAAACCCATTTGGTTTAATGATGGCAAACAAAAGACTCAGTTTACACGAGAGATACACAATTTCAACTTAACTCATCAGCCATTGAGCCAAACAAACTCGATGACACTGCAATCATCTACTCTATTTGCCACTCTTGCCAACTCGTGATCTGAAACTGCTTGTCAGCTAGAAAGGTATCATACATTTTTGACCTGCAAATCGCCCTTATAGTCTGCCAGCCAGAATATAATCATATATTTGCCAAGCTGCTGGTAGCTCCAGCTCCACATTTATCTGGCTTGGAGATTTTCTTCCAAGAACACAACATGATGGATTTTCTGGACCTCTGTTGCAAACATAGACAAATGCATGCCAAGACAAGGAAGTGCCCAAAGAACATGGAGGAGCTATGTGGTTAATGGTTGGAATCAAGTACCAGTAATATGAAGTAATCAAGACATAACTTTTGGTGGTGGCATTTATTTTTGTTCTAAACTTGGCACTTGTATGGATCTAAATTTGTCAAAATAAAAGTGAGCTGAACGTATTACTATTTCAGTGGTCAGAGAGAATCTACAGAGAAATTATAGATGGCATAAAATGTTGCTGGTGACCAATGTCTACTGGCAAGGGCTCCATCCCAACCCTGTACAGGATAAGTGGATATTGATAATTGATGGATAGATTTAAGTGAGCAAGAGTCAGTGAAGAACTACCAATCAACTAACCAGAGCATCAAATGGCCAAAGAGCCACCAGGCTATCCAACTGGCCTTGCAGTCAGCCAGTATTTGCCAATAGAGGATAATACAGCTGTGTCTCCATGGGGGGTCTGTGTCATTATTAGCTGTCTGTCTCTGTTTCATACTAATACTGTCTGAGTCCCCTGCAAAGCCATCCAGCGTGCATTTCTGTGTGTGTACGTGTGTCAGTGGTGACGGACGCTGTAACTCAATCAGCCAGTCAGAGATGAGATCTGTCCTCACTTGTGTCTCAAAAAGAGGGACGGCATGAAGAGAGATGTAGAAAGAGAGCGTCCAAGTGAGAAGAAGATAGACAGGAAGGTCACGTGAAGGTGAACAAACGATAGTGGAAATGGTGTGTGTGACATGGGGAGAAAGAGATGGGAATAATGATGAATACAAAAAGAAAGTGAGAGTTGGATAGATTTGCATTAAGGGGACCTTGTTAATGGAGAAACATGCTCTCCTTTGCTCCCTCTCTGCTAAATTTTTGTGACGCAAAGCGGATTTGTAAAATCCAGAAGAAATGTATTGCAGCTCAGTGATCAGTGCATGCACACGCACACATTGGGGTGTAAAGCCTTTAAATTTGCATGTTTGATACAGCATAAGGTCTATAATTCACACATGTATTAGCACATGTATTCCATAATTAATCAGTTTAGATGATTTGTGCAGACACTGGTTTAAGTATGTGTCTGTGCTCGCATATGTGTGTGCGCAGTTCGAATCAGTGGATTTCGGTGGATTAGCCTAGTTTAGGGCTGATGTTTTCATCACCGCGGCTCTTAAACTTATGGATGACTCATATTTGGTCCAGTACTGCTGATGACATCACTATACATCTTGCAGTGCTTCTCCCCGGAGCTGTTTATCCAACTCTATATTTATCATCTTATCACACTTACAGAAACACATTTTAAATAGTGCAGTCGATTACCTAGATGCCATGAAGAGCCCAAGAGCACCCTTAAGATTTCGTGAAGGGTTATAAACGCGGGGAAAATCCAACATATTATAGCGTGTAAATACATGTGACATGTATTGGAAAGCAAGTTGCCTCCGGGAGGATATTTTTCCTGATCTAATCTAAAATGTTCACGCTGAGATGGTGGTATCAAAGTCAGGGCTTCCTCTTTAATTTGATCCTTTAAACTTCTTCAAAGGGAAAGTCAAGTCAAGGAGGCTTATAGCAGCGCCTGAATTACTGAATCGTTCTCCTTTTTTTTTCTTGAGAGGAGTGAAATTGTGAAATATTCAAAGTTATCCAAAATAATTCATTGTATCCATTCAAATATTCATTCAAAAATGTCCACCATGTATAATTTAGTTAGACAGTCCTGATTTAGTCACCATATGTCTGGAATTAACCATTTTGGGCAACGGTAGGATCAGATGCTTTGTATGCTTATGATGCAGGAGTGGTTACATCAAAAATCAACTACAGAGCAGTGGAAGCTGAGGCACGTCTCTTTCTTATTATTCTGAAATGATAAATACCCCTCCTACCATCAGTCTCCAAGGAAGTGCAGTGATAGCAAAACTATAACTCTCCCAGTCTAACAAATTCAGCCGAGAGATTTCTTTTTTTAATTGGCTTTAAAGGAGCACTTACCCAGTATACTCCCAAAGATAACAGTCTATGGTGGCGGCACATTGTGTGCAACAGGGATTTATTGGAAGTGATTTCGTGGTCCCAGTAAATCCCTGATATTGACAAAAAAAACTTGTTTTTTTCTGTCCTTCATTCCCACAGATACTAAGCTTTGAAAAGAGTCTTTTTAAAACCACCTTGGGTCTAACTGACTAAAACTCTTACGAGTTGTAGTCTCTTATTCTCTTTTATTTTCATGTTCCAAATTCATTAGTATTCAGAGCTCACTTAAGCTATGGGAACAACGACAGAAATGTCTTCTCCGCCATCATCAAAGCCCACTGCAGTGACCTCATTATCCTTTTCAAATTTCAAAGCCCCACTGAAATTGGTTCAACGCAAGATCTATCGCTGCCAATCACAAACAATCTAAATCAAAATGACATTCTCCTGTGTAGCTAGTGAGAGTATCCGTACTCATGCTGATAGAGGAAAATAGGAGTTCAATTTACACTGAATGCAACAACATCCATCTGAAGTGTTACTGAGAGTCCATTACATCTTTAAGCAAATTAAGCAACTAAAATGATCCTATCACACCTCAAACACAACCTCCTTACCTGAAATTATATATTTGAAGTGATGAATTACAAGACTAACTATATGGGAGCTGAGTCATTTCTTAATGTATCGCTCACTTAACCTTCATTTAGCAGCTATAATTGACCTGCTCTACAATACGTCACATTTCAGCTTGACCCACTGTGGCTGTTAACTAGAGGTGTAATGGCACACAAAATCCATTGTTTGGTACGTACCTTGTTTGTGGGGTCACAGTTCAGTATGATTTTGGTACAGCATAAAAAAAGAGAAGTAAAAAATAACATGTTGGTCTTTGAAAAATACAAATATTTCATTGTCATCCTGGAAGAGGCCTGTCCCAGAATAGAAATGTTTAATCATAGGATAACAACTTTGTATTGATTTGCAGTGACCAGACAAGTGGAACCCAACCATGCCAGAAAAATGCCCCCCACAGCATAACAGATCCATCAGATCCTCTCACTGGAGGGGCCAAGCATTCAGACAAGTACTGTTTCCTTTAATTTGTCACCTGTGGCTCCACTACACTATGCCAATGTTGGAGAAAGGTCTGGCATCACCAAAGACCAAAAAAATATGGATGTAGTCACCATGATGTCACCCACTGGTTTGTGTACTGCTGTTTTAAAGGTAAGCAATTTGACCTTTGCAATCGTTCATTTGGTCATGGCCATCGTTGATTTTTGGAGCCAGAATTGGCCATATTTGGATAAAAGGGTGGAGCTGACTGTAGCTGACCTAGCTTTGTTAACACTAGCAAAAATACAAGCCTAAAACCATTAAAGCAAAATGTGAAAAATGACTCCTTAGTACAACCAATCGCTGAACAAGATTCTTTTAGTGACCAAAATGTAACAATCAACTTTCATGAACTGAAAACACGCTGAATTAGCAGCAACTATGCCTATACTGTACACCTCCATATCATTCTTCTACAGTGGAAAAAACCCCACTGTCGCTTGTTTGTATTTCTTTAAATCAATCATATTCATCTTCGGCAGGATGCATCAACGGTGCCCTTGCAAAGTAGTGTCAGGCGGGAACTTATAACTTACATATAAAATTCAAAGATGTATGTCAACTATGTTATAAAACTTTTACTGATAAAAATGACCAACATAACTTTGTTCTTGTTTCACATACCAATGGAGATATTGAAATTGGTAACAGGCAGATAGCAGAAGGGGAGGAGAATGCCGGCTGAAATAGGTGGTCAGTGGCACTAATTTCAGTTAGATGAAAAGATTGATACCACTTTAATGTCTATGCAGTAGAAATGTTGCTGGAGCTAGCAGCTGGTTAGCTTAGCATAAAGAATGGAAACAGGGGGAAACAGCCAGCCTGACTCTGTCCAAAGCTAGCAAACAAGCACTTAATGGAACACTAATTAACATGATTTTGTTTGTTTAATCTGCACAAACACTGATATTATTGCAATTAAATCATTTTATTTAATGTAATTGTTTTTAATTGAATTTAATCAATTTAAGTTATTTTAATGTATGATTGTATGTATTTGAATCAGTATATTCAATTTAATTGTATTATTCAACAGTAACATCATTGTATTATTCAACAGTAACATCTCTTCACAGGGTAAACTTTTTTAGAATATTTTTTCTGACTACTATTAAGGCTTCCCTAAAGGATTTTTATCATCTTTTGAAAGCAGAGACAGTGAAAAATTATACTCTACAGGCCACATCTGTCACTTATCTGTCCTAAAGCACACATTTTTATAGGCAGGCTTTCTCTCCCATAACGTCTCCCTGTGGATTCCAGCACATCTCAAAGAGAGCAAACACTGAAATGTAATTCCTATCAGGCCAGTCATTACAAATTCATTGCATTCAAGATGACGTGGGGAAGTCTGAGTGTTTGACCAGACTGTGATGGTTCATCTGGGAATCCACTATGGATATTAAAAGAAAAAGTGCCAAATCTGATAAAGTGACGTAATGTCATTGTTTCACTTGTTTCCAGAATGTACTGCATACTATAACTGCCTATCAGTGATGGAACAAGTACTCAGATTATTGCCTTAATTTCTGAAACCAGAACCACTATTTTGATGTATAACAGTACACACTTGTATTTTATGGCAGTATTGCATATTATATGGAACATCCTAATCTGCAAAGTAATTAGTGAATTTAGCTGTCAAAGTAGTGGCACATTATTTTCCTCTGAAATATAGTAGAAGTATAAATTAGCAGTGTGGTGAGTTCTAATGCCTCATTTATAAGTACAGTGCTTAACTAAATGCTATTAATTACATGCCTCCTGTTTCCATGAATGAAAGGACATCTTCAAATAAAGTGAATTGCACTTCTAGCACCAAGATGCAAATCAAAATACACTGAAATACAATTCAACAAATAAAATCCTTTACAATAAAACACACACACACACACACACACACACACACACACACACACACACACACACACACACACACACACACACACACACACACACACACATCCATCCATATATGATATTTCTATATAAAGTGTGTGATGGTGTTTGGTATGTTAATGTATATGTCTGCATTTACTACCACTCATGCAAGAAATTGAATAGCTACTGTCCGTAGTGAACTCATTAACACACAAGCGTACACTCATCCAGTTAAGCCCTTGACCCATATCATCATTAATGACCCTTACAAGGTCATTGTAATGTCTGTAATGACACTTGACACACACAGACTGAAACACATGCTCTCACTCTCTTTCTCTCTGAGGGAGGTTTTAAGTTTAACACTGCCACCATAAAGGTTTATCTCAGCTCTAATCAATACTGTATGACGTTCATTATCTTTGTCTTTAGTAATATAATCACACCATAGCCCGAGAGAAGTGTAGCACAATCCTTTATCATTATCATCACCGTCATCATAATTGTTATTGATGTAAGTGGATGGATATTTAAAGTACAGAAAAGCACTATATTCATCCTCTGGGAGATATTTCTTTTTGTGTGAGAAGTATAATACTGTTCCTACTAAATGGATGAACAAAATGTGTCACTGTTGTGTTTTATGCGTAATCTTTGCATTACAGAGAGATTCTACATGAGTACGCACAGACACACCAAATTATTGGTGCAATTTATTTTACATTTAAGGTTATTTGTAGCAAATTATTGGATCCATTCATTTTTTGAGTCTATTCATTACAGTGTAGAAGACCAACCATGCTATTTTTATTTATAGTTTGCATTCAGTTAAGCTTACTTTCCATATTCATTATCAGCTAATATACTTAAAGTATCGCAGGTAAAAGTACTCATTATGACTGACTGTTGATGGTTCACATGGTTCAAGTGCTTTCTATAATGTATGGTAGTTTAATCAATAATAATAAAATCACTTTTTTTTTTTAAGTACCCATTATTATGCTGATAGCAGCAAGCCACTCTCAAATCTTCTTCCTCTCTTCTCTGGTTTCTCTCTGACTGCCACATATTCGATAATTTATGTGATTCATTCTTGAAGTCTGGCAACCAATCACAATGACAAATGACAACCTGTGACTCAAGTATAACTGTCAAATAAATTGTAGTATAAGTATAAATTAGCATAACATGGATATAAGTACAAGGGCCAACCAAGGTTCCTCAGTTTGTGTACTTGATGTGTCTAGCAGTGTCTTTGTGTTTCCAGAAGTGACAACATTTTAATTGGGTTGAATTATTGCAAAATCTTTGAATTTTTCCTTTATTGTAATCTTTAATGTAATCTTTACTGCCATAGTACTAGTTGAATATTGACTTTTGTCATATTGACAGTAGCACACATCAGGGCAGCAATCTGTCTGACTGTCTGTTGGCTGTGTAAAATAAATTACAAGATACTTTGCACAGTGTGTCTAGAGCACTGTTTCCCAACCCGTCTTTCTTGTGACCCCTTAAAAAAAAAAAGAAGCCTAATTGGGCCCCTTGCTATGTTTCCACCAAAAGAGAGATTCCCACTCTAAACTTCTTTGATGTAATTGTTCGAGGCCGACTATTTCACTGAAATACAAACATTACACAGAAATGTTCAAAAAGATAAATGCAGATGAATGTATCACAGCTTTAGTTTTTTCTCCTTTTAGCTCCAGTTAATCGTCTCACAACCCCTTAGGTTTATCTTGTGACCCTTTTCAGGGGCTCAACCCTAAAAACCTATGTTGGGAACCACTGGTCTAGAGTATAAGAATCCTTTGACCTGAGATGACAGTAAATCTAAGGGAAATGTCTGTGTGGAAAAACCCTCACCCAGCCGTTAACCCAGAGTTAAAAAAAACCGCAGGCTACTATGTGGGAAAGCTCTATGCCTGCTCATTATATATCAATAAGTAGACAAAACTGTAGACATAATGAGGTAGATTCAATTATTATAATTGATACTAACTCCTAATTGGATATAATGAAAGCCATGTTGTACTGCACGATTTATTCCAAAATCAATTCTGTAGAAAATTCACATATTTTAAAAGCTTCAATTCATGTGAGTTCATATGAGATTGAGCTGTCATGCACTGTCATGCACATTCATTCCTGAATTGATGTGGGGGATATATAGCCTTGGTTAAATTGACATGCAATACATTTCCATGACAGGGCTATTGTGCTGGGGTCATGAGTGCAGCGTGTGCACACGGGGAGCTAAACTCATACTAAGCTCATCCAAGCGAGGCCAGAATCACACAGCATCTCAACCTATGGAACAGTATAAAAAATCAGCAGCTGCACATCGAGGTCCACGTGAATCTTGGTGGATCTTCCTTCCTTTCTTTCTCCCTCTTGCCTGTAAAACCTTGCAGTTCAACCAAAGTTCAGTTTTTCTGATGTATTTCAAAGCAAAGATATCCACTGATGATGCCTGACAAAATAATTACAGGCATGAGAGTAAAGCACATTATGGGTTGCCATGAAAGGCCTGAGTCATCTGGAGACATTTGCCTCTGAAACAGCTGTGGTTTTTTTGGGGGGGATAGAGATAAGTAGTACTTTCATCAATAAGAAAAGATATCAAGGATGGGCAATTGTATAAACCCATAATTGAGGGAACCATTTGCCACGTACTCTTGCTGTTGATTGTCTGTGTGGGAGACATCAGGTTGAATCCTATCAGCTGCGTGTGGTGTTGGGATTTAGAGAGTGATTATATTTGACATCCTGCTAACAATCCCCCTGTTGGTGAAACCATTTAAAGGTACAAACAGCAAGATGTTTCACTTTTAGCTGGGGGCATATAACACAATAATAGCATCAGCTGTCAGCCGTGAAGACACTGTGGGGAAAGCAAGCATTCAGATTGTTGTATGAGCTGCCGAATCGAGGGAGGCTAAAGCACAAAAGATGTAGAAACTGTAAAGAAGAGCGCAGCTAAGGGACGGAGAAGACTGGGTGAAAAGAAGGTGCCTTTCAGTTTAATTAGTGGCGGCAAATTAATTAGCAGCAGGATGTGAATTAATTAGTGTTCCAAAGGCAATTTAAAGGCACTGCCATAAGGAGCCACTGTGGAGGTCCCATAAGGCTTTACAGTTTGTTGCAGCCCAAACATTATCCTATTAATTAGCAATTAAATACTTTTTGAATCTCCCTTTCTATCAATCTGTCTCTCTTACTCTCTATTATTTTTGTCCCTGTATTTTCTCTGCCGCACCTTCAGGAAACAGAAATGCAAGCCCCTGTTGATACTTACAGTGGAAGTCGTCTTTGCACTTGCGTCTGAGTTAGCGTGAATGTGACTGAAACCTCTGAATTGCTCACTAATGTTGCTCTGTGTCGCTTGCTCTTTTCCATTTTTCCATGCAACATTGACAACCGTTACCCCAAGGTTCTGTTTTATTTCACCAAGAAAAAGATAGCTACAGTTCAGGGGACTTGAGGGTATTTAAATATTTCTTTCTCAAGACTCGAGTAGGAGTGCAGATGGGGAGGAAACAGAGTTTGATACTCTCATTGATTTTTAAAAGGCATCTAATTCCTCATGCTCTCACGCCAGTACTTTCTGCTGGCTGCTTTCCAGCCATCATTACCTGGTTGGTGTAACTGAATGGGTCAGTGCACAGGAGATTGGCTGGTTTTGAGGGTAGTTTCTGCTTCAGTTTTCACCAACAACAAAAAAAGCAGTAAAACCCTACTGTTGAAGGTATTGATGGAATTGATTTCAATTAATTCAATTTATGTGACAAGATAGTTTTATATCTCATATTACCCTCCTTTTCTCTTACCTCCTTACAATATATCCTGCACTATGAAACAATGTGGAATCGAGTGGATATATAAAACATGTTTCAATAAGCAGACATCAAATGGAAGAGTATAATAATATTTATTGAGGTTACCCTTTGGCGATAATACCCCATCGATACATGGCATCTTTATTAAGTATAAGCCCATATAAAGATTGGAGATGGGATAGTACTCCCCAGAGACTAGACATTGGTGGTGGTAGTGGAGTGAAGCCAGAAAAGGCAGAATGATAGAGTTGAAGTGATATTTAAACAAGACTAGGAGTCTACAGCCATGCTAGCAGTTCTGTGAGCCTGTACTTGGGCAAAATATGGTTTGAGCAAAATGCACACATATTGATATTAAACAGGTAAACTATTTGCTATGTTAATATGCTGTTATCCCACTGGGTGTGTTTGTGCCACATTCCTTTCTGCCTCCTTCCATAATTCCTCCTTCCACAACAGGAGAATTTTAGAAGGGCAAGCCATTTGCCTTTTAAATTCAATTGAATTGTTACTACTACAATTCCTGCAGCCTATTCAAAGATGAAGATTGCGTTTAGGCTACCATAATTACTGCAGTAGAAGAGCAACTAAACAGCCCGATTTTGTTGACTTTCTTTATTTGGTAATTTTCCTTGATTTTTGTGCTTCTACTGTACGCTACATATTGAAATGGTTTCTTTGATTGTTTTAATTGTTTTTATTGCTGGTATATGATTGGAAGTCTGCCCAGGGGGTTTTATTTGGAAAATTGATACATATTTTTAACATAGTGGACCGGAGAACAGCTTCTATGACACTTCTGAAAAATCATGTGCGATCACAATTACTGACTAGAGTGGCCGCAATACGCTCCGGTGGCTGTGTCGGAGCCGGAAAGCAGCGCAGACGTGCTTGATGGGATCAAACTGTTAGTTTTGCAGGTATTTAGGTAACAAACTTAAGTATTGGACCTCGATGAAAAGTTAAGGGGTCACCAAAGTTATTACAAGACATATTTAATATCTGTACCAAATGCCACGGTAATCAATCCAATACTTGTTGAGACATATCATTCCACACAAGTGAACCTCATGGCGGTGCTTGAGGAAAAGTCAGTGGAATATCAATAAACACAATAAAAAAATGTCCAATTATGTGCAATTTCAAAAAAGTGCTTTACCTCCTTTAAAAGCCTGATAGAATTTGTTGTCATCAGATGACCTCAGTAGCTTAGTATTTTCCCCTGAAGATTAAGCACACAAATACCAGGTTTCATACTCTATGGGTTGAGATTGATTTTCCATCATCAGTCAGAAACAACTGCTTGCAGCTGTGGATTTAGGGAGTCTGGGAAACATGTAGAAAATTGCAAACTCATATCAAAGGCTGACACAGTGCTCTATTGATTTGTTCTCGAGTGCAATTGGGATAATAACAATTGATATTTCTGTTTTTCATAACAAGTATGTTGCATATATTACATTAACGTGTTCAAAGCAATGGTAGTGGCATACAGTATACCCATCTCTTTGGCCCCACTTGTCTCTGTAAAAGGGAAAAGCGGCTTAATCATCGTCCATGTTAGGGTCATCGAGTTGAATGTGTCATCATGTTCTATTCCTTCCTCCTCCTGACTCAACCTGAGGAAGCGGTGTACCTGCCTGAAGGGCAGAGGGTACACGTGATTGGTGGCTCTCAAGTTGCCATGAAGTCATCACCATGGAAACCATGATAATATAAGAGAAGAGGAAAGGGTATCCACTAAATTATTGCCGTCTGTTTTTTCTTCATCACCTATTATCCTTATATGATCTTTTTTTTTAGCTTTTTGGAGTGAATGTTCTATGACACTTTGAGGGTTCATTTCACTTTCTTTTATTTTTGTTTGTTGACGTAGGAATATATTAAACCTGTATTAAATTTAAAAAAACATGAAAGTCAGTTTGCAGTAGGGAATCCACCTGATTAATGCACAGTTAACATAATAATTGTTATTCCAATCTTTAATTGCACATTGCTCATGTTCACCGACAGCTTCTCCACATGCAGCTTATCTCAGCCTCAGGCTAGATGCTGTTTCCACGTAGACAGCTCATCAAGATGAGAGACGAGTGTTGGGTTGTGAACTTACCGAACTGGGTGTCAGGACTAACAATACACTTCCTGCCTGCAGGCATAAAGTAGCATTATTGTAGCTTTTAATTCCTAGTGTGGCAACCCTTGTCTGACTTTTAGAGAAAATATCCATCTAGCTTGTCAGCAAAGCAATATAATAGCTTGCACTGCTCTCTTTCTCCCAGGTTCTCAAATGACTAAAAGGAACTAGAAATAGTTAATGTGGTTCAGGTGTCCCTCACTGCTGCATTAGCACACGACACAGGAGTGCTACTTTAAGACACAACACTACTACAGTAAAAACCCTCCTGTGGCCACTCTGAGGACTTCCCTCGGGTCATCTCTTCCCCCTTGTTGTGTAACATCAGGCTGGGACTGACCATCGATTCTTCCCGCTGACTATGTGAAGTCATGCGTGGTGCTCATTCTCACACAGCACATCGACTACAACAGCCCCTAATCAATGCTAATGACACCGCATGTGCAACATTGCTACAACTTTTACACAACTTGCACATTTTGCTCATTTAGCACTAACACATGTCGGAGGGTAACTGCAGGGCAATCGATCTTAGATGCTGCTTCCTGACACTGGGATACTGTTAAACTGTGTGCAGCTTCAGTAAGGTTATTTTCAGCTGTGAGACGTTGCACAGACCAAAGTTCTTAAGTCCCTGTTGTGTCAGGGAGCACTACATGCAGGAGCAAACTACTACCACTCTGTTGGTCACCACAGCAAAAGTCCAATAAAAGTCAATCCTGTCATTTAAAAATGTGTTAAAATACCACTTATTTGAAACAGCAACTTTTGCGAGAAACATAATGTCACTCAGATGTATAAGAAATGTGTTTTATATTCACGCAGTGCAATTGAACCATAATTAACATTATATTGGTTATGTTTTGGCAGCTAAGGACACTAGGTCAAAGTTGCTATTTATAGTTTTATATTACTAGTAGTTCATGTATGTGAAAGGAGTTGTAAGAAGTGACCCTCCCACCTCTTCAGAGCATTATAGTGTCTTTCAGGGCATTATGTCCCACAATTTTACTCTTTAGGTTCATCTCTATCTGCTGGATGTGTAAATAGGCAACTCTGCATGTGTCAGTGTTCAGCTCCGCCCAAGTTGCCATAAAATCTTTCTCATCATTGCATGGTAAAGCCCAACTGAAATCACATGTAATCAAATGTATTGTTAAAGGTAAAATGTGTGGAATTTTAATGGACTTGACAGAAATGGAATATAATATTCATAAGTATGTTTTAATTGCTGTATAAAATCATGAAAATAAAAACGGTTGTGTTTTGTTACCTTAGAATGAGCCCTTTATTTCCATATAGGGAGCAGGTCCTCTATCATGGAAACACCGCCATGTTTCTACAGTAGCACAGAATGGACTAACTAAACACTGGCTCTAGGGAGGGCCTTTTGTGTTTTTTGCAAGTTTTGCGCCCACTGTACATTCTCCTACATGATTGAAAAAGAACCTCACTTCTGGATGCCACTTAACTTTACACACTTGTCCCTTAATAGTTTTGTATTACTAGAATGATTAAAAAGGGTCTTTGGAAAAGTGTCTCAAATTATCCCTTTTGTCTCAGCCTTCTTGGGGCTGCTTAGCTTGCAGGCTATGAGTGTTACTGTATGGAAAGGAGACAAATTAAACAAACTGCTGTAGTTACAAGTCATGGACAGACAATGTGTCACTAACAGGGACTTTTAGAAAAGCATAATGACCAAACCAGTATCTATATTTTTAATAATGTTCCCTTTAATTACTTACGTTTAGCATCCGTTTTTCTCTCTCAGTCCGAGGTCACATTTTCAGGTATGTTTATATGTTTTTTAGCATGCTGCAGTTTAGCAGCTAATTGGCTATCTAGTCTGTTAACTTACATTAACGTACGTCCCAGTGCTATTTGTTTGGGGTCTCATTTAACAAGTTAGGACAAGATGTGTGTTATCAGGGTCAGTGTAACTGTCTGCTTTATAGTGAAATAATGTCTCTATCTACATATGCTGATGATAGAATGGTATTTTATCGAACATATGTAAAACTTTTGGGCACAATCACACTCAAAGAATTTAAAATATAACTTTATTCACCTTTGGTTTCTAATTTCTTTCTCAAAGGGGACCACAAGAATAGTGATTTACAGAGCAGATATATAAGTATATATATAAGTTCAACTGAAAATTAATTTCAGTTGAACTTTAAAGTTAAGGATAAGAATATTGAAAAAGTGAATAATGACTTGAAGCATGAGACACCACAATCTTTTGCCACCCCTAACCCGTTTGTTTTGGCACAGCCAAGCAAACTCCAGTCTCCACTGTGTACACCCATCATCTCTCTCATCCACCATCCTCCGTAGGTAGGTGGATAAAAAAAGCAGTAAAAAAAAAAAGATATACAAAATACCAGAATTGTTTCCTGTTTTTGTGACTTACAATGATGTTTTTTGTTGGTTCTTTTTACAATAAAAACAGAACACCTTCAACATTTAATGAATATGTGCTTTTCTAGTGGCATACAGATTTCTCACAGTGTGTACCTATGTGTGAATGTGTCACATGCACACCTTCTGCAGTCCTCCTCTATGATGTTATTTATATGCAGTATGTGCAGGCAGAAAATCCTCATTAAATAAGGACTGAACAGATACAGAGGTGCCAGGCCACCAAATCTGTAAGATTGGAGAGGATGATAATACTGTATTGGAGTCAGCTATAAATCACAGACTGATAAGGTCAGCTCCTGAATAATGATCATAATAATGTGATGAGTCCCAGCTATGAGACAGAGCCGGCGGACAATTCTTGGGCATAAAATTGTTAGAGAGGAGCTTGCACATGCATACTGTGGAACATTGGTGTATACTGTACGTGTGTGTGTGTGTGTGTGTGTGTGTGTAGGTCTGGTGCATCTGTATGTGGATTATTTGCATGTGCATGACTGAGCAATTGTGCACTTCGGATAGGTTTACTGAGAAGCTCAGTTTGGCAAGACATCCGCCTTTCACATTCCCCCACCTGCCCCCCAGCCAGAAAACAATAGCTCCTCTGCTAAATATAGGGCGTCTGCATTTTACCTCTCCCTTCTTTCTCACTCTGTCCCACCTCACTCTAACACACAAAAAAACTCTCTTATCTCTCTAACATATTACGCAATGCTTCCTCACTCTCCAGTTTCTTTCTTGCAACCTCTCATCTTTTTAGCCGTGCTAGAGGCATGGCCCAAGGGATGGTTATACTGGTTGAACAGTTAGTCAGTGAATACAGCTCTTTGATCCTCAGCTTTTGGATTGCCATGAAATCAAATCTGCTGACAGACTTTTATAGACACCAGAAGATAAATCCTAATGACTTTGATGATTCACTGACATAGCATCTCACTTCTTCATCTCTTTAGTTCATGACAGGATAGCTCCAAAACTACCACTATCACATAATGTTAAATGTAATTTTTCAAGAAAAAATGCCAAAACTGTGCTAATTAAACAATTTGCTAGGCTGGGTTTCTTATTTTTTCAAGTTGGTCGTAAAACAATAATCAGGTGCTCAAATGACCATTGAAACATGTTTTTTCTTGCTATAATCATTTCTCCTGTTCAAAGTAACCATTAGAAGATCCTTTCATAATGCTCTGTTATGTAAGTGGTGGAGACAAAATCCACAGTCCTCGTTTTGAATGAAAATGTATTTAAAAGTTTATCTGCAGATAGAGGCTTCAGGCATCTGAAATGGTCAAATAAAGTCTAAAGGTGTTTCACATTTCATTCTTTTTTATAAAAAAATATCTCTTTGTGTCTCGATGGACAGTGTTTCTCTGGTCAGCTGCAGTGAAAGGATTGTAACAAAAAGAGGGAACTTGGCACAAAAAAAGACTATTGACTTGTTCTGACTAATTTGAATGACTGAAACCTCATTTTAACTTAAGATAAACTTTTAATACACACTGGCATAGAAAGAAGCTTGAAAATTTCCCCAACCCCCATCAGTTACATTGTATGTGCATTATGGAGGGATCGCTTGATGGTCAGTATGAACAGGAGGGATGATTAATTGTTTTAAGACAGACTTAAACAAAATAAACAGCTGTCTTTTAATTGCAATAATTGATACATTTCATTACGTCATTTTTCATGTAATATAGTTTGAGATTCTGTATTCTTGGAGCATACTGTAGGCATGATTCTCTATTCTTGGAGCATACTGTAGGCATGATTCTTTATTCTTGGAGCATACTGTAGGCATGATAATGTATTCTTGAAGCATACTGTAGGCATGATTCTTTATTCTTGAAGCATACTGTAGGCATGATTCTTTATTCTTGGAGCATACTGTAGGCATGATTCTTTATTCTTGGAGCATACTGTAGGCATGATAATGTATTCAAGATGTTAACATGTTGATATTATTAACACGTTAACATGTTTTATCTCCCATTGCTATCACACACTCCTGCTTCTTCATCCCCTTATGCTGTTGCACGGCTGTGATCATCACAAACTCAGCTTGTCATCATAGCAGCCAATGGGGTCACACTGATGCTAATAGCTTTGATGAGTTTTTTCTCATTGCTCTTCACCCGGCCCCACTGCCCCATTACCATGCTCCCCCCCCTACCATACACTGTGTCAGCATTTTCTCAGTCTATGTGCCGCATTGGCATATGCAGGAGAAGTGTGTGTGTGTGTGTGTGTGCGCGCATGGACGGGAATGTGTGTTTTACTGCTCGGTTGTCTGTCGATATGCATTGATTTAACCGCATGTCATTTGCATTTTGCTTTGTGTCTGTTGAATCTTTATCTGTTGTGCGGAAATATAATTCTCAGTTCTGGCTACATGATATAAAGTACACACAAAAATTAAGGGCAACCAATTAAAAATAATTGAAAGTAGGACAGTCTCATCAGTGGTATGAGCTGATGCACATGAATATGCTGATGAGGTAATTCACCAGTTTTTTTTTCCGCTTGAGTTTTCTCGCTGTTACATTTTTCTCTTTTTCCACTTAAAGATTAGGAAAATAAAATAATGTTAAATGCAATACATTTAGCATTCAAGCAGTAACCTTTCAAATCATTTAAACAGAAATAAATGTTCATAATGTTCTGCAATTCTTTAAAAAAAAGTCTTTATCCAATGGTTGAATATCTCCTCAAACATAGATTGAAAATTATGTTGAATACATTTTAGTGAAAAGTCAATTATGCCACGACAACAAAAATTTTGGTTTGAAGATTAATATGGGCCTATAATAATCTTGATCTCCTTGCAATTTCCTGAGATGATTATCTCAACTGAGATCCTGCATAAAAAATATTATTATACTTATTTTGATAGTACTGCTAGTACTGTTAGATATATTGATTTAGTTTTTGTTCTTCTGTTTTGTCCACAAAGAGGCTGGCTGTCCAGTCTGTTTTTTAAGATGCTGTTAACAGGACTGCCTTGCTGTCCTCTTGTTGCACATGAGAAGGATTGTTGACACCATCCCAACACTGATTTATCCACTGTCAACGAGACAATTACTGCATATATTAGTAAATATCCATAAAGCATAGTGTTTTATTCACATGAACAAAGAAACATTGCTGACATTCTGTTTGACAGCCTCGTTTAAAATACATTTTGTTAGGAATGCGTACAAGGGGAGAAAGGATGACCATTTACTTTCCTGTCAAGAGATTTACAAAACATTTAAAATATGATTCATATTATCAACAGAGCCTAACAGAAAATGAAGTTGTTGAGCAAACTTTCAGTCATGTGTCAATAACAAATACATCGTATCTCTATGGTATGAAAAAGAAAGAAAAGGAATAACAGAAACATATTTAGCAGCAATCTGTCACTTCTATTTCCACATAGATCAGGACAGGGTAAAACTAACACTGGGACTCGAATATAACTCTAAAATGTGTTCCAGCTATTTAAACACATCCTACAACGTTGCAAATACTTTGCTTTGCTGACGTATCCTGTTTATTTATCCAGTTTGATCTTTCCTTGTAGGCACAAACCTCCCTAATTTATAACATGACAGCAACAGTTTTCAGGCCAGTCTTTGCAGTATTTTGATGCTGTGGTGGTAATCATGATAACAAGCAGCGAGAGAGAGAGAGCGTACTTAGAGAGGGAGAGAGGAAAAGCAGTTGAGGCAAAAGGGTTGGTTACTTAAAACAGCAAAGCACCATGGGAGCAAGGAATGACATATGAGAATATGTACTGCAACAGGGAGCCTTGTTGCCTTCATTTTTCACACACAAACATTATTTACATTATACATGAATAACATCAGTGATCCAATGTTTTGATTTGTTGTTTTTTTGCAGATGATACAATTGTATACGCCCTGGGTTCCAGGCTCTGATTTGTCTACATTCTGCCTTTAGAGCCTTCCAATTGTCACTTTTTTATCATACACTTCTTTTTAATGCAGTTAAGAACAAGTATTCTCCAGCTCATACCTATATCACTCTTGCTTAACCATACAAATAAATGGCAGTAGCAGACTGTTAAATTAAACATTTCAGCTTCAGCAGTTTGAGTTAGTGGATATCTGTCACATTTACTGTACAGTCTTTTTAGCATCAAATTCCCTCATTGTGTTTTCTCAGACAGTGTTTTCCTAATGAGCTGGGACTTTGGCACTAGAAAATATTTTCTAATGTGTTCTTTAGTGTTCAAGTATCTACTTTGATTTGATTCATCTGAATACACTTTTAAATACATTTTTTGAACAGAAAGAGGCTTGCGGATTTTGGCACCCATCACATGTAAGGGCATTATGAAAGGATCTTCTAATGTCCAGTATGAACAGGAGGAATGATTAGACCTATTTCAGTATTAATTTGGGTTATAAGACAAACTTGAAAAAATGTGAACCCATCCTTTAAACTAGCCTATGGTACAGATATTCCAGAAAGCAAGAATGTAAAAAATGGACATAAAAAATGTCATTAAATGTGTGAATGGTTGTTTGTCTATATGAAAGTCTTATGTACCCCACCTCTCACTCAGTTGAGATAGACCACTCTGCTACCCTGCACAGGATAAGCGAGTATGGATTATTTGAGCAGATATTAGTCAGGATACTGTGTGAACACACACTCATAATCATATTTATTTAATAGAGTCACAGTTAAATAGTCTTGGTGTGCACTGTGTGTGCTCAGCCAGCAGTTTAAGGCTTCATAATGGTTCACTAAATTGATTTAAATCCACTGAAACATATTGTATGCAGTGACACAGGACGCTATGATTATTCGCTGAAGACAAAACAAAACACTGTTGCATGCTTATTTTCAGCCTCACTGCCTGCTCTACTGTAGGTATCTGTGGTAGGTCTGCCACTCTGTTTGCTAGTTATACAGCATGCTGCCTGGCACAAATCCCCCTCTCTGCTGACGCATGTATTGGAAATCAATTCTGTCCAGGCGAACTATACAGACAGCACTGCAGTGGGGCTTTCCAATGTCCTTATTGTGCCTTATGTGCTAAAGAGGTAAACACTGCTCAAGTCCAATTTTCAGAGTCATTACTGAAATTATAATTACTGTATTCATCAATAAGCTGAAGTAATGAATTATATTATTTCTGGAAATAAAAGGCAAGTGAGGACATTGCATGGTGGATTTGTGCTTTACGAAATACAAGCTTGTAAAATTTGATGGAATCTAACTGCTTTTATTAGCCCTGCCTTGAACAGATATTGATTGAATACTTGATCACCCATATATCTGGTTTTAATGACAAAATACAGCTTCTATGTTGACCCCTGTAATTATTTTTGACATAAATTGACTACAGTTCATTATTCTTTTTCCTAAGACGCTGTTTGAGGATACAGTGAGAACAGAGGTGCCATTGCTCTTTCTCCTGTGACTGAGTTGAGTGCTGAAGTATCCGAGTGTGCATTATGTGCTTTGGGAAGCTACTGACATCAACTGAAACAGGTAAAAGAAATTTGATGAATTTAAAAAAAACTAATGGATAACAAGAACAGGGAATGAATAAAATTCATTAATGTATATTGAGTCTTGACATATTTTTCCCTTCTCCATGTCCTGGAATTACATAACGATGACACATGTAGCAATGTGATTATTCATTATTAGATACCAAACACAGAAAAGGAAAGCTGACAACACACAAAAAGGTCAGTTATTGTGTATGTGTGTCTCTGCATGCTGAGAAAAAAACTGACAATTTCACACTTTCTAATTAGATGATTCTCTTTCGCTTTCCCCCTCTCGACAATAACTCAATTTCCTGATAAGTGATTACACCGTGCTCCCTCTGACACGAACAAGCGCCACGACACTGACCCTGCTTGGTTTGATTCGTTAATGTTCTTTCCCTGCTCAAACCAACTGTTCTTTCCCAGCACTGACAGTATTCTGTCTTATCTCTGACAAAAGGATTTATATAAGCTACGCTGAACAGGACTTTTGATGACGTCCTATCTGTTAACATCGAACGTGATCATCACCAATTGTGCTTTAAAAAAGGAGCTGCTGAAAAATATATATATTTTTTAGAACTGGTGCAGACATTAAAGAAGACTTGCAAAAGTATCTAAGCTGTCATCCGGATCTGGTGTAATGAGAACAAATGCTTGAAGTGTCTTTGGAATTTTGTCGTGGTGTCAACACAATATTACGCATCATCTCATGTAAAACCACTTGTGGTTTGTGCAAAGCAAAACTTTGATCTGGATGTGTTTGTATATTTCTGCCTGTTTCTTGTAGCAATGGAGGCAGATGTAACCTTAAGAAGGATAGTGCACTATAATGACATTTTCGGCTGCAACTTTCACCAATTTCACCTCCTTCTAAAATCCTCTCGGCGTGTTGTTGTGGAAGCATCGGAACCTGCCCATGTTAACTGTGAACCTGTGAGAGAACGGTGCTTTTAGAATGATACATTGAAATGGATACTGGGTGCAGATTGAAATAAGGAAAATGAGACGCTAAGTCTTGTGAGGTGGAAGGAGGGTGAATGAGAGAATATACCACACCTGCAAAGATTGGGGTTTTGTGTTATAAAACGAGGAAATTATAATCAGCAGACGTGCAGGAAATATTAAAATGATTGTAGAGAGATGCTGGAGGTGTTGAATAGAAAAGGGACATTTTTATCTACAGATTGAGTTCATGCTGTATTTGCCATCATTTATTTTAAGCCCTTTTCTAACCAGATGATGCAGACAAAAAGACAGAAAAAAATCAACTAGATTTTGGATAGTAAAAGTGCACACCCAAACAATTTTCCAGTATCATAAAGAAATGAATAATAACAGAGATGTAATCTGTCACATAACTGTATCTATATATATGTAAGATACATGGTGGAATCACACTGGAAGTCACACAGCAAAATCTTAAAGAGATTTACAACCAGCAGATAGTGTTTTCACATCACAGCGAGCTAAGTTAGACAGGAGATTATATGAAAGTCAAGAGGTGAGAACAAGAAGTGTTAAGGCGTGCTTTTTGTGGTTGTTATTGTTTCAGTCACAGCCTCTAATCTTTCAACAGCACTTTCAGTAAGAGAATTCTCTTTGGCCCCTCTGTGTGAAAACAGGTTTAAATGTGGAGCCGGAGTTGAGAAAGAGTGAGAGAGGAAAGTGGAGAGTGTGTCTGAAATGTGAATGGCTGAGGCTAAGGGAGTGTGCAGGAGGAGCAAAGACAGACATGATATTTAGGGCACATTTATGGGGGCACAGGAAGAAGACCCTGAGGAAGGTTTTCTGGCCAAATTTCAAGAATGCAACATATGTCATTGCACTTGTCCAGACTGGATGTTACACCGCTGTAAGAGGAGACAGAAAGAAGTAAAGCGGACATGATTTTGCTGGCTTCAAGTCCAAAGTGTAATAAACGAGCAAATGCATCAAAGGTTAGACAAGCTTTACAACAAATAAATGTCTGCACCTCACTTCAAAATTAATGCACAACAGAAAAGATAGTCACTGTTCATTTAACAGTCAACATTATAGAAAATATGCAAAAGAAAAGGAAAAGTTTATGATAGAATGATAAATTATATTCTATAATAGAGAGATAGTCAGTCATCAACTGGTAAGATTCAATGCATGCTTGGTTCTCATGCAGCAATATCCACATGACACTACAGTATATGCAGTAGCTAACACATGATGTATATGGGGTATATGTTGTCTTCTTCTCTGACATTGATAATTATTATTGTATGTCTTTTTATAAGGCTTTCTAACAGCTTTACCAGCAACAACCATAGTAGTTATACAGCTAGTGGGACACACTAAACAGCTCAGCACACTGGCCTGTAGAAGAAAAGAGATCAGAGAGAGAATAACAAGATTTGAACTCCACCTTCTATCTGTTGTCATGGGAAATGTGCTGCGGCTGAACGAGAGGTGGATAAGCTCTCTGCCTTGATCTTCACTCTTTGGGAATATCACAACTGTCTGCTAATATGCTTGACTGAGAATACACTGGAAAATAACTGACGCATTGATCATGCCGGAGGGTATGCAGACAGTGTGGGCAGAGTGTAGAGTGTAGAGCAGAAACTGTTATCATTCTAGGGTTTGGCTCCTGTGTTAATTGGGGAGTGTTAATCTATCTACTAAAGGAAGGAATCTCCATCTGTGTGTCTGTATTTCGGTATGTCCTTTGTGTATTTCTTGAACCTTTAATCCTGTCGACTCCGCACTTGACTGATGCGTTGCTGGGGTAAAAATGGAGCACTGTGTCGAATTTGGTGCAATTTGGAGCCGTGATATGTTTAACATTAATAAACTTTGAATACACCAGCGATCAGTGAGCCACTTTGCTCTGTGCAGGGGCAGGGCAGCTTAAGGTCTCTGCTGACTGACTCCCACACGTCAGGGAGACAGCAGAGATAAGACGAGACACAAGTCAGAGAGTAGTGCTCTGAAGAGAGAGTGTTTGCATGACATTTATCAGATCAGCAGCAGCAGCAAGGGACAACAGAGGAAGTATTCAGGTACATGGTTGAGCATAGGTAACCCACGTTTTGGAAGCGGTTAGAGCCCAAAACATACTGACTGTATTTAAGCATGTAAAATGAACAATAAACTACACTACCCAAGTCTATTTCTGACCTCCTGAAGAGAAATGACAAACTGCTGCACTCTTACAGTATCTTCACTGAGACGTGGCTACACAAGAGTATCTCTGACTCCACTATCCAGCTAACCGGGCTGACTGTCTCTAGTCCAACAAGATTGCTTCATTATCCAGTAAGACCTGAGGCGGTTGCCTTTAGCAGTCAAATTTAGACATTTCTATCTATTAAAAAAGTTTTTGGACCGGAAATTCCAATTAAAAAAGTTATTTTATATTAATTATACCTTGCTTTTTCTCCGCGGTAAGAAAAAGTCATAGCCCTAGACAGCATTTTAGGATAAGGCAGATGTAAATTATCATTTGATTATAATCAAGAATTCCCCTCCATAGACTAAAACCAACAAATAATGAATCCTGTTTTTTATGTGTTGCAAAAGTTGCACATGGTGACATATTTGTAGGTTTTCCTGGCACATTTTGGAATAGTTTAACATAAATCTTAATGTTAATTGTAGACCTATTCAAAGCTTTGAATAACGTTTTAGTTCATAGTTGTATTTAGGAATAGGAATTAAAGCTGCATTTAGAGTCTTGGAAATAATGTTTGGAGAGCACACAAACTATTAAGGTAATATATGACTGCATAAACTGCTACCTTTAATACTGCTCCCAGTATTAGTAATTTGATATATATTACCCACTCTGTCATCCTCCACCATCCTCTGCTGCTTGTATTTTTGGGAACCACGTGTTCCACTTATAAGAAAGGTCAAGTCAAGTAACACCTGCATGTGAGTCATACATCTTACAACTCTAATATGTCATCACATGACACCGAGTGCACAAAATACAGTTGCTCTAAGAAGGATAATATCGAGAGAGGAAACAGGAGAGATTCTTATCTGCTTAGCTGAAGTTGCTCAGATTTCTGTATAAACACACTTTTTTCTGAATATAAATTACTTAATTACATTAATTAAGTTACATTTCTTATTCTATAATGATTGAGCTGTGGATTAAGTTTGTTTTGTGTCCAATGCACACATTATTTTGATTATTCTGAAGTTATTTTCATGTCTTCTATGGTTACTAGTCCATAAATAAAGATTCCCTGCAGACATACTGTATATGACAGACATATACAATTATTTTGTATTGAATAAGGTTGTTTTTTTAAGGAAGAAAATAAAATCAGTTACTTAATTATACTTCTCATCCATGTCATCTACCAGTGGGCGTATTTATACATTTTCTGTGGCGACACACATCACCCTGTGTTAACAGTCATATTAATGCACAAGCAAACATTACATCAGCTTTCTGAGGGCTCTGCTGTAACTTCACTGCTGCATAGACTGTCTCCTTTGACAACTTTAATGGACTTGGACTTGACTTGCTACAATCTGGAAACCATGTTTGAAGTAAAAAACCTGTTTTTATAAACACTCTTGTTTTACTAATACATTCTGTCAATGGCCATTATGATACTATAAACTGCTTTTTTCTGTAACCCTCTAGGGTTTCTCTAGTCACGGGTGACTGGAAAAGCACTAATGCTATGCTTTTATTAAATTTTGATAACTTATTCTATAGGGACTTCTTGTTCTGCAACACACATTACAATTTTAATCCTTCCAGGGGCTTTGCAATCCATGAAGCCATTGTGTTATTTTAAGATACTTACGAAAACAAATAAAATTGATAAATCAGTGTTTCATGTCCTTATTCATCATTATTTACCATGAAACAACTATTTGGGTCTTCTGGTGAATGAAATCGATGGCAGCCATATTGACTCTCTCTCGACGAATCATAAACTTCTTAACGTCTTATTGAACAGTGTGTAAAGAGTTGAGCCAATGAGAATCACAAACTGTCAGATTGCCAATTTACCAACATAATTGGAGAGCTCTATGGTGTGTCGCGACCATTCAGAAATCTAGCACGAAAGCGTCCTTGGGGCAGGAAGTAGTCTGGAAAGACAGAAATCTGAAGTTTATCAAGGTATACACATGTTTCTAACTCTATGCCCACCTGGAGAGCATTGTATACACAATGTGTCACCATTAAAAAAAATGTGTGGACACTAACAATAAAAATGTGAATAGTGAATACATGTGAAGTTCTAAAGAGCATGAGCTTCATGCACTGCTTATTTCTTCAATTTTGGGTGAGAAAAATGCTATCTGTTTGGACCACCACCAGTATGCACCCTTGAGTCAGTACACACCAGTAATGTACAATACTGAGAGAGACATGGCTTAAACCACTCACTCTGCAGCCAAAGGACAGATGGACATAAACACAGGCAGATGGACAGACAGACTATGAGATCAAACATAGTGACCTGACAGAAACCCTGACAGGAAAAACTGCACATCATCATAAACAGATGGGAACCCTGGATGCAGAGCTGTCTTTCTGTGTGTGTGTCTCTGTCTCTCCTCTCTACCCTCTCTGGCAGAGGTTCAGCAGTTTTATTGAGCAGAGGGAGAAAGTATGGAAGCTGTCAGGGGCCATATGATGCTGCCTCTTGAAGAAGAATACGCATTTGGGCCCCTTCAGACTTGCTAATTGATTAAGTCTGGGAGCCCCTTCCCCTTCAGGCTTGCTAATTGATTAAGTCTGGGAGGCCCTTCCCCTTCAGACTTCTAATTGATTAAGTCTCAGTGCCCCTTCCTTTCCCTCTGCTAGTTTGGCTTTTTGATCTTGTCAACTGTGTCCTTCCTGCCTCCTGCAGGTCTGAATCCAAACACCCCCCCTTTCCTGCCTTTTGTTTCCATTTGTAACTGCCCCATCTGATCACTGCCTTCCCTCAACCCTCGATCACTATACCTATTCACATATTTTCTGATCCCTGCTATTGTTACTGTATAAAAGTGCTTTTCTGTCCTTATTCTTGGTCAGCTCACTGGCTCAGATCCTCTCTGTGCCAACATGCTTTAATAAACTCACCACTACAACAAACCTCTGAACAGGACTTGAATGATTATCTTCAACACTCTGCCGTTTACACACAGAGACACGCAGAGAGATTGATGGCAAGGACCAAGAGACGTAAAGAGTTCTGCCAGACGACAGTGAATCTTATACTGAGGGCTGAAGGTAGATATTAAAGCAATATTCAGGTATATTTCAACCTGGCGTATTTCCTATGAATGTGGCCATTATAACTCTATGGATCATGCTAACTTTGCATTCACCGTTATAGAAATGTGGGGAAATGAGGACTCACGCATGACAACGTATATCGGGGGCAAGACGCTGAGCCTCCTGCAGCTTTTCAAATTAAACACAGAATGTAACCATCTGTAATAGCTATTATTAACTACATTTAGGACATCATGCTGGCCAACCTTCCCACCCTGCACGCTTATCAACACACGCCAGATTGTTTACATCCGCCAAATTGAAATACACCAAAGTTTCCCTTTAAGACACAAACCCAGGTAAAAGTCATTTTGATCTATATTCATTATTCCCATGTGTTTCCTCTTCATACCTGTAGTTTTTGTCAGGTAATGTGTGTTGTGTGTGCGGTAAAGGTCAGTACTGTCTCCACCACTCAGCTGACCTAGTTTCAAAAGGCCCTTATTACGTGTGTTCGATGATGTGCACATTTGTGTGTGTGTGTGTGTGTGTGTGTGTGTGTGTGTGTGGGTGGGTGGTTGGCCTGCCACTGTCTCTCTATAATCCCCCTGGTAGCATTTGGTTTTGAGCATAAGTCAGAAAACAGTCAGGGACTCAGTTTGCAACACGCCTGACCTACATCGGCTGCTCACAGTGCGCTTAAGACGACACATGAAGTCACACTTACTGTATCTTCCTTCAACATATCTGCTTTCAAGGGCGTGTGGACACGTGTGTTTGTGGTCTGCTTAAGCGCACACACACACACACCAAAGCTCAACAGTTTAGTAATGATGGCACTTTCACAGAAAATGCTGCTGTCACATTAAGGCAAGGATTAGATTCTCCTTAAGCTTCTCTCACCAGGCTGCTTCTCGCCAGGTGGTTAACAGGAGAGGTATAATCTCCACACACACACACACACACACACACACACACACACACACACACACACACACACACACATACACACATAAACTCACATACACGCACGTATACAGTGACAAGAATACAAAAAGAATTACAGGCGGTGAAATATAGAGAAAAGACATGCAGAAATAGTCTTGTAAAGGCACAAGAAAGGTGAAAAACACATCCTGCACATGAATATCAACTGTACACCAATACATCTACACAAGGGCAGACACATGCACACACATACACACAGACTTCACTCATTGTGTGCTATTTGCAGCAATGTGGCAGCAGTAATTAGAGGTGCGACAGCCAGACAGGTAGAGGTGATGATAACGGGCCGCAGCTATTTCTGTTCTCTACTCGTTTGCTCTCCACCTCTCTGTCTCCTGCTCACAAATTTTCTCATTGTCAAGCGCCCAACTCTAGTCCAGGCGGAACTGAAATATCCCTACACACACATACATGTCGTACACACTCCGACATGTATGCCTCGCTTTCCTTACAGACCCCCCCCCCCCCCCCCCCCTCCCTTATTCCCCATTCATCTCCTCCTGAGTCCTTGCACACACTATCTCGCACTGCTTAATTTCCCATCCTTTTGTGTGTTGAATTGATGAGATGTCAGCTTTTCCTCCGACATCATTACATTCCTCAGTCAGTTCCACCATGTTACAGAGGGGGAGAGGTAGACAGTAGTTAAGGTGCACAGTATCGAAAAAACATTAACGCAGCAGAAAATGAGCCGTATACAATAGATGCATTAATGGTAACTGCTGAAGCTATAGCACTATGTGAGATGTTATTATCAAAGAAAATTCCCACTGTGGCAGGTACATCAAAAAAACTGCACATAAGGCGTACCAGACCCGTTAAATTTCATCACATTCATTTCAATAAAAGTTATCAAGATGTATGGATATCACCAAATTAAATGGGCCGTGCTTGCAATTCAATCAAAAAAAAAGGAACCATGTTTAGATGAAACTCATTTAAAGTTGGCAGCTCACAGAGTTCACAAGGCACAAAGAGTTTAGTCACCTGATTCATTTATTCCAGTTATTATTTTCTGAGTCGGAGAGACAGTCCTGTAATAAAACCTGTTCATATGAGTGGAACCTTATAATATTTATTGTAATATTATCTAAAATTGGAAACTGTTATGATTTCTATTATACATTTTTTTCATTAATGAGGCCTAATTTTACTGAAATAGGATTGACATATGAAACATTGGGCTACTTTCAAGATGATTGGGGGGGTTGTAGTTCTTTTAGTAGGCTACTTATTGTCAGTCGTACTGTATCTGGTACCACTGTCGTTGAATCTACAGCACATCAATTATTGTCCTTTTATGTCTCCACCAAGTTTAGCTGCAAAATGCTCCACCATGTTCTCTAGCTAGAGGCTATCTATGTTTGGAATTTTGTACCGTGCAAGTAATGTATGAAGGGATTTATCAGAACTTTGCCAAAACAGCTGAAAACAATTGAACATGACACTAAAGAGAGCAATGAGGCTGATTCAAAACAGTTAAGTTGCACGCCAGAAAACACAAACGATTAAAAGACGCTAAAATGCTCAATTTTTGGTATTTGGATTTGTTATAGAGTTGTAGTACACTGACTCTGCCAACAATGGGCAGAATTAGATAAGGTTTATTACACATTGTGAATATGCATTTAGCTGGTCCTTTTGTCACTTAAGTCATGCTGTTGTCAAATGAAGCCTACAGCTAGATGTGGTGTTGTAGCTAATGAAGCTAAATAAGCCACAAGGGGGGCTAATTGGAAGAGACAGACCTGAACATACGGATATAGATTAGACGTGTGGATATGACTTGCTTTTTATTCCTTTGTTATTGCTTGTGCAGCCTAAAGGGTTTCATGTGGCATCACATTCATGTAATGTGCTCATCTTACCATTGTATCCATGTAGCTCTTGTAGAGTTAAGGTGAGAAATGTGAGTTAGTGGTAGGAAAACCAGCTATGTAATAACTGATTCATGATTAAAATAAACAAGAACAATGAGTCAGACGTTGTTATGACACCATTGCATTGCTACCGCATGCAGCACAAAATGGCGACGTCACTGCAAGACCTCAATTCACTTAACATGCCTTTTACATTTAGCCTACACCAATAATACAATAAAAAAACAAAACAATAATAGGCATGTGGACTTTCAGTGTGTTTGTCCATGTGCTTTTACTCAACTGCATGCGTTTCTGACAGCTACGATCAGCATTTTTGTCTGTACATACAGCTGGAGATGAAGTCTGCCAGTGTGTGTGTGTGTGTGTGTGTGTGTGTGTGTGTGTGTGCGTGTGTGTGTGTGTCGGTATGAATATTTCATCACAGCAGGTTTCCATTAGAGCAGTCCAGATTTAGCATATTATCTGTCATCTGGAGTAAGACTGCTTTGACCTTGAGGATCTTACTAAGAATACATGTTGCACAGTTTCTACTCTGCTGTTCCTCTCTTCTCCTCCCTCGCTCCATCCTGCCGTGTCTTTGACAGTCTAATTCTTTCTTTATGGGTCTCCGCCAGTTTGAAAAGGATGCTGCATCAGTAGCCAGTTATTTTTTCCCCCCTCGCTAACTATGAATTAATTTCACTCCCTCATTCACCACAGGGGTGTCATGATGTTTGGTCTGAAATAACCTAAGCTTTCATGGTCTGTCACATTTGATCTATTACAATAGCGCCTCCACAACCAGTCTCATAGGTTTTTGCTTGGTCACCAAGGTGGCTTTCACATTAGGAGTTTGGTTTGCTTAATCCACACCAAAGTGTGAAGTGTGTTTTCAAGTGGTCTTAGTGGTCATGGCCACAGTAAGAAGGGGTGCTGGGGATTCTGCAGCACCCAAAAATTGATTTACCCAAAAATTAGGGAATGTGTGATATTGGATTTTTTGCTAATATTTTCCATCTAATTTTGGCCTGTTGCCAATACTGATATATGCACATATTTTTTCCCCACATGGCTGAGGAGGTTATTATGCAAGCAATCATAGCATGTAATGAGTATCATCAAGAAGGACAATATATGAAAGAAGAACTTAGGAAGACTGGAGTTCAGGAGCTCAGTATCAAAATTTAATGAACCTGCCAAGTGGATCAAGGGGTAGAGTTTTCTTTGAGTTTATTAGACAGACAGGATTAATGGGCATGATTTAATCTCTGGTCCACACTCCGAAGCAGAAGGTGGCAATGATGCACCTAATATGCCTGTTGCCAACTTATGTTATAAACCAAAAAAGCAGTAGTCTTGCATCTGGTCAGCCGAGTTGTTTCTTATCTGTGCAGCCACACAAAGGAGCTCCTCCACAGACTATTGGACCCTGAGAGTCCTGGTGCTTCCTCCACAGGCTCCACTTCACTCAGCTTCATGACAGACTGGCTGCTTCTTCCCACTTCAACCTGAATAACAAACCAGGGCTCAGTGCTCCAGTTTCATCCACACGGAAAGATGGAAGCAAAGCCTGCCCCCATTCCCAGCTCTCTGTGTGGATCCAGCCAGAGCACTGACCACCAGTTTGTTATTCAGGTTCAACTGGGATAAAGCAGCATGTCTATCGGGCAGCTGAGTGAAGTGGAGACTGCAGAGAAGCACTTGGACTGTCAGGAAACAGTCCACAGGGGGAAGTACAGCCAGGAGGTGGAGGAGAAGGCAGCAAATACTAATGACTCCAACACTAAGCCATTAATGACAAATGGCAATTTTATTTGCAGTAGTGGAGAACATACTATACACAATATTTACTGCAGAACTGAAAATATCAGGTGAGCACAGGATGACAAAAACCCCAGTCCGTTATTGGTACACAACAGAGCCAGGGGCAGAAGTGCAAAACTCATGGTGACGCAAGTTTTATGAAACAGTGGATCTGGTTTCAGAGGAACTAAAGAGGAAGGAGTAGCTCTCAGAGAGAATATGGCAGTGACCATTGAAAATAGATTCCTTTTACCTTCCCTTGCACTTTTACAGAGCGCGACTGAAAATCCAGCTGAAAATGATCGGAGACGTCGTCGGTGACTCTCCCTGTAACCCTGTAAAAGACTTAGCTGCTAGTATGTCCATCTAAAAACAACTGCTATTTTCAAAAAAGCTGAAAACTTCATTAAACTATGACTATCTCCATCCCAACTACTTCATCGGAGAAAACATTTTCCACTCTGCCGTCTGAAGACATAGTCACACACAACTACGACACAAAAAAGACTGACACACCTTGCTCTCATGCATGTTCATGTTGATATTGTGGACAGTAAGGACATTGATGCCCTAATGAGGACCTTCATTAGTGCCAACCCGGAGAGAAAGCCATGCCAGTGTATTTTATTAATGTTGTTAGTTAAGCATTTATATGCACACTCCTAATGTCATTCCTGTCAGGCCTAATTCTGCTCAGTTAAGGGACCCCCTCCTGGCCCCCTTTTATTTCAGCACCCCCTGTTCAGACTACCTTCCTGCGGCTATGTTAGTGCTTGTTTGGTTTGCAGCAGAACTGTTTTTATTGGATTGTGTATATCATTTTTGTATTGTTATATTTCATAACCATTTTATAAAACACTGCACGTCAGGCCAAACAACACCCCTTAGCGATGATATAATCAAAATATATTACGAGAGTCATGAGATATTTTTTGATTACTGATGCAGCTGGTAAAGCTGAGGCCATTTTTAACTACTTAATATATAGCAGGGTAGCTTTTTGTACTAAAACACAATTTATTTGTTCGTTATATGTTGCATTAATGTAAAGCAAAGTTACTGTAACTACAGTGTTTAAATAAATGTAATAGAGTAAAAAGCACAACCAAACCAAATGTTTATCAAGACTATGGTTAACACAAAAAAATAAGGTGTTCTGAAAAAAGTGCAGAACCAAAAGAGGATGATGCAAGATGGATGTGGGAAGGAGGAAGGGAGAGAAAGAGTGACCACATGGGCTAGATTTTATACAATGGCGGGCCAAGGTGAACCATATTATACTGACAAACCTGTCTGACTGTCAGCCTATAGACAGAGGGCAGCCTCTGAGACAGAGGTAGGGGTGTCACAGCACCATAATATGGTATGTAAGTATAAGTAAGTATGCCAAAATTGTACAGTCCAGTACTTGAATAAATGCACTTAGTTACTTTCAATTACTGATTACAACCAGGTAAGCTCTCTGTGATGATGATGATCATGAATGATGATTTAAAACTCCAGCACAGCTACTAAATGGAAGAAGAGTAAAGTAGCAGTTGTTGGAATGAGTAGAGACCGATATCATAGCTACATAAACGTGATCACTAGAAATATGAATGTTATAAATTTGTTTAAGAGGACAATATCATTGTGAAATTATAAGGATCTACAAATATGTATATTTTTTCTAATGGTTCCTGAACAATATCTGCCACCCTTAATATTTTCCCTTGTAAGGATTGTAAGTACATATGTGTGTATTTGTGAACTCCTGTGTTTAGGAATAAATCCCTGTTTACATCTTGTGTGTATTTGTGAATGCATGTGTTTCTCTGTGTGTGTTTGCAATATGTGCAAAACATGCTTCCAGATCACAAGCAGCCCCCCTCTGCTGCGCTGAGTTGCATCAAAGCATCTGTGGAATTACTTCAGGCTGCCTAATGGCAAAACTCCCTTTAAGACCAGCTCTAGCACTGGATTTATGAGTGTGTGAATGAATTTGTGTGTGTGTGTGTGTGTGTGTGTGTGTGTTGTGTGTGTGTGTGTGTGTGTGTGTGTGTGTGTGTGTGTGTGTGTGTGTGTGTGTGTGTGTGTGTGTGTGTGTGTGTGTGTGTGTGTGTGTGTGTGTGTGTGTGTGTGTGTGTGTGTGCGCGCAGCTTACACTTCTGGCTCATGCTAGAGGTTAAGATATGCATATTAGAGGTGGTGGGATAACAGACATTGTAGAGCAGAGGGTTGCAGTTTCTTTGGCGCTGACTTTAAAGAACGCCTCTCATAAACATCTTCAGAAGAGGGACTAGTGGTTTGATTTTCTGACCTGGTAGAAAAACACAAGCTGCTCAGTTACACTAACATCAATCCATTCGATCCATTCTTTTTACAACTTTCCACTCCATTTATCACTGAGCACATGACACACATGTTTAATATTTCAATTTCAACTGGTATATTTCCCAGTATCTGGAGGTCGGTTCATGTGATTCCTTTGTGCAAGGAATGAGACAACAAGATCTCAATAATTATCTCGCAATATCCAAACTTCCCTCTCTGGCAAAAATCCTGGAATCACTGGTGAATAACCAGCTTAAAGTATTTCTATCCAAATATTCTGTTATGAGCCCTTACTTGCTTGCTTCAGACCTATGCAAAGTGCCATCTCTGTTATTAGTTGTTTCCTGTATGGACAAAAAGAAGGGGGGGGGGGGGGAGCATTGTGCTGTTGTTTTTTTTCAAAAACATTCAACACAGTTGATCATTCTCTGCTTATTCAGAGAATGATCAACTGCTTGCAGATTGTTTCAACTTTATCTTTCTGAAAGATTTCAGTGTGCGAAAGGTGGAAATATCCAATCTGAGTTTTACCCGCAACAAAAGGTGTTCCACAAGGATCTATTCTGGGCTTTGTCTTGTTTACAATTTATATTAATGCTGTTGTCTCTTGTCATACTGACTGTAATGTCCATGTTTACACAGATGACACCACACTTCTTTTGAGAATGTACAACTTTCTTTCACTGTGGTTCACGCCCTAATCATGATGTGATTAAGGGCCAAGCATAACCCTTTTAAAAAAATAATAAAATTGCGTCAATCGTGCTGCTCACTGATTCACTCACTCAAAACCACTGTCACAGATTGCCATTGCAATCGACCTCTGTAAACTGTCTGTGAGCATTGCATGGCATGTGTTTGTATGGCTGGAGTCTTGCTGCTGCTGTCATATTCTTGTGAACTAACTTGCTATGTCCCATTGCTCTGTAACATCAGAGAAGTGCTGGACTCACGGTTCTGCATAGTGTTGTGCACTTGTGCATATTTCTCATTAGGGCAAGTTCACCAGTTGTCAAGTGGACTTAAAGATAATGGAGCTATGGAGTATTTTTTGAGTGTTATGGACTTCTTTATAATGTGCTGTACTTTTTGTGCATGCACTTCTGCATATTTCTCAATGTGGAACAGTGTAATCCTTCCAAAAATGTATTTCACAGAATAAGCACTTTGAAGTGTTATCCTACCTCAAGACCACACTGTTGTTGTAGCATTACTTTTCTGTTTAAGGCGAGCTATATTTTTGAAGTAGACATTGTGTTACCTCAGGCTTATTGCACTTCTGTTGATTTGAAATATTTCTGAAAATCAAGTTCATAAATGAACTTTCTTTGCATTTATTTGATTCCCAATCAAGATACACTGGTAAGAATTGCTTTACATTGTTAATATGGACTTAAAAACTGTTGTGAAATACAACAATATAAATCAATAAACGATTAATCGCTTTTTATTTATTTATTAATTGTTCAACCCTAATATCTAGGTATTTGGCTTGATTAAACATTTGACAGCACATTGAAAATCTTATCACCAAACTGGCAAAAACAGAACTACATAAAGAGCATCCATTAGAATTATAGGAACAGTGTAGTTGAGGCAGTCTTTCTATCAGTCCTAGACTATGGTGATATAATCTACAGACACACTGCTGCTTCTAGTCTCAAACCGCTAGATACAGTTTATCATTCTGCACTTAGATTCATTACCTGAGATCTCTATGATACTCACCATTGCATTCTGTATGATAACGTCGGTTGGTACTCTCTGTCACTGAGGCATGATAACTGTGTATCTTTTCATCCATAAATATCTTATTGGACACAGCCAACATCATCATTAGCCACCCTACTATCTATGCTGGACTGGACCACAGGACCCTACCAAACTAACAGTCTTAATGTACTATGGGTTTATTCCGAACTCAGAAAATGTGCCTCTAGTTTTCATGCACCAAACACATGGAATCATATTCAGTACATCCTCAAGATCGCAAACAGTTTCACCTCAGCGTGCAGTTTTTTGTTTTTTGTCAAAGACTGAGTGTTGTCTTCTTTGAATTGTTTAGTTCTGTGTATTTCTCTTCATCTCGACGTCAAGGAAAATGAGGGAAACCTCAATGATTTGCAAGGCTTAAATAGAGGCTTGAATGAAACATCAATTAAAAGATAAAAACTTGAACTATACTTGAAGATATACCTACTTAGCCTAAAGTGAAAAACAGTTGATTAAGACATGGAATTTTTTAAGCACAAAAGTTAAATCACATCATTTACTGATGTGAAAAAGTCCTCAACATCACACGAATTGCACATATAGTTTATTTTTTTGAAGATTGCTTCATTTTACTGACGTTTTTCTGAATGACTTGAAGGTCTGCTCTCCAAGGCGAGATCTGCTCATAGCTATTTTAACGTTTTTAAATTCATCTTACATCAACATTGTCTTATGTATCAGTGGTTGTACATTGATGTGAAAGAATTTAGATTTGGGAGCTCTTTATTCACACACACAATTCTTTGTTATGGGCTTCAGTGGGAGGCCTGGGATGCCCACTGTGGAATAGATATTAGCCTGGCATCCTCTGCTCCCCTCTATTAGTAGATAGAGTTGTTATCAGCCAATCATCCGCCTCCTGCACATGCCCACCCATATCCTGGTCTGGCAAGGATGTGTGTGTGTGTTGATTTTCATATGTTCATGTTTATTCGAGTCTGTGTGTGTGTGTGTGTGTGTGTGTGTGTGTGTGTGTGTGTGTGTGTTTGTGTGTGTGTGTGTGTGTGTGCGTTTGCTCCCTCTCCCCAGAGCTGTAACCATGCAGTTATCAAGTTTTCCGCCCTCTTGTGACTCACTTTTTTTTTAACACTACAGTACTATCATCCTCCTGCTCAAAGGACATTTTAACTACCCAAATGTGTGTGTGTGTGTGTGTGTGTGTGTGTGTGTGTGTGTGTGTGTGTGTGTGTGTGTGTGTGTGTGTGTGTGTGTGTGTGTGTGTGTGTGTGTGTGTGTGTGTGTGTGTGTGTGTGTGTGTGTGAGTGCGTGTGTGTGTGTGTTTGTACAGGTTTGCATTGAGGGGGGCTTGCTTGTGCATGTGCATGAAGACAGTATAGCATTAAGGAGAGCTTTCTTGCTCTCATGTCAGCTTACAGTGGCGTGCACTTGCTTGTTTGTGAGTGTACAATTTTATGCAACTGTTCATAGACAAGTAGAACGTAGTGGGTGTGAAGGCCAACAAAAAACAGCAAATAAGAATGCAATTATTTATGTGCTCTTTGGTTCAGTTTCATTAGCTTTTATCACAGAATGTCATGGAACATCAAACCAACAAAGGCCTAATGGACAAATCATTTTGTTCTGTTTTTCTATAAACAAAGTCTCTAGCATTATTGAGTGACTGTTCCAAAATGTCAATGTGATTATTATATCAAGAAGTTAAAACTATAATGTTACTACTTGGGAAAAAGCCCAATGTAGCACTGATATGTGCTGTAGAATACAATTACTATTTACAATATTTGCAATTTCTTGTAATCTTGTCTGTTAGTAAATTGCTGTATTCCCCTCGTCAGCCAATTACCTCACTGTCTGTGTCTTATGCATGTACACACAAGAAAAAACAGCCGGTAGTTTGTTCAGTAGCAGATCAAGTCACATATGAAAGTAGTGTATTGCACAGTACACTATAATATTCAAGGATGCTACTAGACCATAAGAATGTGAAAAAGATGAAAACAAGGCAAGGAGAGATTACAAATAGTGTTTTAACTTTGCAATTACATATAAATATATCATAATTATTATAGTTATTACACCACACCAGACTTTATTGCAGTACTTTTTCTTTTATTAATAAATCCCCTTTCTTTCTAGAAAAGAAATTCTTACATTTATGCAAAAGGCCAAGAACCCTCATTATTTACATGAAGCAGCTCAGCACCTACAGATATATTACAGCAGAAAAAACAAAGGCCTTTTTAATTCAAAGGCCTCATAAGTTTGACTTAGTTGAAGAGTGTTTCATACCAGGCACTTAAAATCCTTAAAAAGTTCAATGAAACCCCTCATGAGAGGAAGTTTTAATATGTGACTGTATCTATTTGATATAGCTGAGTTTGCAGTATACAGTAGGTTTGTCAAACAATACCTGACTATTTACAAAGTACTCCTTTTTAAACAATATTTCTTCCATTAAAATGACAAGAATATAATCATTTCAGCATGTTTACTATGTAACTGTTAGTTGCACAGTAGTATTTTGATCAGATATTTACATTGACAAATGCCCCGTGAAGCAGAAAGACTGTACAAATCTGACAATCAAGAAACTTGTACTGGACAAATGATGAAAGTGAAGCAACCATGATTCCTCAGAATGAGCTATGCAGACTTATAATAGAGAACAATAACAGCTCATCAACAAAACCTGCATAAAACTGCATCTTCTAAAAGATGAAGTAAGCCACACACAAATTTGAAATATGATTAGAACAGTGTGATGCTGTATGTTTGTGGTGTCAAAAGCATAACATGGTAAATTAAACATATGGACAGTAGAAACACAAGTCTGTTGTACTTAATACATGCTTAATACAGATATTTTGTCATGAACAGAATTTATTAATTAATTAATGCAGAAACCTTAATCATCAGCATTCTATAACTATACAATCAATTATGTCTTGTAAGACATCTTCAGTGTCTCAACTGTTATATAAAGCACTCTCAAATCTCAAAATAGGAAAGGACTTAAATGAAATGTCTTTTCTCCATTTACAAAAGTACTGATACAGTACAGGACATCAACAAATATCACTGAAAAGACAAAACATCCAAATTATTTAAAAATTCCATACGAAGAAGGAATTTCATCCCACTAAATCATCTGTCAAGAAAGTGTGATGTATGCATTTGTCCATTAGTGCAACTATAAACAGAAAGCATCCTGAATGACCACATGGACCTGTTTATAAACAGGAAGCATTGTGAACATACAGTATGTGTAAAGGTCAAGTTAAGCTGTGTAGTTAATATTAGATGCAGCAATACATAAACATTATTCTCTGACCTTTACATTTAGGTGGCTTTATGGTAAAGGATACTCATAAAATATGAATACATTTGAATAGATAATATGATGTACATGTATGTACATTCGACAAAGTAGCATTAGGTTGAATAAAAAGTAAGACACTTGGAGTCATATGTGACATACTCAATGTACATTTTACAAAAATGTGCACAACATTCTGCAAAAAAAAAAAATCAATTAATTTATTCATTTTTAATGGTGCCAAATAAATTGGACCATTTAGGTGTATTTTGTTGTCATTATCTGCAGGAATCAGCCTCTCAGAGCTCAGTCCTTGGCAAAAAACGTCTTAGAAACACTCTCAAAAATGCACTTATTCGCTTTGAAGAAGTTGGGTTATGTGTTACTATACTTCCTCCTTATATCATGTCTACAGCTACAATGATTAATTAATCAACTAGTTGTTTACTATTAAATCAATTGGAAACTTTTTTTTTTTAATCAATTCATCATTTTGAGTACATTTTTAAGAAAAAATAAGTTAAAATTCTCAGCTTCTCAAATGTGAAATGTTCTGGTTTCTTTAGTTTTCTATGACACTACACTACACTGAGGGTCGAATATATGAAAGGATCACTAAACCTGCGCAAATAAGACAAAAAGAAACTGTGTAACTCACAAAGCACCCCCACAACTGTCTTGGCGCTCCTTTGCTATTTGCAGGTATGTATACTCATAGATTTGGCACAAAATTGTCCCCTTTCTATGCAAATGAACCTCATTGCAAAAACAGTCCAATTCACAAAGACCGGTGCTAATAGACACATGCAGTTAGGGTGAAATTATTTGTTGGTGGTAATTGAATCTCACTTACACTCTCCCTCTCTCCCTCTCTTGCTTCAAATCTTCAAGCTTGTGAGGCATTGAATGATATTGAATTGATATTGAATAGGCAATGCTGATGTAGCTTAGGATTGCTTTATTACTAAGAATCCCACTGTGAGCTGTAGATGTGTAGCAGAACACAGAACATTAACTACCGTCAGATCCTGACTGATCCGGTGAAGTTGCTGTGCCAAATGTGTAAATTGTATTGTTACAGCTGCTGTGTGGTGCTGCAACCAGCTGTGACACACAGCCAGCTGTGGGAAACTGATGTTTCTGCTAAATCCTAGATACATTCAGTGACACCTGAACAACATTATTGTAAGAATCAGACATTAACATGTTTAAGACCTGCCTGAATCGCATTAATAGCTGTAGACTATTTTGATGGACATTTCAATTATAGATGCAAAATACTAGAGAAGTAAAAGATGCATAATAAGGTTGGTTTGTGATTGTGGAGAGGCTTTTGAGCTCTCTGTGGTTTTCATTAGGGACCTGTCTGTGTGCTAAAATGAATAATTAATGAACTCTAATGCACAATAGTGTACACTTCTGTCACTTTTACCACAGCAGCCAGTGTATAGTAGTGCAAACAGTTATGTTTTGTTTCTTACCTTCAGAAAGGTTGTTAGATGCTTCTTACAACTGGAAAACTAAAACCTTTGTTTAAGTTAAAGCTTGAGGTGGTTTTGTGGAACGGACCCCAGATTTTTGTATATCAATGATGTTGATGACTCCCTATTTTGTCAATGTACTGCAACACTGAAGTTATATAAAATATTTGCTTTATCTCACAGTTTTGTCTTATCTCATAATTCTAACAGAGAAGGTTAGGTTTTTCATCATTTGATTTGCAATCCCTCAAAATTTCACCTCTGAAAGTTTCAAAATATCTGTGGAGAGAATATAAATGAATGAAAAGTTCCAAACAAAAAGTGCCATGTGTAGTAACACTTTCAGCACTGTAATATATAATTATAATGACAATGATAAATTACTGTCACTAAAATTGATGTTAGGAAATCATTTTCTCTCCCTTTAACTTTGGTTATTGATTAGCTATATCTGTTTCATGTAGTGGTAACCCATTGGTCTTCTTTATTACATAGGGCAGTTAAAAGGAAGTTCGCAACCTAATTAGACAAAGGTCAGAAGAATCAATATACTTTTTCACTGTTAGGTGGTGTCTGTGACAAAGGAAAGATGAGATTAATTAAGATGTAGCACAAATAGAAGCACATATAGATGCAGGACCTGCCTGATGTGTGCACAAAAGTCAATGGTGCAGTTTGTAAATAAAATAAATAAAGGTCAAAGTGCTTGAAGATTCAATATACCGGTGTGTGTGAAGACACCAGCGAGAGTGCTCTAATCAAACACTGAAGCCTCAGCAATCAATTACACGATTTAGTGCATGTAGTTCCATATTGGACACTTGTTTTCCGACTGCTGTAGGCTATAGGCAGGAGTCCCAGTGCATCTGCAGGTCATAACTGTCCAAGAAGTCTGTGGAAAAGACACTAGTGGGTGTTGGAGGGCCCAGTGGAGCCAGTGTGGGTGTTTCCTCACCCTTCTCTTCTCCCATAGTGAAGCCCAACCAGTCCATACTGTCCAAAGCTTGCTCCCCCTCTGGTGCCAGGTTGAAGGTATCCATGGGAGACAGTGGATGGTTCAAGATGCTGGGGGTGCACAGCATTTGGCTGTGGAGGTCATCAATCAAAGTCAACAGGCCACCAGGCTCCACACCAAGGAGAGGTGTTCCAGTGGTGCTCTCCAAAAAGTCTTCCAGACGTCCACTTGTACAATTACTGAGGTGTTGCTTCTCTTCTGAGTTGTCGGCTGGAGTCTGAAGCTCAGGCGGTGTAGAGGGGGTGAACTGTGGGTTGTCACAGCCGGGCAGGACGGGGGGAGGAGGAGAAGAGGCAGAAAACGTGGAATTGAGGTGGTCCAGAGAAGAAGAGGCAGAAGACGTGGAATTCAGGTGGTCCAGAGAAGGGTCTGGTTCTAGTTTGAAAGTGGTGGACATTTCTGAAAAGGATAGACACAGATACTATTAAAAACATAGAATTTTGAATGTAAATGGTCTTAATGGTTGCTTAATTGAGTACATCTAAAAAAAAACTACTAAATCAGAACAAACTTGTTGTTGTTATTTCATCTCACCTCCTGTCCTGTCCTTCAAAATGATGTCAATAAAATCATCTTCATGCTCTTTATCCTGAGAACAGACAAACAGGTGGGAACAATACAGTTCAGCTGAGTCCACAGTTAAATCACAACTCACCGCAATACAATGCAACACTAATACTAAACAATATATTGAAACGGAGCACATAGCAACACATCTTTGCTTCATAAAAGGTACAGTAGCAACACCTAAGAAACACAGCAAAGGCAATACAAATAATACTTGTAGACTATGATAATTAAATTCATGATGTAAGAAGGGCTTCAGTGACACAGTCAAACATGTATTGCATCATACTTTGTTATCAGGTGATGAGGCAACTGTCTTAATGGAAGCTGAAGACAGAGGACTGAACAGGACATCCATATTAGGGCACACCTCCTAGAAAAGAGGACAGGAGAAGAGAGGAGGAAATTAGCTTACATTCACTTTCTGTAGCCAGATAAGGGCGAGGTTCAACCAAAGTTATCCCAAAATCTTGTGCAATGTGGCTGGATGATACAAATCACAGTGGAAGATTATCCATGTCATCAGAAAACTACTTACAGTTGGAGAGGAAGGCAATGTGGTGTTTTCCCCTAGGAGAGTGGTCTCTAAGTCCTTTAAGAAAGGCTGCAGAGTTGGTGGTGCTGACAAACACTGAGTGACTCCCTGCTGAGGTTGATCTACAGATACCTGCAGTCCCCCGCTGTGTGCCTTCAATTCATTGGACAGAGTATAAAGATAAGTTCAGACGCAACAGCACTAGTAACAAAACCAATACTTTGAAACAGAAAGAAACAAGGTTTTCTACATTAGACTGCCAACACAAAAGAGAGATGCTTATACACGCTTTCTGGTCAAGGATGTCTTGCTCTCATCATTTGACTGTGCAAACTTCCACTTAAAAACCTTCTTCAATAAAATGTACCCTCCTGCCACGCACTATAAAGAGTGTCATTGCAGGGATAAAGAGATACGGGAATACTGCTGATGACAGCAGTATGTGAAATCAGCACACAGCGTCCCACTAAATCTTGTCAGTTTTGGAGGCAGGCTTTGCCGCAAAGACCAAGTGCTCCAGCACACCTGCACTCAATGAGAGATACCGTATATCTCAATTAGCCGAGATGCGATGGTGTCTTTGTTCCTCCTCGGTTAACAACATAAATCATAGTAATGGAGGGTGTCGTTAGAGTAATTAGCAAAGCAATAATAATCAGCATCAGGCTAGTGTCAGACACTCTTATCATAGACTGCTGTCACTATCTCAAACAGCATACATCATTAATTTCTGCTGCTGTTATTGGACTCAGTGGAGCACTTCTCTTTCATTCCTATGTTTCTCTCTCTCTATTTAAAGAACATTATCAGACTGTTCTGTTGTTGCACACGTGACAGAGAAAGAGACTCAAGGACTTTGTGGTGCGGTTGAGTATAAAGTGTTACATGTGTTAAAGTGATGATATGAACATTTTAAAAATGTTTCTTCATGTTAAGGTTTAAAGTCAACATCTTATGAAGGCAGAAATGCTCAAAGTGGAATTTTAAATGGACATTTTACCAAAATAAGTACACATGCTTACATGACCCACAGTCATACTGAACAACAAGTTATGTAGCATAAAGTGTTAATTCTGTATGTTAAGGAAGCAAAACAACTTTCATGGACCAAAATACCCATAAATATTTTACAATGCAACGTTTCCGTTAGTTACCAGTCGAGCCATTTAGAATCTGCAAGATCAAACTGTCAGTGGCTTCATTTAAACCTCACCTTTGAATTTTTTTGTTTCGAGAATCCAAGATGCATGTTCTGTTTGGATTGATTATCAGCTGCTGTTGGCTGAACAGGGTCGTGGCTTGGGAGCTTGGCTGGAGTAGACTGTAGTCGCTAATGGAAAATGGAAGTAGCTTAGTTAGTAATGTTTAGTACTGAATATAATAATAATATACTACATCAGGTAATAGCTTTTTCATGAATTAGTCTGAGGTATACCTATAGTGGTTGAAACACTGTCATTGTGTGACCTCACTGCATACATATAAATCAAAAATCATTGTGAAATTGCATTTAATATCCTACTTTGATGACTGCTATAAATATTGAAGAAAGTCACTCAATATACTTCCTTTCTGCAAGGGAATCATGCATAGGAATGGTCAGGAGCATGTATTATATAGGCTCAAGCAAAAGAAAGGATTTAAAAAACAATACACAACAAAGTGAGTCATGTACCTGCAGTGTAATGTGATTGGTTTCTTTGCTCTCGGTTGCGTCTGTTCTTTGGTCATCAGTGATGTGACTGGTTAGTGCGATCAGGAAGTGGTTACCGTTGCCGTCGGTGACCAGAGTCGGGGTGGAGTCACTCTTGAAGAGATCCAGAGTGAAGGAGGGAGTGGAGCCTGACTGCTGGTTGATGTGTGCTTGAGACAGCTGTACAAATAAGAAAAAAAATTACTTTTAGAGAAAGAATATCAATTTTCCAACGTATTGTTATAGCAGCATGACAAAATGGTGCCTGGAAATTCTGTGTTGACTTGCTGCATCTGTTATTAGAATAACATTCAGTAATATCTGTGACAGCATCCCTTGCCCAAAATAGCATTTGCATTGTTGTAAGATCTGACCTGCAGTGACTGCTTTTGTTCCTTTTGTTTCTGTTGTATTAGAAGCTGCTGCTGCTTCAGATGTATCTTTGTCTGTATCTGGATTTGTTGTGGCTGTTTAGTCTGCTGCTGTTGTTTTATTTGCTGGTGTAACAGTGATTTTTGTTGCTTCAGTAGAATCTGTTGCTTCAGCTGCATCGTCTGTTGATGCTGTTTTGACTGCTGATGTTGTTGTGATTGTTGGCTCTGCTGCTGCTGCTGTTTGAGCTGCTGTTTGTGAGATTTCTTCTTTCTCTGCTGGGAAAGTCTTTGCAGGTTCTGTTGATTGACCAGCGTCTGATTGTTGTTCTGAATGTTGTGCTGCTGCTGTAGTAAGAGTTTCTGTATGGCCTGTTGCTGGGCCAGCTGTAGAGCGGTTTGCTGGAGACGTACAAGTGCATGTTGTTTTGTTTGCATGCTGGTCTGGCCTGGCTTGATTTGCAGCTGAATCTGCTCCTGAGTTTGGGAGTGCAGTAACCCATGAGTGTCTGGTGATCGCATAGTTGTCTCGGGCTCAACTTCCTCTGCATCGATAGCTTCCTGTTTAACAGTTACCTTGGTAACATCCATCTCATATGAAAGTGAGGATGATGGGATTGTGAGATCAGGCTTATCAGGTGGTTCTTGTTTTACTCTTACAAGAACCACAGGCTCTGCAACTTGTCCTCCTCCCTTCCCATGCTCCAGCTGCATCCTGAGTAACTCCACCAGCCTCTGTTTCTGCATTAGCATCCTGGTCAACTCCTCTATCTGCTTATCTTTCTGCTGCAGCATTTTGTCTTTGTCCATAGTCGCTGCTGAAGCTGTGGTTGTGGTGGTGGGAGCAGCTGATGAGACCAGGCAGTGTTTCTGCAGAGAGACGGCCTTTAAAGAGAATTGACAAGGTGTGGCGGTGGAGCATGAAGGCTCTTCTTTAATGTTTGTGGAGAGCTGAGAAGTTGAAGATGGCTGTAGGTTCAGCTGCAAGAGAGACAGGAGGAACAAAAATAGGTAAACATAACATATTAAAGTTTCACTAAGTTTTAAAATATACTTGGCTATACATAAGTGTAATATGCTATTATTATTATTTTTTATCTAAATACATCTTTTGTACTTAATACAGACATACTTTTATGCTGTACTTTTAATGTGTGAGATTAATGTTTTAATGTCAGGTATGAAATTCATATGTTTAAAGTGTACTAATAGTTGTCTAAAAGGTATTAGGGAATTTCATTTAAGCATATTATTAGTACAATGTAAAAGTTCACAATTATTACAAAAAGTAAACTTAGATAAACTTAACAGTGTCTTGTAGTGTATTTAAGTATACATTAAGCTATATCATTTATATATTGTTAATGCAGAGTACAATACTAGTCAAAAATAGCACATTTTGTACATTAATCATAGGTGCATATTGAAGTACTCACTTAATACAATACAATAAGTACAGTATACTTTTTTCAATAACCAATACTCAAATTTTTAAAATGAGTGGGGAATATTTGTGATTATTTAAGAAGAATTTAACCTATCACATATGAAAAAATACAGACCATTTCCAAAGGGTTGCTGTTAAAGCAGGTTTCTTCTGGACTCATGGACACCAGCGAGTGGTCAGAGGGGGTGAGGGAGACGGCTGGGGGAGATACATTCCTAGCACAGTTCATAAGCTGCTGAGCAGTGACTGCAGCTGGGGTGGCACTTCTTCCTGCACTAGCTATATGGAGGTTAAGAAACGCAATGTAACATTAAACAAACAGCACAAAGATAATACATTATCTATACGGTTGCTTTTAGAAAAAACTTGATTTAGCCATAAAAATTAACTGAGCATGTATGTTTGTCATCAATATATGCACAGTATATATGCAATGATTTTTGCAGCAAGACTCAAATAGATAATTCTGTAATTGCATTAAATTACAAACAAATGTGTCTATAATTCGGGTTTTATAGTTAAATCTTCATTTTTCAATTACCTGACTGACTGATCAGAGAGGATGTCTGATGGCACTGAAACTGGAACTGTTGCTGTTGTTGTGATGAACTGTTATTGATGGTGGTTGCAACAGTTTTAGGGGATTTTCCTACTCTTTCAGCCCCTGGCACTATGGTACCCCCTACTGTTGGAGAAGAGGTAGTGTCACTGCCTCCAATCAACTCCTGGTAGGTCCTCAGCCTCTCAATGAGGTCGTTTTTGGTGCCAGAGACAGGCAGGCTACGCAGCTTCAACTCGGTCTTCAGTTCTGCGACCTGACAGAAGATGGAGTAAAAAAGAAATTGAGATTGAAGGGAAGGAGCGAGGAATAGAGATGAGAATACATATTAAAGGAAAATTGAAAAGGATCAAAGTAAAAAGACGAGAGAGAACAAAAAGACAGAGCAATCCATCATTGTCCCTCTCTTTGTCAACTCTGAGTTTGCAGACCAATTTTCAGTGACAAAACTTTGTTAACAGAGGATTTTTACACATATCAAGTTCTATCTACCAACTATTCCATCGACTCAGTTGCTTGCAGGCAGCAGAAAGAGAGCTGCTGGTTTGCACTGTATTGATTCTTGACTGAAAATATAATATAATATGGGTGAGTAACCATCACCAATGCTGCTCACATCATGAGAATGAGACAAAAGATATGGATCATGAACTAAACATGCTCATGTTTCTTTTGGATTGGCATGTTGTTCTGCAACCAACCTTCATTTCTTCCAGGTTTGGAGGTAGACACACCGGTTTGGTCCCCCCTGAAGAGGTAGAACTCTGATGGCTGAGACTGCCTTGATTAGAGGGGGCTGTTGAAGGGGTAGCAACAGGCCAAGGTGGAGAGGAGGTGGTCATGGCATTGGAGGAGGATGAGGAAGGTGGTTGCTGGTCAGTCTGAGGTCTGTTGTATAGAAAGAGAAACATGAAGGAAATGGACAGTGATCACAACAGTCAGATTTACACAGCTAAATGGAACTAAACCTTAACACAAAATACAACTACCCCAACTAGCCCCACCTTGAATTCATGTTCCCTCAAGAGGAAGTTGAAATTAAACTCCACCAACTCTGGCTGCCTTATGTTCTGAACATACTTCCAGACAAACTCTTGTACACCAGGCAACAATGCTGTGTTACTATAACCTACGAACAAGCATGAAAAGACTCACTTGGGTGGTGCAGGCAGGATGGTGTGGTAGTTGTGCTGCTGTTGCTGCTGTTGACTGAGTATCTGGAGCTGCAGGAAGAGCTGCTGCTGTTGGAGGATCTTGGCATAGGATGAGTCCAAATGAGGAGGAGGCTCTTTATCTCCCTTTTGGTCAGGAGGGATGTACTGATGGTATTTTAACTTCTTTATCTAGAAGGAAACACATTATCAAAGGAACAAATCGTTTCATAAATATTGATTATTCTTTGTATTAGATTTAGTATTAACAATCGTACAGTCTACATGTCAGAACCAAAAGATCTACCTTAGGCTTGTTGTCCTTTGGTTTCTTGTGTCTTTGGGCAGAGCGGTCACAGTTAAGTTTAGGCTGGGACTACAACAAGAGGAGATATGCTGAAAACTTTTACAAAACTTTATTGCTAATTTTTTATCTAATGTCAGAATAACAAGTAACTTTAAACCTTCGTTAATTGTTTTTTGGCCACTTGGGTGGCAGTGAAACGAGCTGTAAACAGACCATTCTGTATATTATCACTTTATAAAGCTGATGTGGCCAAAGCAAGCATCCAACAGATACAGAACAACATTAGCTTTAATTTGGAGTCATGTTTCAGGCCACTTATGTATTCTTCTGTTTTCTCTGTTTCCACCAACTCCACCATCTGTCTGCAATTTGGCACTCATGTATTCTTCAAAACTCTTTTAAACCTTTAATGTTTTGACTGGTATTGATAAATGTTGCTTACCTTGATCTGAGAGGTAACACCAGTCCTCTGGGCAGATGGTGCTGCCACCCCATTGGTCAGCTTCAGTGAGGGGGAGGATCTAGAGATTGATGGGAGAGGGGGAGCTGGAGGAGGGACCTGATGTATGAGAAGAAAACAAACTTTGAGGAATGGTTTCACCCCCGCCTTACAACATTGACACAGTACTTACACCTAAACCTTGAAAATAGAAGAAACTAAAAGAAGAGGATGGAAATTCAACAGTTCATAGACCCCAGACGTAAGATGACATAGTGAAGCTAAGTGTTTTTTTTGTAAATTTAGTTATTGCACTGGAGCATAGATACATTTACTTTGAGCTCCAGTTTTACACACATGTTGGTCACACTGCGTCGTCCTGTCTCCAGAATGATCCTACCTGTGAAGGAGATGGGATGCTGCTGCCAGCCAGTGTCTCTGTTGGAGAGGGCAGGGGTCCCAGACCCAGAGGAGACTCCTGGTTAACTGGCTGTTCTGGAGAGAGACTGTCATAGCTGTCCTCATCACATGACGAGTTATCTGCTGAAGCCTTTGGAAACTGTGTCTCTAAGAGTGAGAAGGATGAAATGTGCAGAGAGAGGGAAATAAAAACATAAATAAACCTTAAAGCAGTGTTGAGCAAGAACCGCATTTATCCTTATGTGAGGGAGAAAGTGTGAGACATCCCAAAATCAAACAGTGTGTGTGTGTGTGTGTGTGTGTGTGTGTGTGTGTGTGTGTGTGTGTGTGTGTGTGTGTGTGTGTGTGTGTGTGCGTGTGCGTGTGTGCGTGTGCGCCTGTCTTGCTTTTTTACATTACCACAATAACAGACCAGACAGCAAACTGTTCTCACCTGCACTACACTTCCATACAATCCAGGCTTACTGCACTGTGACAATAAACTAACACTTGTAAGAATACCAAAAGTTGGCCAAAATGAAAGAAATTTTGCACATGTGCCTCTACTACATAAAATACTATGAAAAATACACACAACAGTATCTGCTCTAGTAATGTCAACCAGTGCATTAATGTCTTGACTGCTGTAGAGCAACATTGCCCTCTGTGTGTGTGCATCATGTCCATGACAGCCAGTTGTAGATGATATCTTCACAGACCAAAAAATGCCTCTTTTTTCCATGATGACTCAAGCCTTATCTGACAGAAAGTTTCCATTCATCTAAGTTTACTTTCAGCACAGCCTCCTTACTCATACTGGTATTTATCTGACAGATGGAATCTCTCTGAGGAATGACGTTATGCCGAGAATTCTGGATCATTTCTGTAATTTATGCTGTGAATGCATTAACTGTTTATGCGATGGCTTATGCCAGCCTTCTGTGCTACAGTACTAATGATGTACTCTTTACAAAGTGCTTTCCAGGCAACAAATTAGCATAGCAGAATAAGTTTAAAAGGACTAACTCAGGGAAAGTCAACCAGTCAACCAAAGGACGAATGTTTCCATATCACTTGACATCCTTCAGGTTGAGACATCCTACAGCGCAGCAGTGAGTCCGAGCCATGCTCCTCCTGCTAATTTCCCCTCAGGGGTATCATATAATCATTTCATTAATACGCAGGCTTTTGAGTCTTTACAGGGATTTATGAAATAAAAGTACCTGCAAGGATAATCTTGACTAGGATAGAGACTTTTATTTCTCTGGTGTATGTGTGTTATTTAATTAGAGAAACTGCAATGAGCTGGAGAAGACTACTATGTAGAATACACCGCTGGCCATTAATTTAGCATCAGCAGGCGATGATGAAAAGACAACATGGGGCTGATTTAATACCCTCTGATCCAATAATGTGATGACTTCCCTACTGCTGAGCTTTGCCAGTGTGTATCTTTGCTTGCTATGTTTGTGTCTTTGCATGTCAACTCTGTAACTCTTGTGTTCCCAATACTCCTACAGTAAGTGGCGGTAATGCAATTGTGTTTATTGTGTCGCGGTGACGGAGACGGATAATCCACTGACACTGTACCTTATTGAATCTCAGCATTCCTTCCACACATCAATCAAGCAGCTGCGCCCACTGTCTCTGATCTCATCCTCTAATATCTGACAGTTCTGGCACTTGACTATAGATATACAATAAAAGTATTCTTTATATAAATCCAGTTTTTTGTGACAGTATGGGCCCTTTATTTGTCTACAATTCTTTCTTTCTCTTCAATTAGTATTTAATTCTCCTAATCAAAGCTAATGGGTTTTATTAACAGACACTGTAGCCACTAAAAGCTGACAGCAGAGAAGGATGTCTTCAGTAACTGTCTGTCAAGCAGACATGAGACGGCATGCATGATTTACTATATCCTAGTTTAACCTTTCTAAACCCACAGCAGTGGTCGTTTGAAGCATGAATACTCAGGTGGGGGGAGTACATGTGTGACTTGGGACGTGAATGTGCATGTGTGCCTGTATTTCAAGTGTGTCGCCAGGCATCTGTGTGAGTGCATGCGTGTGTCATGAGCACAGCTGAGGTTTTCTGAGAGGGAAGAGCAGTATGTTCATGATAGCTAGAGGAGATGGCCAGGAGGGACGGCCTGTCAGGAGCCTCAAAGTGTGGGTGTGTTGTGAGATATCACACATATAAAATTATATTATACCCCCTCCCCTCCTCTACAAATATATACTGGGAATATCTTATTTAAAGGTGCATTTATTGATTTTTGGCCACAAGGGGGCAGAAAGCACAAGCTGAAAGATATACAGCCACTATTAAGGTTTATCATTGTAATCATTATTATAATTGTAAACCTTGTATGTGCCGTGTGAAAATGGAACGGTGGATAGGTGCACCAAAAGTAACAAAAAGCAGAAGGGCATATTAAACGGTCGAGCAACATTAGTCTTCATTCTGAGGCATGTTTTTTGGCCACCTGATGAAAATTAGCCCAAAATTCACTCTTCTGGTCTGTTTTTACTTTATTTGATTCAATGTCAAAATCAAAAATGTAGATATAATGGTTTAAGCATTTATTTGATTTGTTTTTATGATGTGTGTGTATGTAAGTGATCAGGGACAAAATCCACAGTCCTTGTTCTGTGAAAAAAGGTATTCAGATTTAAATATGAAATTAATATGAAGCTTTAGCTGTCTGAATTAGACAAATTTAAAAGGATATGTTCCAGAGCTACAGCCTTTTTAGTACAAAGTTCCTTCTTTTCGTTTGCCCACTGCTGCTCAACAGGGAAACTATGTGCAGGGAAACACAAAGAGGGAATTTTATACTAAAAACACTACACTTGGAAAATATTCACTTTATTTTACTAACTCAGTGTGCATTTAAGGTTCAGTTAAACTTTTGAATACATTTTTGCACAGTAGGAGGGCTGTGGATTTTTGTCCCCCATCACTTGCATGGAAAATGCATCACAATGAATGTTTCATAGCTAGTATGAACAAGAGGAATAATTACTGGGGATTCTCTTAATATTGTGGCTATGACAAGTCAAAAGGCCTCTTACAGGAGATAGATAGGAAAAGAAATCAACAAGATTATCAGATTCTCTGTTCTCTGATGCTACAAAAATTAGTAACTACAGGCCAATATCAAACTTGCCATTTTTGGGGAAAATCATTGAAAGGGTTGTTTTCCAACAAATTCATGCTTTTATGATGCAAAACAATCTTTTTAACACATTTCAGTCTGGATTTCTGCCACACCACAGCACTGAGACTGTACTTATTAAAGTCTTAAACCATATACATCTGAACAATGATGCATGCAAATCCTCTGTCCTGGTATTACTGGATCTCAGTGCTGCATTTGACACAGTTGATCATAGCATACTACTCAATAGACTGGAAAGGTGGGTGGGACTCACTGGCACTGTGCTACAATGGTTCAAATCTTACTTACAAGATAGGGACTATTTTGTGTCAATTGATAACTATGAGTCTGAGCGAACCAAGATCACATGTGGGGTTCCTCAAGGGTCCATTCTCGGACTGCTTCTATTCAACATCTATATGCTACCCCTAGCTCAGATTATGGAACATTACAAAATCTCCTATCATACCTATGCAGATGACACACAACTGTATATTCCAGTGTCATCACATGACTACAGTCCCTTACTTTCATTGAGTAACTGTATTTGTCAAATCAATGAGTGGATGTGCCAGAACTTCCTCCAGCTAAATGCAGAAAAGACAGGTGATTATTTTTGGCCCCAAAAGTGAAAGGTCAGGTCACCTTGGCTCCATGTCATTGACAGCTACAAATCAAGCCAGAAATCTTGGTGTAATTATTGACTTGGACCTGAACTTTAACAACCATCTAAAGCTTATCACCAAATCTACTACCACCTGAAAAATATAGCTAGAATTAAGGGTTTTCCGGAGTCCTTAAAAATCCCAGGAAACTGGACGATATTACATCGGTCCTCAGATCACTACACTGGCTTCCTGTGAGTCAAAGGATAGATTTTAAAATCTTATTGCTGGTCTACAAAACACTGAACGGTCTTGGACCAACATACATGCTAGATCTATTAGTTCCGTACGCAGCATCCCGGCCCATCAGGTCATCTGGAACCGGGCTGTTGTGTGTCCCAAGAAAGAGAACCAAACAAAGTGAGACAGCATTTGGTTAATATGCTCTTCATCTGTGGAACAAACTTCCTGTAGATCTGAGGTCTGCTCAAACTGTCAGCTCCTTTAAATCAGGGCTAAAAACGTTATTGTTTATTGCAGCGTTCTCTTAAATTCAATACCTACTTGCTGGTTTTTATTGCTCCTGTTTTTTGTTTTTTTTACTTTAAACCTTATCTGTTCTTATCCCATTTTTTACATATTTATCTACTTGTGTTTTATTCTTTCTTTTAACTTCTATCAATAGATCCTTTCTTTGCTCAAGAACAGAACAAGTGAGGCTTTTTCTTTTTTTCCCCCTAATAAATAATGTTTAAATGTTGCACTTTTTATAATGTGTTTCCAGCTTTTGTAAAGCACTTTGAATTACCCAGTGAATGAATTGTGCATTGAAGATGGCAGAAGTCCAATAAAAATAGTTAATTTGGCAAAAGATAATGGTGGTAATGCTGAATTACCTTGGATGGATTCCATTCTTCATTAAGACCCAGTGGGAGAGTAAATGACAAACAGAATCTATAATGTACAAGTTACAGCTACCCAAAGCTGCATTATTAGGCCTATACAACCTTCTGTGAACATCATTACTCAAGAACTCAGAGATTCAATAGAAGCTTCAAAGCTTTATTTAGAACCATGATCTGAAGCCTGGCTAACTTACCCATGATGGCCTGTTTGATGCTGGAGTGGACAGGTAGGATGTTTTTGTGGATCAGCTCCATAGGGCCTGGCCGGTGGGAGATCTTATCATTCAAACCGTCGGTTAGACGAGATCTCTTAAGCTGCAGCTGCTTGGCCTGCAGTGACGGCTCTGCTGATGTCTCTGGACATTAAGTGATGGAAAGATGTTTGATCAGTGTGCTATAGGGAATCTTTGGAAGTTATTTGTACGCTACGAAACACTCACCCTCCAGGATGTGCATCCTGATCAGTTCAGATCTCTCTGGACGACTTCTGATCTTTCGCTTGAGATAGTCCTCAGTCTGGAGATAAAGAGATAAAAAATGAGACACTATGAGACAAATGGTTGTCATTTTTTTCCAGTTCGGCTCATGATGTTTTTTAGTTTTCACCCAGTGTCTTCAGTCATCATACCCTTTTCTCTACCACATGATTGTTATAGTGTTAGCATGAGAATTTCATATGTTTGGACCTAGAGACAGAATGAACAGCTTGAACAGGCCAGTTTTGACTCTAGTGATTGATTTGAGGGTTGCATACTCACCCGTGCTCGTTCCAAACATCGTCTCTGCTCGTGGAAGCCAGCTGAACTTTTCAGTGCTTGAAGAATAAAGAGAGCAGAGTGAGAGTGAGAGTGAGAGAGAGAGAGAGAGAGAGAGAGAGAGAGAGAGAGAGAGAGAGAGAGAGAGAGAGAGAGAGAGAGAGAGAGAGAGAGAGAGAGAGAGAGAGAGAGAGAGAGAGAGAGAGAGAGAGAGAGAGAGAGAGAGAGAGAGAGAGAGAGAGAGAGAGGTATTAACATGGCTGTCTGTTGATTCATGCTACTGAGAGGAAATGGAGAGCAAAATGGCTTTGAATGGCTCTTTGCCTCTTCAATAGGTTTGAATAGGTTGACTGATGGTGAGGATTATTCCTCCTTATATTGCCAAATCTTTTCCTTTTTCAGTGTAGTAAATGCATGCTTGCACTGTACCAGCTCTCATGCTTATAAGCCATGACAGAATTAAATGCGTAATAGCCTGGGTAGTGGTCCCATAAAGAAGCTCTGTAGAAGGCCAAAAATCACAAGGTCAAGGGAGAAATCTAATGGGATGGACTCTAATGGGAGCCTATCTACAGCAGTGGAATTAATGGAATATCTTCAGCATTCACTGATTACTCAAGAAAGACTTTCAGTAGGCCTTTGAATATGCAAACACCCAGGGATTACTGGTACTGGAAACCTAAAAGCCCAAGGGTTGTCGTGACACCATACTGATATCACTACAGGCGTTAAGATTTCTCTTCTAATACATTATGACTAAAAACAAAAAAGAATGAACATGGACAATTTAAGAAGGGTGGAAAATTGCTGAGAATGATACATTTTCTTTTGAGTAACATAGAAGAAATGTCACTGTTCTGAGACACATACAGTAAGTACAGGTAATAAATTAAAAAGACTATTCAATATCAATTATCTCAATTACCCATTATACAATACAATACTTTGATACAGTAACTGTCCACTGGATAGCTGGACATTGTATTTTTAATGTAAAGCAGATGTTTATTTGATGACTATTCACAAGTTCCCATTAACGAGGCAAAAAAAAAGTAGGCTAAGCATTTTTTGCAAGTGGATTAAAGAGAGAACTGGTTATGCAAGTGGTGGTCAACACTCTCTGGGCCCTACTTGCGCCCCGTCCACAGTGGATGGTGGGCACAACCCATGTGTCTTTGTTAGTTTCAGACCAACAGAGTTCTCATTTTCTCACCCTGCACCTACATTGTCTAAATAGCAAATGCATTTGTACCAGTCTGTGCACTTCAGGTGTGTTGTTCGTTGCTAGTTTGAGGCCGTGGAAAGCGATTGCTTTGTTATTGTTATTTTAGGGGTGCATTATTAAGATTTGAACAGGCGAGTGCACAATGCGTGTACACTCTGCCTGCTACACACTCATACAAAAAATATAAATAAAAGTACATTGACATATTTAAAAATACATGTCATAACGGTAAGTCTTAATATTTATCAGAGGTAATTAATTGCAAAAAAAATGGATTAAATGAGAATGAGCCTTCCACTAGCTACTGTGTATGTTTGTTTGGGGGGGGGGGGGGGGTCATCACCTTGGAGAGTGCTGCTGCGGACAGTCTTCACAACTGGATGAAAGGTTGACATGATTAAAACCGTTTCTGAACAATATTTAACGCATCATTTTGAGATGACATTGACCAGGTTTACATACTTTCAACAATTAAAACCCTGCTGAGTTTACCTGTTACTCCATGACTGAACAAAACCTTTTTAAAGAGAACCAAAACTGTAATTAAAAGATGAATAAATTAATCCAAAGTGCCACGGCGTCTGTGTGGTGCAGCTGCATGCACGGTGACCTGATGGGAGGAGACACGTGAAAATACAGCACAAAGCGAGTTGTTGGTGTTTTTTGTGGAAAATGGGTCTCAGAACTGCAACGTCTGCATCTGGAGGAAAGATGCTCCGCTGACACTTAGTGACTTCATCAGCAAGAAAAGCATCTGAACATCTGTGGTTAAAAAAATCTGTATTAATCTGTTAATGAATGTTTGGAGCAGCTGATGACACCAGGCTGCTACAGTAGAACCACACACACCTTTACACTCATCAGACCGGTCAGTTATATCTTCATATTCTTCCTTTTTATTAAATATCGAGTTAGCAGCTCATCAACTAACTTTCTTTTCAGCAAAAGTAGCTCATGTTTTATTCTTGAAACCGATTGCTTGACAAGTGCGCCATTATACTAACAATGCGCCAAAGTGTAAGAAAACGTGGATCTGGACACGCCCTAAAGGCACTTGCGCCACATGCTTTACACCATGCGCTGAATGAAAGTAGAAATTTAAAGTTGGTATGCAAATCACTTTGTGGTCTTGTTTTTTGTTTTGTTTTCAATGCATCTACGCCTCTGACATGGCTGATCATTCACCATCACAAAGGGAAAACACTAGCGCAAAAATGTTCTATATTAAAGTTCATGAAGACTGCTATACCATGTGTGAAGTTACAATAATAATGTTTGTTAAAAGTATCCTCGTGGGTTGCAATGTACAGTATATTATAAAGTTATAACGTAGTTTTTATCCTTTTGCATATTATATTGTTGAATATTTATGCATGCAGATAAAATTATAGTTAAATAAAGTTCTAAACAACTAACATAAGATGACAATTTCAGACAGCCACCTACACAAATGCAGAAAGTACACGTTGCTATATGCTATGTGGTAATTAAAGGATAGGTTCACACTTTTTCAAATCTTACTGTAATTATACGTCCTGTTCATACTGGCCATTAAGAGATGCCTTTATAATGCACTTTCAATGTAAGCAATGGGGGACAAATTCAGAGCCCTACTGTATTTAAAAAATGTATCTGAAGCTACTGTAATATGAAGCTTCAGCAGTCCAAATGAGTCAAATGAAGTCCATATGTTTCAAAGTTACTGACTTTATAGGGCCAAATTTCCTCTTCTTTTATTGTCCTTCCACTACAGCTCAACAGGGAAACACTGTTGAGAAAAAAAGAGGAACATTTTTACTAACTGTAATGGCAGAAGATATCAACTTTATTTGACTAACTCAGACAGCGGAAGCTTCATATTATCTTCAGATAAACTTTTAATACTTTTTTGCTCAAAATGAGAGCTGCAGATTTGGATCCCAATCACTTGTAAGTGCATTATAACAGGATCATCTAATGGTCAGTATGAAAAGGAAGAATGATTACAGCAAGAAAAACAATTGGGTACATTGTTTTAAGATAGACTTGAAAATTTGTGAACCTGTTCAGTGATTCTGAATGCTTTTGGCTCTCTGCTGGCACATTGGAACTGAGAAGATACCGCGTTTCCACGATGGATGTAAACATCTTCAAATTAAGATTGAGTGTCAGCACTTTAATTACATACTCACAGTTTCATTTCAAATCCAATGTGCCTGAGCTAACACCAGAGAAAATGTGTCGCTGTCCTAATACTTTCTGACTGCACTGTACATACACACACACACACACACCAGTGGTGTGACTGGATTAGCAACCCTTGGGCGACACTGCTGGTACCTGCTCAAGCCTCAGTTCACGTCGCTGAGCACTGTCACACTGCTGGTACACACTCACTCTTGCACACCCTCAGGACATCAACCCTCTTAGACCTCTCACCCATCCACTGGGGGGTTATGTGGCCTCCTTTAGGGTGTATGAACCTGCCTGTCAGTCAGCTACATGGGAAATGAGCGGTGGGATGGAGGGAAGGATGGATGGATGAGCACAGAGTTTTGAGAAAGGGGACAGTGAAAGGGATAGAAACAGATAGGAAAAAGATGAAGAATCAGAAAACGGATGGAGGGAGGATGGGGTAAAAGAGATAAATGGGGAGAGGCAGCTGAAAAAAAAATGGAACAACAGACCGAAGGGCAAATGAAGAGGGGAAATCGAGAGTTGTGGGGTGAGGTCAGAGAGAAAAGACCCCATTATGTGCATGAGTGGCTGCATCATGGCTTCTTGCCACCCTGCAAAAGCTAACCAACATTCCCAGTTTTTAAACTCTGAGAGCACAGAGCAGCATCACTTCTTCTGGCAATGGCTGTCTTTTTATGTTCAGTGTACTGCTGACTAGGCTTTGTTTTTCTTTGTGTGTTAACAGATTGGCTTGTGCTCAAGAGACTCTGTATTTTGCTTTACTACTCCACAGGTCAGCCGTTTAAACTGGCTGATATATCTCACGATGGAACAACAAAACAACAAGACAATTAGAGGGAACATTCAAAAATGTAATTTACTGATGTATTAGCTGATGTTTTCTCTTCTTGTTTTTTGTTTTTGCTGCTGTCTCTCAATCTGTTGTTTTGGGTGCAGTTTTTTTCTGCACCCAAATTAACTTTTTTGTCTTCTTCTTCTTTTTTTTTTGTCTGGACAGACCCAGGTCAGTCCTGAGCTCTGGATGTAGCGGTTGTGTCTGCTGCAGCACACAACGCTAAACTGCCACAAACCCAGTTAGCACCAGGTGCAGTTAGCATTAGCAGCCTGAACGTGGCCTATCTCATGTTACATATTAACATTTTGGCTTTCATATTTTAAGCAGTCACAGGTACTTAAGTCACTAATAATAACATTAATTATTGCCAACAACTGTGCTAACTGTGTAATTAAACTTAGCAAGCTAGCTAGCGTTTCTATTTTCACGCTTTCCATTAAGTTCATATGTTTTTAAGATGAACCCTTTTCTTTTTCTCTGAATTTAGGGCCAATAATACAGAAAACTATACACATAAGCCTGCACAAAATATAAAAAATGTGAATAATTCATTTCTGACTTATAATTCTATGGCCACAATTTCTCAACCTCAAGAAAGAGCTTCAGTAGTCATAAAATGACCAAAATATCCCTGCTGTCGCCAAAACATGCCAAGAGTTTATTGTCAGTACAGACCACTGATGTAGCCTTATCAAAAGTAACAAGTCTATTAGAGTTGCTTTAGTAGAGTGCAGCTCCACCTCCACCAGCTAAGTAGCAACACATATAATAATACAGTATTTAAGCACAACTCATACTGTACATGGTTGAATTGCATCAGTAAAGCTAACAGCTGCTACTGATCAAAATTTTGCAGAAATGTTTGTCCCCATTTGAAAATAGCAGAGACTTTTAAATTATCACCGTATAAACTTGCTAACATTAAATAAATGTGTGACTAAAGCTAAATGGCTTTGCATGTCTTAGTTTTAACTATGTCTGCAAGGGGGGCAGGGGCAACAAAAAATTGCAAAATATGCTTAGCGCAAATGAATCAGCTGAGTTTCACTGCATGTAACTACCAGCTTTGTGTCATTCTGATCTTTATTTGGAGAAGGCTTCACTAGTGCATTAAGGTTTAGCTTGGCAAAAAGCACATTTACTGAACTGAGAAACTCTTAATTTACTCCTTTATCTCTTAGTGCATTTGTGAATGTGTGTGTTTTTTTATGTTTAAAAAAAAACAAGTGTTCAGTTTGTATCTAGAGCATGCAGCACTTTAGAAAGAGTATAAATAGCATGATATGTAAAGTATCACACTGTGGGCTTATTATAGAGCTGTGTTAAATGAACACACCCTATCACACGCCACGGACTACAGCGACCTAATGTGCAGCCACAGACACACACAAACACACACATATTAATGACTGGAATCAGCAAATTTTCATTAATAATGAAATAAAATAAAATAAAATAAAATAACCAAATAGAAAGAGTGGTGTAGTGCCATAGAATAGTCTGAACATGCCAGGAGCTAAGATCTGCACTAAGCAGGCATTTGACAGATTATTTATGTTGGTGGGATTGTGTAAGGAAACAGAAAGCAAGATATAAAGACACACAGAGCAAAAGGCAGGTGGACAGTAGGCAGAGAAACACAAACTCCACCACTGCAAAGCGAGGTGTCTGTGAGACTGTCGACACAGAACTAAAGAGGGGGGTCTCCTCTGTTGTCTGATTTGTTTATGAAAGAGACAAAGATGATGTGGTACTTTGATGACTTTGAAAAGGAGATGAAAATGGACGATGAAATAGAGGTTGAAGAAAGGCGAAATGTCAAGGAGAGGTTTCTGTTAAAAGAACTCACTGCCAAAAAGAGCAACTAGGAGAAAAATGAATAGGTAAAGGGAATGAAAAGACAATCTAATATAGAGAAAGAGGTTAAGACTGTCAATGAGAGCAGAAATGGGAAAATAGAGGAATGAGGAAGCATGTGGCTGAAAGTAAAGGAAAAGAGGAAGAAATTTGATGATAAGACACTCAAGAAACATTAGTGTATGACAATGGTCATGTGACCAATGTGGGAAGCTGAAATGTTACTTTTAACCACCTACAACCTACTACTTGTTCAAACAAATGATCAATTACATCATGACAACAATCATCACACCACAGTTTTTAACAGTTGCATTCCCTTTTAAACCACATAACCCTTACAATGCAATATATTTTTATATTATTATATGAATCCCTATTCATCATATTAATCATATTTGCCTCTGTTATTAATATCTCACCTGTTCCTTAGAAACATAGAGTGTATTTCCTTTAATACAGGGCTTGCTCTCTGCCCAGGCTTTAAGGGACATTCTATAATCCCTCTAAACACTGCAGGAGATATGACACTGGAATGAAACAAGTGCCTAATAAAGCAACAAGCCTTTGGTTAAAAGGCATTGAGAGGCATGGGCTAATTGGATGAAACCAAGCAAAAACGACACATTTGATCTTCGAACCTAGCCAGTTTCTACAAAGCAGCGGAGGGGAAGAAACACATGTCAAGACAGACGAGAGCTGTGATAACGCTAACTGCTCTGGTCACACTCAGCCTGATTGCAGCTAGACCATGGTGTCTCTCCCACCCACACACACACACACACACACACATATATATGCTCACTCTGCAGATAATACAAAACTGAGTGGCAGTTTGTCCTCTAATTGTTAACAATGGCACATTTTAATTCACGTCTTTCCATTTTAAACTAGCTCTCCAGCTCATTATTAATGCTCTGTCTGTCTACAAAGATAAGAATTGGTTGTTGAATTAAAAATGTTATTTATAGTAAAGAGGAAATAATATGAGTGTGTATTTGTGATGCAGAACACAATATATCCCTGCAACAGCTGGATGAATGCAAAAAATAGTGAGTAGTGTAAATAGTTTTTAGGCAGCTTATTCAAGCATTTATAACTTGCTGACCCAGAGTAAATAATAGCAGATATGACGCACAGCACAACAGTCTTCCTGTGTGACAAATGTGTGAAAGAATTGAAATAAACTGTGAGATGTTTATGAGATTAACCGTTAAAGGCAGAGTATAACTTTCAGTATTATTGAAAATCGGTTGAACTAGTGTACTTACATGAGCTGCACCAAGCTTACAAAGACACTCTATTAAAAAGAAATGTAGGTTTGTACAATCAGCATCACCACATGCTGCTATTAATACACGTGTAGCATCAAGGTGATGTCTAATAATGAAAGTGACAATTTAAACAGTGTACTTGAAAACACAGAAAAGTGTTTTATTGAATGGATCAAATATAAGATGTAAATTAAAGCCTCTAAACTTTTTTTTGTGGAGGGAAAAAAATCTCAATCAGATAAAAAGCAGTTAACGGATGTACACGTTGGCAGTTGAGGTATGACCTTGATTCACCTAACCTTGAAGACTGAAACTGCTGTCTGTCAGGAGATGATGCCACCGTCTTAACCTCAATCCAAATCACTTCAGAAACTGTCTGCTGTGCAGCAAGTCATAATGAAGCTAAAAGGACCTGAGAGATTCTCACAGGGGCCAGCTGAATGAAAAACCTCAGCGTGAAGCAAATGACAGGCTACACTCTGTTGCCAGTTTATTTAGGTTCACCAAGCTAAAAACAACTAATGGAGCTGAACAGAACAACCCTGCAACCCTTCAAGCTTCAGTAAAGTAAAAATGTCAAACACTTTCTGCTTCCAGCTTCTCAAATGTGAAGATTTGATGGTTTTATTTATCATACATGATAGTTAACTGAATATCTTAAAGTTTGTGGACTGTTTGTTCAAATGAGTAGAGTAAACCACTGTAACCATAATTACATATGACTTACTTTACAGTACAGTATATAAGATCTGTTTTTAACTTATAATCGCATCATTGTCTTCAAATGAATAAAAAAAAATAGCCATGAATGAATGGACAGGCCTTGCCAGCTAATACATATCACAAGCCATGTGACACATAAACCAACATAAGGCTAACATTGTGAGCAATTTAAGTGTCTGTGGCCCCTGAAAGAATTTTAAACTTTTTGTACAGGAACCAAGATTTTTCTCAAAAATGTAGTGCTATCTACTTACGAGGCATTATCCCCTGGTTGACCAACTCTTCTCTGCTCCTCCTCTGTTGTAGCTTGAGCTGGAGAACTGAACACCAAGACAGAAACAGACAAAAACAAGAATGAATGGAGGGCATTACCAAACCGGCAATACATCATCGCAGCCACGGAAAACCACGTAAGTTGTGACATTACTCATAAAATTACATGCAAGTTTAAAAAAATAAAGTCAATACGGCTGCAATAGATGCAATTAGTAATGGTATGTTTCTCTGAAGAGAGGTTTCCATCTACCCTGTTAGCTGCTGATGATCAAACTGTGGTCCTCTCTGAGAAAATGTACAACGTTTATCTCACACAGTACAAAAGGAAAGGAAACACACATGCAGACACAGACACATCAACAACTTCCTGCTTCAACTGTTTGATTAAAAAGCAGCACACACATTTTACCGCTACAGTCATCTCATTACCACAGAGACATAGAACGTGTGTGAGAGAGAAAGAGAGAGAAAGGAAAGAGAGCTTCATGCATGTTTTGTAACTTTGTGATGATGTATTTTTCTCCAGACTAAATGTATCATAAAACGAAGATACCCAGCTTCACATTTTCTCAGGACAAAAAATGTCTGTATTGAAAAGTTGGACGACTTATATTCCAAGATGAAAATGTGAATTGGCAGGAAATGATCAGCAGCTCTACTGAATCTGGGTGATATAATTAATATTAAAGTGCAACAAAATAATGGAACTGAAAACGTTTTTGGTAGAGGCTTCTTTTTCACACAGTCTGCCCAGCCACAGACAGCTTTAGCTCACACCTTACAACTACAGCGTGTTGGCCGAGGTGTTGCATAGCAGGTTATAATATGTTCTATGTTATACGTGATGACAATTACAATAATAAGGTCATACTTAGAATAAAGCATATTGACCTCAACGACAGTGTACATTATATGCTGGATGCACACAGTTAATGATTATATTCAACTACAGAACAACTACAGAAATATACCGAACTTATTCTACACATTGAGGATGGTTGTCTGGTGAGCAAGAGTGTTGAAATCACTTTAAAGTGATTATACCATGAATGCAGCATGCGCTTTGTGTGGGACTGAACGAAATCTGGATTTGCCTCTTAATTTAACCCAGATCCTGTTTGAATCTAAAACTTCCTCTCTTGAGCCTCTCATCTACTTTTTCCAACTTCTCTCTGGTCCATTTCCCCAGTGACGTTACCCCTGATCTACCAAACTACAGTATGACTGTCTTTCTTTTCTATTTTCTGTCTCTTTTTGCATCAACTAAAAACAAGCAAGCTCTGTCATTCGTTGCTCCCTTTGTCGTGCCCTTGAATTGGCACTCCGAAAACACTGGCAGGAAATGAGAGCGCTCATCTTTCTCATGCATCTGCCCCTGTTGTTACACTTTATTGCTTATCTCAAGTCTACATACGCACTAAATTCTACATACTCATTTTTGTAATTACTGTTTTTTCCACTACAGTACATTTTCTGTCGCCCAAGTTAAATAATGAGAGTGGGCTCCATGCAGACAGTCTTTATGTGTGTCCTACAGTAGTCTGAGATTAAAAAAAACATTCATATTCCTTTGATTTCTGTGACGAGGACGCGACTGACGCAGGATGGTGCAGTTTCTCCCCTTGGCAGCAGGAAATATTTAACTGGCTCCTGCAGGCAAACATGGGCAGACTAACAAAACAAACACTAACTCAGATACTCATTACAAGCATGCATAATATTTGCACACAAACATACACATGAGTGCATATTAAATGTGTGCAAATACAAGCACGCAGTTTAAAACCTACCCTTACAGCTGCATAGTGTGAATACACATACAGGATCATGAAACAAGCCCACGCACGCTCTGCATTCACAGTCTCACACACACACACACACACACACACACACACATACACACACAAAACACTTCTTTTCGAGGCAGATGATTTGTGCCAAGAGTTGACAGGCAAGTGATGCAATGTGCTGATACAGAATCTATTCTGGGAAAGTGTGCTCATTGCTCAAATGCCACTACATAACAGCAAGTGTACCATCACTTAAATAACAGTTTAATGCAGACTAAGAGCAATTCAATCATCACACACACTACACATGACTACATTAAAGAGGATTCTTAAATTTCCTATACACAAGGGAGTACAAGTCGTAACTATAAAACTACTATGAAGGCAGCTCACATTATGCTGATAGGAGGTTTTGTAATTTCAAAAACAATAATACATTGCATTTTCAGTAGGACCACAGTCTAAAAATTATACACACTTGCACTGATACTGAGACTGACATCACAACATACTGAGTCAAATAGCTGTATTAAGTGTTTGTGACGATTGACTAATCTAGTATTGTGTACCTTTTTTTTTTAAAATTTTTATAATTTATACCTATGTATGTATTTGTTACATTTTGTTTTACAAAGTTAGGAAAGCAATGTCTAAGTCAAGCCTGATTTTTGCCTTACACATAACAGAATGATCCCAGTCTCTTCCACACAGTGTTTGGAAGTGTTTTTCTTTAGACCCGTTTGTCTTTTATGTAGCAATTTTGTTAATCAAAGACAAATCTTTCTTATAGGAGACAATAAAAGTAATCCTGACAAAAGTTAAAAACTAACAAACAGGGATGTGATGGACATGTACAGAGCAGTATTCAGTAGGCTATAGGATTGACAAACTTGGCTAACTGCTATGCAATTTAACATGAAACATCTGCTGCACCACAGTTTGCATTGATGGTTAATTAGTTTAAGCATCATTAGAAATGAGGGGAAAAGAGACGGGGAACAAAATAAAAGAAGCATCCCTGCCAAACACAAACCAGGGATGTTGAAATTATGGCTTAAACCCCAGGCTGACAGGGTGCCCTAATTGATGTCCATTTTAATTGTAATAAATATCTTTTCAATTTTCAACTCTCCATTCTTCCTCACAGACTTTTTTGGCCCATCACGTCTCAATGGATAACTTATATTTTTGTTTATCTCTCGTCTTCTGGGAGAAACATGAGGAGCAAAACCTGGCGATATCATTATCAACTTTTTAAAAAACAGATTCAATTGCTTTTATCTAATTTGGTTTAGACATTGACTGGAATATGTTAATATCTGCTTTATTTCTCTGTGATCACATTATTTAAATATTTTTTATATTTTTTACAAATAAAACCACTATTCCTTTTCTGCTTGTTTCTGCATTGCTAGTTTTGGCCAGTAGAACAACACTATTGTGTACTCTTTCTTTCTGCCCCTAACCTGTGGTCCTCCCCTCTCCCCTCTCCCCTCTCCCCCTTCAGTTTTCTATTTGTGTCCATGTTGTAACTGCTAGGAGTGCAATGCGTCTGGAGAGCCAGCTTTAAAAGCTACATTACTGTAAATTACCAACACACACACACACACACACACACACACACACACACACACACACACACACACACACACACACACACACACACACACACACACGGATGTAGTAAAGACAGTGGAGCTGCACTTGGGGAAAAGAAAAGAGTTCAGTCACCATGTTATCTCATGTTACACAATAATGTCTCTTTAAATGTTATTTTAAATAAAATCGTAGTCACATAGAAATGAAAATCTATTACAAAAAACTAATCTAAACAAAGCCACAGGCTATAAAAAGATTTAAGGCTTAATTTACATTTTTAAAAATCTTAATGCTCTTGAAATATTATTTTTAGAAGTTGATTCAATCAATGTCAATGCAATTTTTGACTTCTCTGGAAGTCTCTTGAAGTTCGCAGAGCTTGCCCTTTCCTAAATCAGTCCAAACTGCTCTCTGTCCAGCTACTTTGGTCCAAGGCCCATGTCGTTGCAGTCAACAGGTTGTTGGGTTCATGTGCTCAAGGCATTAGTGTGCTATGCCCAGGCTGGCTGAGACCCAACTGTAACCCAGCCACTAGTACAATATTTGATCCACTTTACACCTCAGCACAGAAAATACACCTTAATGACACTCAGAGGGAGGCCACACACCTAAATGAATTACTGCAGGTTGTAATATACTGGTTTTGGGGTTTTTTAATTGACAGAAACCTGCAAGTAATGCATGAGCGTACACTTACTGCCATCAATTGCTGCATTTTTGTTCCACTTTAAGTGTAATTATTTCGAAGAATTAAACCAACTAGTCACAACCATTTTAAAAGTATTACATAATATAAATGTTGGACGGTTACAAGCACTGACACACAACAGGTATCCCACCTTGTCGGAGACTCTGACAGGCCTGGCGCTCTAATTCAAATCGTATGGCTCTCTCATCCATGTTGCTGCTGATTGGCTGAGGCCTGAAAGTGACAGGATCAATGCGGACAAAAGGCAGGTGTTCCAGCATGGTGAGTGCGATCCAGCTAAGAAATTATTCTGAATGGGACATCCACAAAGAGAAACAATGAGAAAAGGAAGCAGGCGATTGGTTACAGCTTAGTCCAGGCGTTGGTTTTACGCAGCAGTCGCAAGTCTGTACATCCATGAAACAGAGCAATTGAATCCTTTGTGACAAAAGTCAGTTGCTGGACATAGTTGTAAGTGAAAAAAAGGAAAATTATTCTTCAAAGCAAAGAAAAATATGGGAGGAAGTGCTCTGCAAAAAACAAGCCCTTCTTTTCAAAAAGTCCTTGATTAGATTCAATAAAACAACTCTTCAGTCTGCTCTATAATGTATCATAGAAATAAAATTAAAAGGCAACATCTAAATGCAAAAGCTATCAGAACTACTTCACAGCTTTAGAAGAGCTTCTCCTGTATTTGCTGCAGCTACAGGACTGACTAAGACGCGTGCATGGTCGTGTGTGTGTGTGTCAAGTGTCGTGAATCCGTGATCAGGCAGTCTGTCACAGCTGTTGCTGTACTCAGTCATTCAGCAGTTGACAGACACAAACAGGCACACACTAGCGTACAGGCAGAGCCCCTTACCTCCTCACCAAATTCCTCTCACTTAGCACTTCTGATCTGAGCTCAGTGTGGTGTCAGTGATATGCACCTGTGTGAGCACCTCTCTGCCGTCAAACCCCCAAACTTAAAATCATTACACAGACATGCACTAAAACACCTGCTGCTGCTCTGCATGTCTGCCATCTTCACTTTTTCGGTTTTTCAGCCCATCTGTCTGACATTTATGTTTTTAAATGTTCTTACTAACCATGTTCAAGCAAGTGTATTGAAAATCAGAAGGATAACTTGTTTAGTACAGTTTAGATGTAACACTCTTGTTACAACTTGCGCAGCACCAAACATTGTCAGATCAACTGAAATGCAGATCTTGACCCCTTGAGCCTCTGTCAAGTAAACAACAGGAAGCTATTCCAAAAGGAACAGTTTTTTGGATGTACAGGAATGTTGACATTTGATAGGCCGCAGCTACTCATGCATGACAAGCTTAGCATAAGAGTGTGCTGAGGGCAAGCTGCTCTTACTCAAGAGTCATGTGCTCTTCAGAGGGTAAAACTTGACAAGGACCATAGATAAGTCAATCGTGCTCAACTAAACCTTTTGAAATCTGATGACAAGAGAACAATCAGCAACAGATATTCTAATGAATGCAGTCAGGCTGACGTTTCCAAATTGTCACACAAATGAAAGTACAGTGAAAACTGAACTGCATCACAGTGGATGGAATTTTAACAGGTTGACTCCTAATAGTATCAACCAAATCCACAGTAAATTGGGGTTAGTTTTTTAAGCATTAAATCTTGATCTTGCATGTGATACAATTTTTTAGGATTTATACTCTATAAACTGTCTTTCCTTCTTGACTGCCTTCGTCTCTCACTGCCTTTAAGTCAGTATAAAGCACCTGTTCGCTTCCATTGACAGTTTCATTCATCTCCATTATTAAAGCCCTGTCCCAGGTGACATCAGATAATATGATGTGACATTAAAAGATGAGAGAGGGCCCTTTCAAGGTGAAAAAACAAAGCGCCCTTTCCTCATCTGTCACTTAGCATTATAATGAACCAATGGTGCTTGTCATGTTCACATTACGATGATGAAAAAAATATGTAGCGACGGCAGTGATTCAAAAACAAAGATAAAGAAAGCGCCAAGTTTATACATTTGTGACTCTATTACAGACAGCAAGCATAAAGGACTGTTTTGCTGAGCTGTTTCACACAAATAATGTTCTGTGTATCTATATGTTTATGTTATATATGCAGGATGATGTGTCTGTGTGTGCGGTTTTGTAACTGAGGGTGTTAATATGCAAGATGTGGTGTCCCCAGGCAATGAACTCCTCAGTCTGACAAGAGAGGGGAAAACGAATCAGGACTCTGATCCGCCATTACTTCAGATAAGGCCCCAACCAAAACGCTGGCAGGGATAATCCTGCTTTGCTGTGTGTGTGTGTAGGTGTGTGCGGTTGTTTAGTCTCAATATGTGTGACAATGTGTTTAACTCGTATGCACACTGGTGTGACTGTTTAATTCATCTAAAAGCAAGAGTAAAACTGCATTTAAAAATGCTTCATCGTTGTTTTAATCTAAGTCCATTGAAGTCTCTAAAGTGTGTCTACTGAATAACAGTGTGTCCTCCTATCAGTGATAAATACTGAGAGAAAAGCCACCAAATTGCTAAGGGCTCCAAGTGGGCCGTAAATCTCTTTCTCTCCCACACAGAGAGCTTGAGGTTTGTCTATCAGGAAAGGCAGATGTTAAACAGTGTTTATTAATAAACTGAAAGAGATCTCAGAGTAGTGGTTTGGAGAGGTGAAGTGTTAAAAGTGATGTATTTGTTTGAGAGCTGGACTTCCATGTTGCCATCTGTTTTCTTCAGGAGTGCTTGTGGAGGTAAAAGTGGGATTTTGTATCTGTACAATTACTTGAAGATCTCTGTAAATGCTATAGCATTTGATTAAAACAAATCTCAACTGAGGGATATCTGTCCAAGCTGAGCAGGCTCCATTTCTTGGTTGCGATGTGGCTAAAAGTTATTATGAAAGTTGATATGCGGCCTTGTGGAATCTCCAGGTCAAGAATAAACTCTCAAGCTCAAAAATTATTTGGGTGCCACTCACTTCAAGATTCACCCGGCCATTCATCTAAATCCTATCTAAATCTAGGAAATTGGTTTAAGTCTGCAGCCATGCTAGCACTAATTTAAGCTAAATGCTAATGTCACAACGTCAACATGCTCACAATTACAACACCAAGATGCTGATGTTTAGTAGGTATCATTTTTACCATGTTCACAATGATAGCTGCGATAGTTTTAGCATGCTAACATTTGCTAATCAGCAATACACACCAAGAACAGCTGAGGCTTGTGGAAATGTCATTAGTGCCAGATATTAAAAGTCCTACGTACTGGTGATGTTTTGACCTGATTATAACACCTGATGAAAAGTCAGAGTATTGCCAAAGTTATTACAATCTATCCGGAGAGGGACATAAATGTGTGTACCAGATTTCATGTCAATGAGACCATCCAGACATTTCAGTCTGGACCAAAGCAGTGGAGCATCCCTGTAGCATACTGCTACTAGTATGGCTAGTATGTTTAAGATATCCATAAAGCCCGTAATATATAGAAACTGTAAAGACCAGACGTTACTTTTAGTCAATGAACCTGATACAAAGCAGATTCAATGAAAACAATTTATAGCGTTTTGTGCCTAGACACTGTGAGACCTGTGTGCTTGGCCCTCTGAGCATTACAGCATGTCTGGCTAAGATGTTCTGTTACAGTATGTCACCAAGAGGACATTATGAGATTTGTGGTCAAAAGTCATTGCCAAAAGCAGTGGCCACATGTAAACTGTGTGTGTGTGTGCGTGTGCGTGTGCGTGCCTGAGTGTGTGTGTGTGTGTGTGTGTGTGTGTGTGTGTGTGTGTGTGTGTGTGTGTGTGTGTGTGTGTGTGTGTGTGTATTTAAAACAGAACCCCAACAACCCTCTTAAAGTAAAACTAAATTAAGGCATGACTCTTAGTCTGCAGTGCACAGAGGAATGGTCCCACCTACAAGACATCAACATAATACTACTGGATGCACAAGCGTCCTTTATGAGGCCATGGATTTGGTTCTCAATAGTTTCATCGTTGATTTGATATCATTTTAGCCATAAATTGTTTAATGGGTGAAAATTTAAATGTACTCTTATCTATAAATATTACAGGAGTAACTAAACTCTGACTATGAAATTTGTTATTTTCATATTTCCCACTGTTATTAATTCCTTGGAAGACATGTTCACCTCATCTACAGTTTCATCACCTTTACTCTTCCTGAGACAAGACAAAGCTGTAAACAAGTGTCAAATTAACTCCTAACTCCTCGTCTCCCTGGTGGAGTTGTCATTCATGTTATTACAACGGACTGTCCAATAAACAAATTACTACTGTCTATTAAGTTACTGTGATTTGTAATATTGAGATATACTGAGATGTCTAATATTTTATGTACTCTGTGCTGCTTACTGCTTTGTGTAAATTATCAAATCAGATGGTCCATTAACTTTTAAGAGGAAGGGCACACTGTATATTATATATCCTGCTTTTGCTCTGTATCTTTTCTCCGCTGACTCTAGGCTTGCACCCTATCCGCCCAACCTGATGCAACTGATTAAATCAGATGCCTATTTTTCAAACCACTCTATTCCCCACACTCCACTTTATATCAGTCTATCTCAAATATATCTTTCTTTTCAATTTTTTTCAAGCAGGCCACCGAGGAATGATACAGTCCAAAATGAAAATATAGTTATTAAGTATTGATCCACATGTCAGTCAAACTGACATCTGTATGAAAACCAGGGACAGAATGAGTTATGTCCATCTCAGTTTTTCTTCAAACTGTGGAAAATAATAGAAGCACATTTTGACAGCTATAAAAGGTGCATCAAATGTCTGTGTGTTTTATGGCAATAAAGAGTGTTGTAAATGGAGCTTAAACGTTTATGAGGTTGATAATTATTCTGTGTTTTTCCACAAACCCCTAACTAATTTAAGATTGAACTCTTCCTTTGACCTTATATTTAATTTTATTCTTCCATACTGCCCCCAACTTCTTCAGCCAATACCTTTTCTTCATTGTAAATCACCCCACCCCCGACCCCTCCTCTGATATTACATCTCTCTTTCCTCTTAACCTCTGTACTCTCTTCCACTGGTTTAAATAGCAAGACCAGCTGGTCACATCGCTATATCCAGAACCTCTTTATCTGTGCACAGTGGGGCTAAGGTTCCTCATAAAAAGGGTCCCCTTACACACACACACACACACACACACACACACACACACACACACACACACACACACACACACACACACACACACACACACACACACACACACCACGGAAAAGTTATTCAGGACTAATTAATGGGGTTTATGGGGATCTAAAACTAATGGTCTTATAATGGGCTAATTCTCATTTGTGTCTATGATACAAAAATGCTGGTTGTAGTACTTGTTTTGGCCAGAAGGTGGGCACATGCGCTATTTTTGAGAAGGGGGACTACTCTGTGTTTTCCTGTCTCAAACACTGGGTAACTTTCCCACGTTTCAGATTACTGCGTCAGCTGTGTACTGTAGCACATACTGTATGTTCCTATTGCACGCCTGAAAGAAGAAAAGAAAAAAAAGAAAAAACAAAATAACTTCTCTTCTATCTGGATCTCTCTGTATACATTAAATATTTATTTATACTAAAGACTTTAATTGGTCAAATGCTTGTGCACCACTGAAGGAGAAAAAAAACAGAAATAGTGCTGTAAATATCACTAAGACTCTTAAATTTTACTCATCTACATTCAAAAAATAAAAACTGATAATAAAGGTTTTAAGAGAATGGTTTAATTAGTCTTCGTGTGAAAGGATCATTTATGTGAAATGATCCATGTGAAAGGATCATTCATGCTCAACCGACAAAATCAGTCAAATGGGAAGTGGTTTTATTTGCATGCTTCATCAAAGCATCTTAGCACATGATAACTGGGCTATGTTTTGCAAACAGAAATACACACACAATTTGTCACCATTAATGCCAATGTTGGGTAAATCTTAAATGTTATCTGTACATGCAAACAAAACACATGCAAATCCAGCTAAATGTCTCTAGCTAGCGGAGTCTACGTTTCAACTGTGAAAAAGAACCATGGCTGTTATTTTAGGACCATCACTTGTGTTGAGTTACAGCAATCATGCCAGACCAATGCACATGTATACTGCATGTGCTGTTGCAATATGCAATATAGAGTATGTGTTGATTAGCTAGGTGGAGGGATGCATTGCTGTATCCAAGTCTTACAGTAGTTTTTCAAATCCTACTCGTAGACACTTAAAGCCATACACAATCATAAACAATAGCAATGTATTTGCACTACTCTTTGCAACAGTATCAAAAGAAAAAAATGAGGGACTTGGTTGCAGTTGGTTGCAGGCCTCTTATGCTGGACAGTGACTCTGAGTGTGTGGAAAAGTTTCAGAAATAGTGAAGTGTTCCTTTAAGAACCTCAACTAATAAGCATTATATTTATACTACCACACAAACTCAGACACAAGCCTTGGTGTTTGGGTCAAGTACTTTGCTGTTTTACCACCATTTCAACATGTGCACACTGAAATATGGTTTGTGAATATAACCTGTTTCTCTCAGTGGTTCAAGCCTGTGTGCGTGTGCCTGTGTGTGCTCTGTTTACAATGAGGTAATGCGAAGGGAAACCTAGTATGTCTGAAATGTAAACTCAGCTTGTAGCTCTAAAGATACTGGAAAAAATGACACACCCTCTCTTCCTCTAGAAACATTTGCTTGACAAGTTACTCATCTGAGTTTGCTAATAAATACAAAGAAAAAAGCCCATAATCATGCACAACAGACCAAATCAGTCAAATGAGGAGTGGTTTTATTTGCTTCATCAAAGCATCTTAACACATGATAACTGGGTTATCAGTAAGTTGCTGTGTTTTCTGTGCCATTTAAAGGACACTTTTATCAAACATCTTACATATGATTAAGTAAAAGCATTTAAATGTTGTTCTTGTGCACAAAATGGCACTTACCATTGTTCCTCTCTCTAATTGGCAGCAGGTTTGGGGCAGGATGCAGGGACAAATCTTGCAGATCATTGGTCACAGCTTCACTCTGAAAGCTGGTGATGGAGGCATCAGCATCTGGTCTCTGTGATGAAAAATACAGCCCAATCTCTTAATGCCTCATAAGTACGCACTGTCTTAACACTTCATATGAAAGCTTTATTTCACAGTTAGAAGTGCCTCCTGGGTTTTGTTTACCGTATATGGTGATGCTGATTCTCTGAGTCTTTTTGTCTGAGATCCCTGCTCAGAACCCTGTAAGGCGGGAGATGTCAAGCCTATAAGATATGATAAGAAATGTGTTCCTGTGTGCTCTATAAAACTAGGCCAAACAGAGAGGTTATAGCTCTCAGCCTGGGGCATATCATGTTACAGGTTGAAGCCAGCTCACAAGTGTTTAGAATAAAAAAAAAAAAACACAGAAAGACATTCTCTCTTGTGAGTCTCTTATTTAATTGCCACTACAGTCTCTGTGGTGACAAGGGAGAAAGGATGGTATATGGACCTTGGAAAGTGAGGAAATACATAAAAAAAGGAAGATGAAGGACCAATTGTCACATTTCATCTTGTTTAGGATTCTCTGGTCTTTTCTCAAATCAAAAGGTTAATGAGTAAATTAGGAACATCAGATCTTCCCTGCTGTTTGTATGTCTCCAGTAACTGAAGCACTATCATTCATCAGATCTTACCATTGGTGCAAATCTTTGTTTCAAAGCCAAATGTAACACAAACTAAGCTACTTGTACCCCACAGCATAAAGCTTAGTAGACCCCATGTAGTCCTGCCTCCCTGAATCTGCAGCTCTTTCTGTATCTAGCCTCTCCTTCCCCTCCTTTTACCACAGCTCTGACACATACACAGGTCCGTCCCTCTATCTCACTCTCTCTCTCAGTCTAAATGACTCATTCTTAGCTATATGAGCCTGTAGTTAACAGTGAAGACATAACATAGGTAACCAACACCCTGGTGTCCCTTACACAGATAATGTTATGCCACTATGTCGTTATGGCAACTCCCCATAAACAGGGAGAGATGCTGGAACAGTGAGGCTGATGAGCTGCTGTGTAAAATAAATAAATAAATAAATAAATCAACTCCACAAAAACCAACACATTACATAATAAACCATGCACATGCACAAACACACATGATGAAGTGAACAGTGGTGTGGATATGGTCATAATAAAGTACTACAATGAAACTGATCATTACAACAGATGCATAGAAGAAACAAAAACACAATGTTCTTCTTGAAAAAGTCTTGTAAAAGTAGAGAAAGCTCAAATGGTTGGTTTATCATTTTAATACAAGATTGTGAAAGTAATATTACTGCTTTTACTTTGTAACGTGTGTTGAAAGGAATGATCTTTTTGATTATCTTAAGAGGCTCACTGCTTACTACTCATCCTGGCTTATGTCCAAATATTTTTGGGATGAGCAAAACATGGCAAGATGTCAAGAGTCACTTATGGCTTGGGGCCTTCACTTTCCTGTGTCTTGGGAGATGTATAACTCTTGTGTCAACATACATGTACACATACTCTCAACATACTGTACATGTGTATGCAGTTGTATGTCTGTATGTAGTTATTTGGCATTGGCTGTTATCATATAAGCTGATCATTTCTTTATTCCTTCAGAAACTATAGTAGCTACATTTGTTCTTTGCTCACTGAGATGAGCGGATGCCACCCTGTGTATGCTCTATCTCTTGTGTTTTGTGTATTATTTCATACATGTGTGACGGCCCTGGGCCTCTATGGTAGAGGGGATGGTCTGCCTTGCCTGTTACTCCTGTGTTTCTCTCTTCCCCTAGATGGTCTGGTCCCTCCCTCCTCATCAAGTGATTGAGATCACCTGTTGGGAGCCTTTTTAAATCCTGGCGTGCCAAGATGTCACTCTCTCACTCTCTGGCCCTCCTGGAAGGCTGGTGCCTTTCAGGCTCCTTATGTTTAGTTTAGTTTGTTTTATTGCGTTAAGAAGTAGCCTTGGTTCATGTTATTTCGATGTTAAAATTATTGTTTGATTCATTTTTGTTAACTTTAATAAATTACTTTCATTTGAGCTCTTGCCGTGTGGTCCTCCCTGCTTTGTTGTGCTCTTAAACGAGCTGGGCATAACAAGTGGGGGCTCGTCTAGTTAGAACCTGGGAAATGTTATAGTTTCTGATAAGTTTGAGCATTTGGCTTTGGTTGGGAGGCCCACCGGAGTAGTTCTTTTGTTTAGATGGAACAGGTAGAGTTTGAAACTTTGCTTTAGTTTTTCATGGTGTTAAACTGCATGTGATCGGTGTAGCCAAGAGACTGGTAAGTTTGGGTTATGCGGTGCATAGCTGTGGGATGGTTGTAGCTGAGTAGCTGGGCTATTTTTCTGTCTGGCAGGAGCATTTTCTTGTGTCCCCCAGGTAGGCTGTAGCAGCAGTTATCTCACAAGGAGAAGCTGTTGGTTTGTTGTTTTCAGGGCTGTTTGTTATTTTTGTGTGTTGTCCGCGCGGCTGGCAGCATTTGGCTCGGGAGCACCCCTAAGTATTGGCTGGGGGCAATCTGCCTTCCCCAATACAGACGGTTTGTAGGTGCATAAATACCCACCGCCAGTACACACATGAAGACTAGGGAGCAGTTAGTAAGTTTGGGCTAGGCAGTTAGGAGGGGGCGCTCCTATCACTCATCATCCCTGCGGTTGTGTGCTGTGTGACTCAGGCTGCCTTGTGGTTGCTTTTTGAATAGGTTCAGGTATTTAACTGGATGTATTTTTGATAGGGTTAATGATGGACACTGACCATAGTAATCCGTTGGTCTCTGAGTTTTTGGAAAGACCAGCTCGCAGTACATTAGCTCAGTTTAGAAAGTCAGATCTACTTGAGTTGGCTACATTGTTGGGATGGTCAAAAACTGATCAGGTGCCACGGAAGGTAGAGCTAAGGGACATCGTGGAAGGGTTAGCGGTGTCGGCCAAGCTTTTGACGGTGGTTCAGGTTCCAGTGGCTCCATCAGTTTCTGAGCTTTTTGGTGGGACTTTGTCTTTTGACCAGTATATGCAGTTGGAGAGGGAAAAGGCAAACAGGGAGAAAGCGAGACTACAGTTTGAATTGGAACATGAGAAGATCAGAGCTGAAGTGGCCTTGGAAAGGGAGAGATTGCAGGTTGAGCAATTGAAGCTAGCGCTGATAAGGGACGGTAAAGCACAGGAATCGTTGTGGACTGGAGGAAGAAGTGAGTCTGCAGGGGGGCGTAGTGGTTTGGATATTGCTGAGAGCTTGCGTATTCTCCCGAAGTTCGATGAGAAAGACCCAGATACATTTTTTGCATTGTTTGAGCGGGTGGCAGATGGTAGAGGATGGCCAGATAGTCACAGGACTCTTATGTTGCAGTGTGTTTTCACTGGCAAGGCCCAGAGAGTTTTTTCTGCCCTTAGTTCGGCTGAAGGTGGCGATTATGCTACAGTTAAAGGGGCGGTTCTGAAGGCGTATGAATTAGTTCCTGAGGCGTATAGGCAGAGATTTCGAAATTGGAAGAAAGGGGACAAGCAAACACACATTGAATTTGTGCAGGATATTTTGGCCCATTTCTCTCGCTGGTGTTCTGCCTCTGGGGTGGACAATTATGTGGATCTCTGTGACTTGATTGTGTTGGAACAATTTAAGAGTTCTTTGCCGGCTCATCTTGCTACATACATCAATGAAAGGAAGGTCAAAACAGCATCGGCAGCGGCAGTTCTTGCTGACGAGTATGTTTTAACACATACTGGTGGCTCAGGTTTTGGTCGGGCCCACAGAAATGAGCAGCAGAGGGATGATTTCAGGGGTAGGCCTAGTAGGAATCTAGGGGTTGCCCAAGAACCAGTTCATCCATCAGTGAGGCATGTTCCAGGAACAAATGGGAGGTTTGATCCAGCTAGGGTTTGCCATGTATGTAAAAACAAGGGACACTGGAAAGGGGAGTGTCCAATCAGTAAGACAGGACAGACATCAGCAGATTCTAGTGTATATGTTAAGTCTGCTGGACTTGTCCTCTGCACAAAATATTGAGTCTGAGTCGGGTTTTCCTGGAGCAAATTCTTCATCTAAAAGTGTTGAGATGTATGCACCATTTGTTTCAGAGGGCTTTGTGTCCTTGGATGGGAAAGACAAGACCCCTGTTAAGATTCTGCGAGACACTGGGGCTACTGAGAGTCTCATTGTGGAGGGCATTTTGCCTTTTTCAACCGGTACTGCTACTGGAAGTAAAGCTCCGGTAGTTGGGGTGGGGTTGATTCCACTGTTGGTTCCGGTGCATCATTTTCATTTTTTCTCAGATCTTGTTTGTGGAGAGGTAGATATGGGTGTGCGTCCCCAGTTGCCAATCCAAGGAATAGACATTATTCTGGGGAACGACTTGGCTGGTGCAAGGGTCTGGAAAGATGGTCCGCCCCTAGTGTATGTGAGTTCACCCTCTCAGGTGTCTGGAAAGCCGGATGATTGTGCTAGGCAGTATCCTAAGGTTTTTTCTCCCTGTGCAGTGACACGGGCAAGAAGTAAAGCTACGCTAGCGCAGACACAAGGGTCTGAACAGATTCAGTTTTCTCAGGCAGGGGATTCTGAGAAAAAGGGAGTCTTGCCTTCTGTCAGCAGTCACAAATTGGGGTCTGTGAGGCCATTAGCCACATTTGAGGTGGTGCCTGCAGAGGATTTTGATGTTCCATCAGAGCCTATTCTTACAGGGAGACTCAACAATTCTGCATATTTGAACTGTTTGGACAGTCAGTTGAGTTATTTGTCGGATACTCAGCAGTTAGATGTGGTGCAGTTGTTGCATTCTCACTTGTCTCTCTTCTCAGATACTCCCTCAGTTACCAACCTGATTGAGCATGACATAGAAGTAGGGGATGCTCGGCCTGTTAGCCAACGTCCTTACCGGATGCCTGTAGGGAAGCGTCAGCGGATGGAGAAGGAGGTAGAGTACATGTTACAACATGGAATAGCTGAGCCAGCATGCTCCAGCTGGGCTTCTCCATGCCTGTTGGCAGATAAGGCAGATGGGTCTGATAGATTTTGCACAGATTTCAGAAAGGTAAATGCTGTCACCAAACCTGATGTCTATCCAATGCCTCGTATGGAGGACTGCATCGATCAGGTGGGGGGTGCAAAATTTGTGACTAAGCTGGACCTTTTGAAGGGGTATTGGCAGGTGCCATTGACAGCTAGGGCTAAGGAAATTTCATCATTCATCACACCCTGGGGGTTGTTCTCATATTCTGTAATGCCTTTTGGGCTGAGAAATGCCCCAGCAACATTTCAGCGCCTTATGAACAGGGTTTTGGCTGGTTTGTCTGGGTGTGCAGCATATTTGGATGATGTGGTGGTGTTCAGTGACACCTGGGAGGCCCATGTTCAACGTTTGCAGGCAGTGTTTGACAGGTTGGTTGAAGCAAATTTGACTGTGAACTTGACAAAGTGTGAATTTGCAAAAGCGACAGTGACATATCTGGGTAAGGTGGTAGGCCAAGGGGTAGTTCGTCCTGTGCAGGCTAAGGTGGAGGCGATCGCTAAATATCCTGCACCAACATCCAAAAAGGAACTGATGCGGTTCCTAGGGCTGGTAGGGTATTATCGCAGTTTTTGCTGCAATTTCTCCACTGTAGTGGCTCCAATGACGAACCTCTTGAGAAAAAATACTCCATTTATCTGGTCTCCATACTGTCAAGTGGCTTTCACGGGTGTGAAGAAACTGATTTGTTCTGCTCCTGTCCTTACAGCTCCAGTGTTTGACAGACCTTTTAAGGTACAGGCGGATGCAAGCAACATTGGTGCTGGGGCTGTTCTCCTGCAGGAAGGGGTGGGGGGAATTGAACATCCAGTTTGCTTCTTTTCACGTAAGTTTAATCGTCACCAGTTGAATTATTCAGTTATTGAAAAGGAGACATTGGCATTGATTTGGGCACTAAAATTTTTTGAAGTTTATGTTGGTCCATCATTGCCGGTGACAGTTTATACAGATCATAACCCTTTGACTTTTCTGTCTACTATGCAGAATGGTAACCAGAGGCTTATGCGCTGGTTGCTATTTCTCCAGCCATATACATTGCAGGTATGTCATGTGAAAGGTCGGGATAATGTGATGGCTGACGCATTGTCTCGAGCTCCTGTTTGATGTACCGAAGACCTTTTTCAGTAGGGGTCTTCGTTTTATGGGGGGGGGTGTGACGGCCCTGGGCCTCTATGGTAGAGGGGATGGTCTGCCTTGCCTGTTACTCCTGTGTTTCTCTCTTCCCCTAGATGGTCTGGTCCCTCCCTCCTCATCAAGTGATTGAGATCACCTGTTGGGAGCCTTTTTAAATCCTGGCGTGCCAAGATGTCACTCTCTCACTCTCTGGCCCTCCTGGAAGGCTGGTGCCTTTCAGGCTCCTTATGTTTAGTTTAGTTTGTTTTATTGCGTTAAGAAGTAGCCTTGGTTCATGTTATTTCGATGTTAAAATTATTGTTTGATTCATTTTTGTTAACTTTAATAAATTACTTTCATTTGAGCTCTTGCCGTGTGGTCCTCCCTGCTTTGTTGTGCTCTTAAACGAGCTGGGCATAACACATGTGATTAGTATTTTCAGACAATTTCCATGACAGTGACCTGACCTTTATATTCAAATTATATTTTAACACAAATTAGTTGTTTTAACTTAATATGTTACAATACGACATTTACATGTCTAAATACTAAGCATCATGTATTAGACAATACTGAGTACAGCTCTAATTCAGTACATCTACCGACAAGGTCATTAAATAATGCTAATTGAATTAAATGATAAAAGCTATACCAATACAAAAAGCTTTTCCAACCCACTCTCCCCCTAGAAAGTATTGTTTAGGCTTTACAACAATTTTTGCTGAGTTCATGCATTTTTTACTATACGTCCCAATATGATTTACTGCTGAGTGCATCACATAATTAAAAGACTGATCCTCAATATTGGTGCCATACAAAATAATATGTGTAAGATGAGAACATCAGGAAATCATCCATTTTGACATGTTAACATATTATTTTTTTATAAATACCTTCAACAGACAAGATATATCCAGAAACCATCAACCACCTATCAATTGCTCCACCATACCCTACTTCTTTCTCCTTGAAACAAAGACAAAAGGGACAAAGGCTGTTTTCATGTTCATGATCTGTGGCTGACTCATTCTGAAACACTCTTTCCCTTGTACAGATCTGACAAGACTGGACTGTCATTTTTTCCATTGTAAGGATATAAATATATTTAAATTGAAATCACAACTCCATCTCCCAGCTACAGGCAGTACAAACATTACATAATATCACTGACTATAATGTAAAGTTGCTGTGTAGCACCATTAAGACATTCTAACAGTACAGGTTATTTTTGTAATTTTCATGGCCTTTTCTGTTGATTTCAGAAAACACTGACCTCTGGCATGGTCTGCAGGCACTACCACAACATTTGTGAACTACAACTAATAAATCAAATTTTCCCTTCCTGAAGTAGCCCCAAACAGGTTTATGGTTATGTCTGCGGATATGGCAACTGATATGAGCTCTACTCTGCTCTTTGCTCTTCTTGATTCACAAACACATCTGCCTAAATGTGTTTGAGAGTCTGGCTTATAAGAAGTGGCTCTGTTTCTGAAACCCTCTGAGAGTGGCTCACTGCATCAGGCTAATTGAAAAGTCAAAAATCACTAAAGCAAGGACTGGGGGGGTGTTGTGCATTTAAGTGTTCCTGCAGACTTTCACCAGTCTTCCTGACACAAAGATTAGTGCCAGTGACACTGGCGAGTATGCCAGCAGAACTTCTTCTCAGGTGGTTGAATAGCTTCAGAAACTCCCTCCTACAACACCTCTCCGATGTCAGATATGGGAAGCTGTGTGAGACAGTTTCTGTAACTTCTGACATCTGACAGTCATATCTTTTTCACAATGACTTTTCACACATATGATCGGTCAGCTGTGCAGAGGCGAGAAATTAGCTGAATAGAAACTTCTCAGGTCCTCTTTTTTCATTCTTGACACAACTATTTGTGTCGCTGTTCATGTGAACAAGTACAACACTATAAATACCAGTGGTTCAGCCAGACCACTTGCTAAGCCCGTACCAAGTCCCATAGCAAATGTAGCAGTGACACCTTCAGTCCTCAGTCTGTGTCTACACAGGGTGTGTTCAGGTACAGTATTGAGTGTAGGTCACCCATATTTTGGTAAAGCTCAGAGCTCAAAACACTACTCTTCTTACACATGTAAAACAGAGGAAAATTGACTAAAGTGTAAAAAAACCCCTGCTGGTTGCGATTACACTCCTATGGCAAAGACTGATGCTGCTCTCCCCCATAAAACTGCAGCTACATATTTTTTATACAGATAGAGCAAACATGATATTATGTGTTAATCAGTGAGCTTTAGTCGTGCTAGTGAGAAGACTTTTTTTTTAATCTTTTAGCAGAACCATGAAGCTGTTTCCCCCTGCTTTGAGTTTTCATGCAAAGGTAAGCTAACTATCTCCGGGACAAGACAGTGAAATCAGCAGTTAAGTATATTTCAAAGTGTTCTTTATTAAAACTCACAATGTATCAAACCTGCCTGTTAGAACTGCTTTCAAAAGAAAGGAGAATTAATATTAAATATTAGCCTTCATCAGGGTCATCACCTGATGAATAGTAAAAAAAAATGTCTTCATCATGGAGGATGGAAGTGACCCTGAAAGACATTTGGTCAGTAAAGCATGATGAAATTTAAAAAATAAAATAAAATAAAATATAAATCAGTCCATTTCACACATTTCAACAGACTGAACTGTTCATCCAGGCGACAAGAACATGACTTCTAAAAAGAGTCCATCAGCCCTGGACCCCGAGAAGTTGGCCAGGCAGCTGAGCAACCACCAGATAAAGAATGAGGCTCTGGGATTATAGGTTGAGGTGATGAAGACTCATGTCCAAACTGCAGAGCAACACATCACCTGTCAGGAGGAAAAAAACACTGAGCTCTCCACCAGGCTGGAGAAAATAAATCTCTGTGGAAACAGGTGGAGCTTTTAACCACCAAGCTCCAGGATGAGAGGGGCGAGAGACTAACTGATCTGATCTGCTTCAGACAGAGAGGGCCACCCATCAGGATGGACAGACCTCCACCAACCTTGAGCTTGCCACTCAGCTCCAGGCTGAAAGAGAGGCAAGCCAGGCCCTGCAAGTAGAAACTGCCAAGCTCAAAGAAGAGCTGAAGGGGCAGAAGTACAAGGCCCTAGACAGGCTGTCTATCTCCTTTTAGAAAAGGAAATCTCTTAGGAGAATTTACCAAGGGTAAAAAAAGAAGAACTCAGTGTGGAAAAGAATCCACCACTTCCTCAATTTAAGGAGGAAAAGGAAAGAGAGTCTAAATCTATCAACCGCAGTAGCTCAGCCCCCTCTCTCCATACTTAATGTTCAAGAGCAGTTGAAAATAAAACAGCCCGCTGTGTTTGCTTTTTTGATCCAGTGTTTCAAGTAGGTGGACAGTTAAACATTAAAGACACTGAGAAATTGGCTAAGATCTACAACCAGAGCTTCATATTGAAATCCATATTTACTAAACAAAATCTACAGCGAATAAACTGACGTTTTAGTCAAATAGGCTATCTGATACAGATTTTCTTAAATAAATAAAATGTCAAGTTCGAGTTCCACACATAACTTATACAGTAGATATAGATATTTATTTTGCCAGTATTTCACTTAGAGTAGGCAACAAAAGTGGTTAACTGCAGGTTAAAAATAAATAAATAAAGATAATGATCATCTTAATGATAATGATCACAGATTAATTAGTAGCCCTGTATAGTTAACTATCACAGTAGAAACACCACACTGAGGGATTTTCCCTCTTTTCTGAGAACAGGCTGACAAAAGCGACACTGCCTTAATTCATGTATCCTGTAACGCATATACTGTATTTAAAAAAATTAAACCTCTTTTCTTTCTTTGCCCTCAAAGCTACCACTAGATGGCGAAAGAATCCGGCACCGCGGTGTCTGCAGGGGGAACCAATGTTTCTGTCGTACAGGAGGTGGTCATTAATAATGACGGACCAATATGGCGGCCAAACAGACTTCAAAACAAGTGGGAGGTGTAGCTAAAACGTGTTATTAACCTCTAGTTTGGTGGATTTTAAATGTAATAAAGTCCATATTAAATATAACGCCTATGAAATGCATTCAGTCGAGTACAGTAATAGGAAACAGATGTAAACGAGTGCTACCTTAAACGCAGCTTTCTATTGAGAGTCTCTGGACACACGTCAGTAAAGTTGTTTAGTTCATTATTATATCATTATGTGGGGTGAGATTGAACCTCCTGTTAAAACACAGCCCAGGTTGTCTGAGAGGGATGAGCAGAGAAGATTACCAGAAGACACGGTGACACCGGCACAAGAACACAGCCCCGCAGACTGTCAGCAGCTCCCGCAACACACCAAGCAGCTCCCGCAAGAGACCCAGCAGCTCCCGCCAGAGACCCAGGTGAGACCACCAGCATGAACTACATTCAGTCTTACTAAGCACTCATTTAGTTTTCCTTAAGAGGGTTTTTGAAGGTAGAAGTCTTAGATTTGTTCACAGAAGTATGCAATGTTTTTTTCTAGCTTGTCACTGTCAGTAATGTTTTTATGTGATTTTGGCAAAACATCTTTGGGAAATCTCCAGTTTCATTGTTCCGGATCTCTGACTTTAAATGAATTGCCCATTAATTCATATTAGTCATTTTTAATTGGTTAGTCTATTTATGCAATCATTCATTGTTTTGCTGCGTATCCACATGCAGGTCATGATGAATTAGTAATCATTTATATTATTGGGAATGATTGTTATACTGCCACAAAGTAATGCGAAAAATATGAAGTGAGTTTAAATAAAATGACATTTCTTTCACCTTGCGTTTTGGTAAACAATTCTAGCCCTCATCATCATAATGTTTTTTTATTGATATCTTTCATACTTAGGCCATGTAATCAATATTAAATTGCATTCTTTTTGGTATTAAAATGTCTTTAAAAGTCCTACATTTATTTTGTTGAAATATGCAAAAAACTCTTTATTTATATACCACATTTCATTACAGGTATGTGCCCCTATCATATAATGCAAATACCTGCCAGCTACACTCTGTTATTGTCATCATTCTGTTTACACCGACTGTGTTTCTGCTTATCTTGCATGCACCAGGCTGTGTCCCGTTCCGTGACTGACATGTTGGAAACCATAGTGCTGAGTGGAAGCCTAGTGAAGAGCCAGCAGATCGGAGATGCTGAACTGACCCCAGAGGAGTGCAGAAAGGAGCTGCTGAATCAGTTCAGGAGCAAACCGCTGGTGTTCCTGGAGAGGTACCATGTATGTGTACACAGCCCAATGTGTGCATGTGTCCCACACGTCCTTATATAAACACTGGTACATTAGGTGCATCAAATTATACATTCACATACACTGATTCAATTAAAAGTATAAAACAACCACTTTTGGATACTTGTGTACTGCTAAGGCAGTGAGGTTTAATGTATCAGAGGGGTTACATATAGTAAAGCCTATGTGCTGCCCTATCTGCCCCTATCAGAGATACGACTCGGAAATTAAGACTGGCTCTTAAACATTTTCTCATAGTGCTTGACTTCATACACACATGTTAAATGGTCCCTTAGTGATTCCTTACATTTTTGGGATTTGTAGTAAGCTCCCTAGAATAAGTTGTAACTTGTTGCATTCAGCAGGTATAGAGAGCAGTAATGACAGTTAATGGGCACACTACATGTCAACAAGTCATTCCAACTCTTCCTCCATTTCCAGGCCTGCCTGAAAACCCAGCATCTGTCAGAATTTACCCACGTCAGCTCAGACCCACGTGCTCAGTACTACAGCAAAGTGATACAGAGACGAGCTGCAGGATGCACCAACAGGACCAGGGTCCGAAACCATCGCTACGCTGCCCTCAGGGCCCTGCAGAATGGTAGGGGCTTTGATTTTCAGCAGCATCAAAAAATATACACCCAGTGTATTGATTCATCTCAGTTAAGACATTTTTAGCAAAGGAATGAATTTGAACCAAGCTACAGAGTGTTGGTTTTATCTGATGAGGTACATATCACCTGTAAAATGAATTTGTCCACTACACACAAAAAAAGCTTTGCTGTTGACTTTTTCTTATGTCATTTAAATGTGAAATATTGACTTAAGACCTGTGCCTGTGTAACTTAGCTAATTTCTGCCCATTTTCTCAATACACCAATCACTGGTCTTGAAATACAAGAATTGCACCCAACTTGTGATTCCTCTGTTCTTCATGCACTGTCTCCTTTCCCAGAGGGTCAGTATTTCAGTGAGGAACAGATGCGTATGAGGGAGCCACTGCTATATGAACAGTATATCGGCCAATACCTGACAGATGAGGAGGTGAGAAGAGAAGTTGCAGTGCTAGTGTTGCCATACACAAGGATATACAGTAATTTTCATGCATAACTAAATAGTTGAGTTTAGATGGTTTTAAACACAGTTTCTAAATGCTTTCATTAATGTTTTAGGTGCTGGAGCGCTCCCAGGAGGCCATGATGGACGGTGCACAAGGGGGACCAGGAGCACCCGGGGGAGGCACAGGAGGGCTCGCACACCTCCTCCTCAACTCCTACCAGGAGCGTCTCATCCAGGATCGCCTGCAGGAGGAACAGGAGAGAGAAGAGTGCACACAGGAGGAGGAGGATGAGGAAGATGAAGGTGAAGCTTAAGTCATAAGATATAAGACAGGAAATGCACAAAACACCAACTATGAGTGTGAAAACATGCCTGTGGATTTAGTTTCTGTGTTCTTGCTCAGGTAGAAAGACAAAGAAGAAAACTAGTTGTGTTTTTGTTCTCCCTCAGCTGTTTTACTACTTCTCTCTCTGCTCTACTCACCAGCCTGTCTTTCTGTTTTTCCGCTGCAGATAACACAGTCCAGGAGAAGGCATGCGAGCCAACCTCTGAGGAGAAGGCTCTGCTCAGGGAGGAGTTCATCAGTCAGATGCACCAGCGCTTCCTTGATGGCAAAGACAAGGATTTCAACTACAGGTCAGCCACACCACCACTGATCAGACATTCAGTCTGGTTGCATTAGAGTTTAGAAGATTAGATCTAGCTCTAGATAAAACCATTCCCCCTTAACCCTAACATACCGTTCTGGTCAAATTTGACCCGCTTTGAAAAAATTCAATACATTTAAATCATTATTGCTATGTTATATTTCCATGTCTTAGGTAAAATAGGACATGATATTTGTGTGATAGTAGGTGTTGTGTCTCCAAAAATGAGTGGTTTAAAACCTAAAAAATACACTCTTTCTGCTCTTTGAAACATTAATCAAGGTTTGATCACCCATGTAGTGATCAGTCAGATCGGCTATTGATGTTTTCTAAACAGATCTGTGGTTCAAAATTTGGTATAGACACTTTTTATGAGGGGAATCTTAGACCAGGTCAAAACTGACCCAGAACATACTACGAGGGTGTAGAGTATGAACAGTATGTAAGGGTTAAGTATTGCTACATAAACATCTACTTAATCCTGATGGAGACATTTTGGACTTTAAATTAAGAAAAAAAAGATTTAAGAAGAAGACTATGAAGACTTATTTCATATTTTACGGAAAATGCAGCAGAAAGTTATTTGACAGTAAATTACCACTGTGTGAGCAGGCTTGGTGGAAATGTTATTGTTGTGACAATAAAGAGATTTTGGTGCTGAATTTATAAGCTCATAAGCACAAATAAAAGCCTGTTTAAACACTTTGTACAGTAACTTCATTTATAGCTGTAGTGTAGTGGTAATTTAGTCATTAAGACACAAAGTAATGAAGAGATAGTATAGTAGCTAACTAACAGTGAAATGTGTGTGTGTTTTTTATAGTGAGGTGGATGATAACCCAGACTACGACAACCTGGACATAGTCAACAGAGATGCGGAGGAAAAATATTTTGATGAAGATGATGAGGAGGAGGAAGAAGAAGAAGAAAACATGATAGAATAGTTGCTGTTGTAATAGTAATAACTATTTAACAGTTTCTGCTCTGAGGGAACTGTGAATAAAAATGTACAAAATAATATGTATTCTTTTTTTTAAAGTTACATCTGAATGTTTAACAGCTGGTAATAAATATTGTTTTGTGTTTTTTTTTGCAATTTGTATGACTCTGATCTTCTTTCACCAATCATACAGAAACAGAACAGTCTCTACATTCTGCCTTGTATACACAGTGTAGCGCTTAACCTTAGAAATACAACAGCAGTACACAGAAAATATTGAGCTGAGGAAGTGCATCAACTTCATTATTTGGTATATTCATTTGTATAACAAGACGCACCAAGTCATGTAGTGCAGCATATAGATCAAAATATATATGTAGTGGCATTCACATCGATTTCTGAGTATCCCAATTATTAATGTAAAAACATTTTATTATCTTATTGCAGGAAATTACCATATGGGCTACTTTTAAAGTAAAGTTCACAGCTATCTCAACCTGTTTTTTAAAATTAAATTTTAGGCATTGTTTGCGAGTTACACCCGGCCTGGCAGTGTAAAAAAGTTACTGGGAAATAGTGTTCATTCAGGCGAAGGAATGCACATTTCAGAGAAGGGTGTGTTGGGATTGCATGCTAGAAACGCACCATTTAAAAACATGTCAAATTTATTTAAAACTCACCACCAAAATTTGATCTTGAGCAGTTTATAGTAAGTAGATTGCTCTGCCACTGTGGTAGAGCCAGACACAGGGAATTTTTTTAAGTTGACAATAATAATAATTGCTTGCTGTTAAAATATGTTACAGTGCAATGATTTCATTGTTTATATCTCCTAATTTTCAGGGCATAGTATTCTTCTTGTAACTTCAAGACTTTCAACTGCATTTTTATTTTCTTTTTCTTCAGCTGATCAAGGTCCATCGCATCCAGATCACAGTCAGCGGAGGGCCCAGAGCATGGTCCCTCCAACACATATGATAATTGGACTGTTTGGCAACACCTGTGGAAGAAAAAAAGCCTTTTATGGTCGTGCAGGTAAATTAAGCATTTTTTAAAATCTTAATAAAATCATCATGAGACTACCTTTCCACTTGCTCCAGCTCTTCTAATTGTGCTGCATTATGGCCAGAGATGATGACATCTGTACGTCCTGAGTTCTCACTTGTGCACTTAACCAGCACACTCGCAGGTATAATGGATGGGTCAACACCTGTATAGAAAAATGTATATGTGAAATGCCTTTAAATTTTTACACAAACAATTAGGCAAACAATGTTTCCTATGAAACAGAACATACAATATTAAACCAATGTCTACAAAAGTCACATGAAACTGCTGATTTCTTACTCATCGCCTCCACGCTTTCTTCTTTAAAACCTCCTATGAGTGATGTGTTTGCATCGCTGATATTTTCATTTGCAATGGCTTGACCGCTGTCTTCAGATTTTGGCATGTCAAGATGGTCATTATTTGCACTGTCGCAGTCTTCAAAACATTCTGACAGCGATCTCTGCATTGCAAGCCCCACTGCTCTTTTCCTCCATTCTTCTTCCTTCTCTCCACAATGCCCTGCGTCCAACTCTCCGACTTCTGGTCCCTGCAAGTTGTCTTTGCAGAAGGCAAAATGTCAAATACATAAAAATATGTTTTGCATATTCCGGAAATCTTAAACCATTGTACTATTAGAGGAAGTGTTTGCTCCTAACCTTTGTCAGCAGGTTTGATATCTAACGATGGGGGAGCTGATGGTGAAGAATTCACAGCTTCAGTTTTGATTTCTCTCTGTTCATCTTCTTCACTATCATTACTTAGTAAGACATGCTCACTGAACTCCTCTCCATTTTCTTCCTTAATACCTCCAATGACAGGTGGGTCTGACATCTGCATGGGCAGAGAAGTGAGAAGTGTTTGGAGGCATATTAGAAGGGATTATGTACACAAAGAAAGGACACAATTTTGGAATGATAGATTCTTTAACTTTAAATTTCTCTCAATCTTACCTCTGGCAACCTCTTGACGAGAACTTGCAGTATCGTTTGCAATGCACTTTTTTTCGCAGCTGAAATGATCGATTTTGTTTCACTCTCTGAAAGAAGAGAATCAATATTCATACATCCACATGAGACGCAAAGTAGCCTAACATGCCATCAATTTAAATAATAGTTTTTCTGCAGATGAAGGTCCCTATCGGAAAAATCACCTTCACTGTCGTTATCAGCATTAGCAGGAATATCCTTTTCCATTTTATCTTTCTCTTCTACAACCTCTCCTCCATTTTCATCCCCTACCCTTTCTTCCTCCTCTTCCTCCTGTGTATCATGTGCCAATTCCTCACTGCCTGGATCCAGGTCTTCATCTTTAACATGATCTTCCACAGTTTCTTCAGCAGTTTGTAGGCTTATTTCTGACTCTTTGATAGGAATATATATTTGAAGTTGTTAATTACTTCTATGCATTGAATAATTGGGCACTATTAAGTTGGCATGCACTATTTAATGTTATTTTAATTCAAATGTTGCTTTAAGTTACAGTTTGTAAGTTGTAAGAAAGTGTACACAAACCTTCAGAAGAGCTCTCTGATTCACTATCTGATGACAGGATTCGCCTACGCTGGAAGAATAAAGATAAAATACTCTTCACTGTCAAAGTTGTATGAATATGTTTCAGAAAATCCGTATCACAATGTATTCTGAAGTTCAGTTACCTTTGCAGTCTCATTTCCTCTCTTTTTATATCCCTTAGTGGTTAAGAAACCTTGCTGTGAAGTAAGTAGTATGATTTAGTGCTTGGTCAGACTTTCTTAAATAAAGGGTTGCATAAAAGCATAAAAGACTTAAAAAATAATCTACCTCAAACCAAAACTGCAGAGGCTTATTTCCAAGGAAAATACTTGTTTTCCATTTTTTACTTGGGCCTTTCCCCCCAAAGTCCTCAAAGGCAGGCGGAGCAAACTGACCACCCTCAGACTCAATACACTCTTCACCTAAACAGAGCGCCCCGATACAGCAGCACAAATTAGAAATAAAAGGGGGGAATTACTAAAGAACAATCAAATGAAAACAAACTATATGTTGAGTGAACTCATCTACAGTACGTCAAATACAGGTTTTTGCTTACCTCTGCTCAGCTTGTTGACATCCATGATGCCCTTTTTAGTTCCACAGGTTACAGGCAAGAATCCTAGATTAAGCACACATTGACATAAATGGCACACAGGAGTTGGACACATAGGTGACATTTAGCAAAATGTTTGACTGTGACATGTCAAGGACAATGTTTTGTAGGGAATTTAATAACATAAATATTACACTCACTTTTTTCTTGTGTCGTGTAGGTGGGGGTGTACTGGGTGGATGGGCCTGGCTGCTCATTATCCTCCTGCACTTCCTCCTCTTCTTCCTCCTCCACATATTCATAGTCATCTTCATTATATCTGATTCTCTTTGTAAACCTTTGGCTAGATCGCCTGTCCCTATCTTGTTCTTCCTCTGAAAAGAGTCCTGAGCGAGTTCTTTTTCTCTCCATTCAGTATTTCCAAATAAATGAAAAAACACCTGAATTCTCTGAGCAGCTTTTGTTTAAGCTCTTGCATTCATACCTGCAGAAAAGGTGAAGATATAAATATTTTTGTTTTCACTTAATTTTCCTGACAATACAGGTTTCCTCCTTTGCAAAGTCATTTATAGTTTCCTAAACAGATGCCCTCACAGTTGCATGGCAATGTATATCCAAAGAGTTTATATGTTCAAAAGCCCAGTCACTTTTAACACACAACCTCACTCAAAAATGTCTGCCACAGTGCTTATAAGGTGCAACATTTATATTGTACACTACATATTTCACCTAACATATTTCAGTGACATTTTTTTAATCAATGTGTATTGCTTTTTGTATGTCTACAATTTTAATAAAGAGCAGTGGTTTACAAAGTCTTTATATTTTTATATTTAAATTGACAGTGTTGGTACAACAGTTTAATTATACAGATTGTGGTTCCTAGTGGAGGAGAATAAAACATAAACCCAACCGATAAACTGCCTCAGGGCTTTAAGTCGACGTGCCAGATATTACACACCCTTTGGTTTTTCTTGTTACTTCTTGTCATTTGTTTTGACATGAAAAGGGAAGTAAGAAACATAGCTTCCCAGTTTCAAGACAAGCAAAAATTCGCTCGCAGAAACTTTGCAAGTTTTTGTAAATCACACCCACATTTTTCAAAGAGAATTATGAACTATACAGTGTAAGCATAGTCATCCCACATAGGCGCAGTCTTCCACTGTTGACCAACCCAATGAAAAATATCTTTCCATTTTCATCAGACATTAAAACGTATTTTCGCAAAGCCTCCCTCCGCTTTCTAATGACAGCAAATGGATCTATTCTTGCTGTCGTAAGCGGGTCGGGCAAGTCTCTCTTAACCCAAAAAAACAAACAAAAAAAAACCCGCGAGAGGAGACGGAAGTGTGCTGCTGCTGCCCTACAGTCCCAGTCAGTGATAAAGTAGATCTCCTTATACAAATCAGCTCACTCATCTTGTCAACTGTCCGATCAGTATTGTGACGTGTGTATGTTAATGTGTAATGTGACTAATTAATGCTTTATCACTACTCCTAACGTTTTAACCCTTAATGCCACATAAAGCAAACAATTTGGAATTATTTTCCCACATCTGATGTGAAAACAGATGATATGTAACCTATCGTACAGTAACACTCACTCCTTTTTTGTCAGCAATTATAAGAACAACTTAAATCCATCATTTATGTGTGGCTGCTATTGATTGACATCTTTTTTTTTTAAAAATGTATAAAAAATTCTAACGGCAAACATATCAGCAAAAACTTGTTCATCTATACATCAAGTCTGTCTGTTTATGTGCAACTGTTTCACAAAACTGCAGTACAAACAGCTAAGCGACTTTACATTTGTTGTTAAAAAATCACCATAATAATGACAGATACAATCTCAAAGCAGTGTCTTACCTATGCTGCATAGGAAATGAAACAGAAACTCAGCTCCAGACACTCCCACAAACTTCACTTAGTAAACACCCACAGTAAATTTCAGTCATTTGAAGCTCTACCCAGCATGTCATCGCGCCAAAGCTGCCAACAGGGGGCGATCCAATGTGAAAATCACTCAGATCAGACACTGAAGAGATGAAAAAAATAAATAAATACTGCCAGTTAGACAACATTAACGTTTCCTTTCTTTCTTTCTGCTGGTTTTATGTTTTTTATGCTGATGGTTTATGTTTCATTGTCCTTTTATGATTGGTGACATCACAGTTAAAAATACATTATTGCAAATTGCTACAAAAGTACTACAAAATAGTCATAAACCTACTAAAAATATCTGCTTTAGTGAATCTTTTTTTTTTAATCATAAAACTGTATTAAATTCCACTTCAAAGCACCATGTAACACATTATTATTTTTACAGTTTTGTTACATGAGTGAATTCAGGAGAAAACTATAAAATCTTTTTTCTAAATTTTGACAGATAGATTTCAGAAAACAATTTTGTCCAAACAAATTCTTTAAAATAAAATTAATTACATTAATTGAACTTCTATTATAGACTTCTACTACTACTACTAAGATGGTCATCACTGGTATTACAACCCAACCTATCATTGCGTTCAAGACGACTGCGAGGAACATGAACAAACCAGCCAACATTTCAGGTTCTCATGTGTCTTCTCTGCAGCCAGTCTTGCCTTTTTCTTCTTTGCTCTCCACAGCTTCCTCTTCTCCTTCTTCAGATCTTCCCCCTGAATCTCTCCTGCAGCTGTCTCTCCTTGTGCCTGATCTCATCTCTCTCTACCAGGATGCTCTCCTGACTTTCCCTGATCATACTGTCCTCTATGGGGTACAGCTTCATCTTGTAATGTTCCCCAGCATTCAGGGCCAATGCATTCTGAACAACACATTTTGATAAGCTGAAACGCTTTGACCTTCTTCAGAAAAATGAAACATAACAAATTTGCTACACCGATCTTACGTGATAATATGTAAGGTACAAAGTACAAACCATGGTAAGAAAATAAAAGAATCACTGCTGTACAAAGATATTCCAGAAGATCTCACTACATATTTTTCTCAAATGGTTATAGTGGAAATTTTCTTTTCTTTCAGATAAAAGTTTGATATTGTCTGAATCTTTTCAGTTGCATCCCTGACTATGCTGGATTGAGCAAAGTTATTAAATTGCATGTGAAGTCCTACAGAATGGATCTATCTTTCCAGTAGGCCTATAATTATAAATCCTGTGCATACTGGTTTTTTTGTACACTGGGTCAAATATCTGGCTCAGAGTTGTCAAAGATAGCCCTACATTCTCAGAAGGACTCATATTTACTTATACTGATTAGAAAGGAAGTAAAAGCATCTGAATGCAAAAAAAAATCCTATGTCAGTCACATTTGTCCAGCATGCTTTTTTATCCTTTAACTTTATTGAAGACCTTTGAGATCTTGTTTGCAAGTTAGACCTGGCATGGCAGTGTTAAGTAGGCAGGAAAAACACAATGTCAAAGTTCTTTAAAACTTACTATCAGAGTTTATAGTAAATAGATTGCTCTGCCTTCCACTGTGAGAGAGGCAGACACAGATGGAAATGATGACGATAAAGTTGACAATAATATGGCTGCCCTTAATAACAAAACTCTGGGTGTGAATTAGTCAACTTTACAATTAGGTTACAGTGACATGCTTTCATTGTTTACATTTATTTATTTGCAAGGTGTAGTATTCCTCTTTTAACTTTAAGACTTTCAACTGCATTTTTATTTTCTCTTTCTTTAGCTGATCAATGTCCATTGTATTCAGATTACAGTCAGCGGAGGACCCAGAGGCTGGACCCTCCAACACGTCTGAGACTCGGTTTGTTTGGTGACACCTGTGGAAGAAAAAAGAAAAAATCCTTTTATGCCCGTGCAGGTAAATTTAGCTTTTTTCCCCCCAAATTACATCATTGCCAGGCTACCTTTTCCCTTGCTCCATCTCTTGTAATTGTGCCGCGTTATGGCCAGAGGTGGCAACATCTGTGTGCCCTGCGTTCTCACTTACACGCTTAACCAGAAAAACTGAAAGAACAGGATCAACATTCATACATCCACAAAGAAACACTTAGTAGCCTTACATGTCATCAGTTTAAATAAAAAGGTTCCTATCAGAAACGTCACCTTCAAAAACACTGTAGTCACTTTTGTTACTATCATCAGTAGAAATATCCTCATCTTCAATTTCTCCCTTTTCCATTTTATCTTCCTCTTCTAAATCCTCTCCTCCATATTCTTCTGATATCCTTTCTTCCTCCTCCTCATCCTTGCTCTCTGGTGCCGATTCTTCACTGCCTGGATCCAAGTCTTCATCTTTCTCAGTTTCTTCAGCAGATTGTAGGCTTATTTGTGACTCTTTGAAAGGAATATATATTTGAAGTTGTTAATTACTACTTGATATTTCTACGCATTGAATAAATATCAAATGGACACTATTAAGTTGGCATACACTATATCTTTAATGTTATTTTAATTCAAATGCTGTTTTACGTTACAGTTAGATGTTGTAAGAAAGTGCACACAAACCTTCAGAAGGGCACTCTGATTCACTATCTGATGACAAGATATTCTTATGCTGGAAGAATAAAGATAAAATACTCTTTACTGTTAAAACTATAAGAATATGTTTCAAAAAATCCATATCACAATGTATTCTGAAGTTCAGTTACCTTTGCAGTCCCATTTCCTCTCCTTTTATATCCCTTAGTGGTTAAGAAACCTTTCTGTGAAGTAAGTTGTGGTATTTAATGTTTGGTCAGACTTTCTTAAATAAAGGAATGTACACCATGCATAAAAGATCTTACCTCAAACCAAAACTGCAGAGGCTTATTTTTATAGAAAATACTTATTTTCCATTTTTTATTCGAGCCTTTCCCCCCCAAACTCTCAAAGGCAGGCGGAGCAAACCAATGACCCTCAGACTCAATACATGCCTCACCTAAACAGAGCACCCCGATACAGCAGCATAAATTAGAAACAAAAAGAGGGAAATTACTAATGAACCATCAAATGAAAAAAATGTATGTTGAGTGAACTCATCTACAGTACAAATAGAACATTTTTGCTTACCTCTCTCTAGCCTTTCTACATCCAGTATGCCCTTTTTGTTCCCACAGATTACAGGCAAGAGTCCTAGATTAAGCACACATTGACATTTTGGCACACAGGAATTGGACACATAAGTGACATTTAGCAAAATTTCTGACTGTGACATTTCAATTGGACAATATTTTGTAAGGAATTCAATAACATAAACATTACACTCACTTTTTTTGTGCGTCCTCTTGTTGTAGGTGTTCTGGGTGGATGGGCCTGGCTGTTCTTTTTCTTCCTGCACTTCCTCCCCTTCACCCTCTTCCTCCTCCTCATCATCTTCAATACGTCTGATTCTCTTTCTAATCCTTTGGCTAGATATCCTGTCCCTATCTTCTTCTTCTTCTTCTGAAAAGAGTCTTAAGCGAGTTCTTTTCCTCTCCATTCGGTATTTCCAAATAAATGAATAAACAGCTGAATTCTTGGAGCAGCTTTTAGCTAAACTGTTGCATTCATACCTATTGTAAGCCCTTCTCACCTGAACAATCTTTAAAAAAAAAACCCAGAGAAATAGCACAACATTATTGACCTAAAAAGCATCCTCCATTTTCTTCTCTACCTGGTAGGTACAGGGGGAAAAAATCTTCATGCCGAGATTCAGGTTCAGTTTGACACTGGTGCTTCAGGTTTGGCCCTGAGGAAAACAAGTGGCACCATTAGTGGGTGGGAAGCCAGTAAGGGACCCTGTCCATGTGGTGTTTTGCACTGAATCCCTCAAGTTACAAAATTTAAAACTTGGCTTGACTTGGGGTCATGTATTTTTCCCTTTATAAATCACAGTCCACCTGGAAATGTGTATATGTAGATCAGTCTCATATCATTCCCACATTCAACCATAAATGGTAAATGCAAAAGTATTCATGAATATTGACGTACACTTTTTTCTTTCGCCGTACCAATCAGTTTCTTTGTCATTAGACACCTGACCAATCACGGTTGAGAGTCAGCAAATTAGCCCTCTCACTTCCCAGCTAAAATAATTTGATGTCATCTGGGATTTCTACTACCAATGATGATAATTTCATCAGTTAGTTAACATGGTTGAGGTGAAAAATAATCAATCGAAAGACTGTAAATATCAGGAAAAGGCAAACTGGTCTTTCCTGAATCCTGCCACCTGCCACATCCTGGCATAGGCATGGGTCAGAGTTTGCATACAGGTGCTCACATTCTCCCATCGTTTGTCTTTATAGATCAGAACTTTTGCATAAGAAGTGGTGCCACCTGAAACCTCTTTCAAGCCCTGATTTGTGTGTATGCAATGGTTATAAATTACTGTAGGTTGTTTTTTGCAACTTTATTATATATACTTTTTATATTTTTGTATCTAAACTGAGGGCGTGTCGGTACAACAGTTTAATTATATAGATTCCTGTGGTTCCTAGCAGAGGAGATTAACATGAACCTCCCAAACTAGTATCCAGAATATAAACTGCTTCTGTGCTTTAAGTCAACATGCCAGATATTGGTCACACCCTTTGGTTGACATGTTATTTCTTGTCATTTGTTTTGACAAGAAAAGTGAACATAGCATTACACCCCCCAGTTTCCTTATAACTTTTGGACATTGCCCTTAATGCAGCTTACAGCGAACAATGTGGAATTATTTTCCCACATCTGATGTGAAATAGATTTTATGTATTGTACTGCAACACTTTTCTTTTTGTCAACAATAAAGTTATGTAACAACTTAAATCCATCATTTATTTGTGGCTGCTATTGATTGACATCTATTTTAATTACAGGAAACAGATCAGTAAAAACACAGCACCTGTTCAACTGTACATCAATTCAGTCTGTTTAATATGTGCAACTGTTTCTCAAAACTGCAGTACAAACAGCTAAGCGATTAAAATAGATTTGTTGTTCAAAAATTACCATGATAATAACAGATACAATCTCGAAGCAGTGTCCTACCTGTGCTGCATAAGAAATGAAACAGAAACTGAGCTGCAGACACTCCCACAATCTTAAAAACTCTGGCAGTGAAAATCACTGCCATAGTTGAGCAATAATTTCAATTCAGAGAGGTTGCCTTTCTTTCTTTTGGTTCTGTTTTTTTATGCTGCTGATTTATATTTTATCTTTCTTTTATGATAGGTGACAGTTCCGACACGTTATTGTAAATTGCTACAAAAATATAACAAAATAGTTCATAGACCTACTAAGAAGCTCTGCTTGAGTAAATCTTATTCTTAAATCTTATCATCATAAAACAGTATTAAACTCCACTTCAAAGCACAGTGAATCTCAGTACTATTTTTTTTTACTGTTTTGTTACATGAGTGGATTCAGTGTTAATCAGAACAAAGCTACAAACTTTTTTATACATTTTGACAGGTTTAAAACAAACATTTTCCAAACAAATTCTTTGAAATTAAATTAATCACATTATCTATTATAGACTTGAGGAATACATGACTAATTACTAATAATGCATCACTATCTCAACACATATCTACTGAGTTTTCTTGCTAGACATCCATGGTATTTTTTCTGAAATAGTTGGAAAGACATTTACGTAAATAAACACAAAGATGATCATCACTGGTATTGCAGCCCAACCTATCACTGAGCTCAACATGACTCCAAAGAGGAACATCAAGAAGACATCTAGCAGTTTCAAGTTAAACTTCTCTGCAGCCAGTCTTGCCTTTTTCTCCTCTGCTCTCCACAGCTTCCTCTTCTCCTTCTTCAGTTCTTCCCCCTGGAATCTCTCCTGCAGCTGTCTCTCCTTGCACCTGATCTCCTCATCTCTCTCTTTCAGGGTACACTCCTGTCTTTCCCTGATCTCCCTCTCCTTTTTAGGGTACAGCTTTGACTTGTAATGTTCCCCTGCATTCAGGGCCACCAGAGTCTGGATCTTTGCAATAAAGCTTGTCACCTGATCCTGTTCCTCCGGTTCATTGTTGTTGAAGACATGGAAGCCACCGCTACACTTGCGTATGAAGTTGCGGAGGTTTTCTTCGCTCTCAGTGATGACGTCGTTTATCGTCTTTCCCTCCAAACGATCCCCATGAGTGAAAAGCACAATGGTGTAGTCCCACACTCTTGGCCCAAATTTGCTTTCAATCAGGCTGTTGGTATCTTCGTCTTCCTGAGTCATCCTTCCAATAGGGATCACTAACACAAAGACGTGAGGACCTGGATCCTGGAGTTTGACAGACTGCAGAATTTCTCGAACTATTTCCTCCTTCTTGCGGTCTGTCTCAAAAAACCCTGGAGTGTCAATAACATCGATGTGCACATCCCCAACTTTTCCAATCCCCATTTCACAGTACTGAGTGACTCTCTTCAGACTCATGTCTGATTTAAACACCTTTTTTCCCAGCATGGTGTTCCCACTCGAGCTCTTGCCTGCCCCGCTCTTCCCTAGAAGCATGATCCTCAGGGGCTTTTTTACCTCTGTAATTTCAACAAATACAAAACACAATAGGTTTGTTCTTAGTCATCAGCCTAGTATTACCCCACAGCTTTATTCACTTGTACAAAATGAGCCACACTTATTATGTCGTCACATTGTCACCAATGCATTACATCTTAGTTTTTCAACATTTATTGCTGATGTTAATATAGAACTGCAAGTAACAATTATTTTCATTATCGATCATTTGTCTGTTATTTTCTTTATGAACCACACCTCAACTACCTTTAAATGTATTACTCATATACTTTACCACATGTAAGCATTTTATTTTTAGAAAAAATACTATCACTAAAATGGTAGCTGTATTAGGCCTACATGTTGTTTATACAATGATTTCAATTAAACATAGCACAAAAAGTAAGGACATTTGTGTTTGGTAGATTATTTCTTTGTTGTAACAATGCTTCTTGGCAATAAATCTTATACCATTGGAAAGCCTGTTTATTTCCCTTTTAAATGGTGCCACATTTGTAAGGAATATGCATTTGTGGGATGAGCAGCAGAGCTGAGTATGTGGGTTGCGCCCATGAAAAATTTGGCAAATCTTCTCTGCCAATATCCAACAGCGTATACTGCTATTGACTCTTATTTGGTGTTTTTTGGTGGATTGGATGACTGAAGTCTGAAGAAACAAGACATATTCGCAATTTAAAAATGTATTCATTTAACAAACAGGAGCCTTAGTTGTGTGTGGAAGAACCATACACAGCCACAACAGCCTGGCACCTACCTCCTAATGCAAGTTAGTCACCTGCCTGGTCACACATTGCTGTGGGATGGCATCCCAAATTCTGGAAGTAGTCTCTGATAAACCCTGCTCTGTGGGGGCGAGCGTTGTCATCTTGGAGGATAGAGTTTGGTCCCAGACTGTGGAGATATGGGATTGCCACTGGTTGCAGAATCTCATCTCAATATCTCTCTGCATTGAGATTGCCTCCAATGATGATAAGCCTTGTTTTTCCAGTGTGGGAGATGCTGCCCCTTACCACCACACTGCCTCCACCAAAGAAGGCAGAGAAGATTTGCCAAATTTTTCATGGGTGCAACCCACATACTCAGCTCTGCTGTTCATCCCACAAATGCATGTTCCTTACAAATGAGGCACCATTTAAAAGGGAAATAAACAGGCTTTCCAACGGTATAAGATGTATTGCCAAGAAGCATTGTTACAACAAAGAAATGATCTACCAAACACAAATGTCCTTACTTTTTGTGCTACGTTTATGTTAAAGAGTATCTGCATTTATCATCATATTAGTCTGATTAGTTGTTAATTAGCAGCACTGTCTTTGATGGAGTTGCATTGACACAAGTATGCTGCTTTGTAGCTACGTATTGAGATAGATTATAAATTAGTTTAATAATTTTTATGATATGTATGCCTTTTGTCAACTTTTCATTATTCTAATCATATGTGCTATTTCAAAAATGATTGATTTTGTATTTCTCTAGCCGATATGTGGTGTTGATATGGCTGCTAGACATATGTGACACATAGGATATTTATATGTAATTGCCCTCTTACTTATATGCGTTAATTTACATGTATGCAGTTTTTCTAGTATGTTTACAGACACCTTCTATTCAATTTCAAACATTTCTATTTTGCCAGTTAACACCTGAACCAGGAAAGCCACTGAGGAACAACCAAATAACTATTGTGTTTTTTCATTTATTCTTTCAGTTGGGTAAATGTCATATAAGCATATAGTTTGTCAGTAAGGAAGGCTTTCTGTTTTGTGTACTGTCATGTATTTTATCATTTGTTAGCAGTATTTGCTCAAATGGTATTTTGAATTATAACTAGGTTGTGGTTACGATGAGTGGCTATTGCCAAATTACAACTGTCAAAACGTCGAAGAGAGTTAGATGTAACATTTGCCTAATTCCACTGGTATATATATGTAAAATTTAATTTTGGAGGTTTTTATAGCTTATGTTTTCTTTTTTGTGTAGTGCAACAGTTAATAGAACACGTTAGAGCCAGAGCTCAAACAAGTGATTAGTAGTTGCCAAGGCAACCGGGCAACTCACAGGTAATGAAAGAGATTATATTATTAATGTAATTGTGACTGAAGGTATAAGGTGTTGTACATAATGACAAAGAATGAGCAATTTCAATGCCTTTAGACACAATTGATGTTTTTTTTATTAGCCTACTGATTATTTATAAGCCTACTGTCATAACACACCGTTTTATGTTTGTCTGCACGAGGAGGACCTGGAAAACTCAGATTCTACTCTGAGGACAAGGTGCATATTGTCATCCAGAGAAAGACTCCTGATAGTCCTGTCTATCGGACACTAAGGTCACAGCTGAAAATTAGAAAAGCAGTAAGAGAGTGCTCCATCATAACCTTTTCTCACCCTGTGACAACTTACCTGTGGAAGATGCAGCAGTCCCTGACATGCATACTAAAAAGAAAAGAAAGAGCCAATCAAATAGACAGACAAACACAACCTCCTTCAAAAAAGAGAAGGCAGACCAAAGTGAAAGTGACTCAGAGTGTGACTATATACTCAGATAGGCTACCCCTTGCATAGTAGTAACACAGTCACCCTGAGAGAAGAGAAGTTTTGTGATACTGTAAGCTATTGGTTAAAATTAGAAATATCTCATGAATTCATAGTTACCATATTTGCAAATGTTGACATTTTCCTATAATGCTGTGATTTTCATATTACAGTACATTGTTATTGTTTATATTGTTCCAGCTAAGTTCAGTTGGCAGTAAACATCCAACCAGTAAAGCCATTACGGATCAGTTAGCAAGTTAAAAATGTGATTCATGATCATGTGACCAAGTTTTATCTCACAAAACAGAAGAGCTTATGTTCAAGAACTGCAATAGTTTACTTACAGTATAGATAGGAATTTTTGTTACTAATAAGTCCAGAAGGTGTTTTAAAGCAGCTGAAAAACGACACCTTAACCAAAAGAGTTAAGACTAAAAATGTCAGTTTCTTACCTTCATCGCGCTCTTCCTCCTTTACTGCTGGCATGTTGTCAGAGTTCATGGCAGAGGCAGATCAAGCTCAGCACTGTAGGCCTATCGCGTCAGACTTTACAGAGGTTTTTTGGAGACAGCTGACTTGTACTCACTCACAGTGTAGTTATTGGTAACTTTTGATCGCACGATAGGAAATCTAGTTGTTCGTGTCAGTCGTGTTTCCAGCTTTCTTCCTGCTTTACAAGGAAAGTGAAACCATGAAGAAGAAAACGTTTCTGGTTTTAAAGGTCAAAGGTTTGAAAAATGTTTGAGTACAACATATTATGCAACAAAACTTTTTCTCTGTTTGCATACAGATGATTTCTGGCTTCATTCATTGCAGTGAATTATTACGTTTGCACAAATTTCACCGCGAGACAGTGTTTGAGTTTTTTTTTTAGTATTAAAAGGTCACATCGCAGATGAAAACCACATAAGTAGCAGTAATAGTAGTAGTTTAAGTTTCGAATGAGTACCTTCTTTAGATGTAGATTGAATGCATTATGGGCTACAGAACAGGTATTATGAATAACTCAGCTGACCAAAAAACATTTAGTAGATGACACCATCTAGTGGCCAAAATATTTTACTGCTATTGGTACAGCGGACCACAATATCTAAAGACCATAGCAGGGTTTGCTTTGAAAATTAAGGCAAACTTACCTCATGAAAGATACAGTATATAATAGTAATACTGTTGCAGACATATTAGATCATTTGTACTTTATTATGAAATATTAGATCTTCTAGTCTCTAGAAATGCTTGGTAAACATGGAAGTTTAAGTTTCTTACACAACAAGGTTATTGAAATAATCTCTGTACTATTGTAGTTATGTTTTAGAGTTTTTCCCTTAATCCTGTGGTCGTTTCAAGAAAAATATTTTTAACTGAGCACTGGATAAAAATAATTTTATTGGATGTTAGTGCTGCAAAGTAATCAATGAAGATGTAAAATATGTAATAATATGCCCCATTGGGGCAGTTCATATGATTTTATTTATTCCCATTATGTTCAAAAGAGTAAAAACCCTTTTCAGAAGCACTGCGGCTTGTAAAAACGGAACAAGATATAACATTTAGGCTGGTCACCACATGTCAGGAGTGTTCATAATCACAATCTCAGGATGGGAGAATGGTTTAAAAGGCCCTGCTTTCTAGTCTACATCATTTCCGATCTGCCAGTCTCTGCAGGAGGGCAATGACTGTATCCTGTTTGGATGAGAGCAGCTCCAGGGCTGTGGCTATCCTGCCAAGGGACTCTGCCATCCGCACCTCCCTCCTCTCACGCCTCTTTTCTCTGGCTTCAACCCGGCGGCGAGTTACTCGATCTAGGTAGGATTGCTCCTCCTGTCGCTTCAAAATCTCCTGGAACAACGTGGGGCTGCTGTGCTCCTCATTTCCTTTCTGGTTCTGTACTTCTGTTCCTGTCATGGTTGTTGAAGATAATGAGGTGGAATTTGAAGATGTGAGACAGGAGGGTGTAGGGGGGAAAGAGGAGGAGAGACCAAGGAGATTCTGGGTGTTGCTAAGGCGAAAGGGTACAACACCTGATGAGAAGGATGGAGCTTTATGGCTTACGAAGCGGGATGTGTTAAGGTCCGTGTTACAGGTTGGCCCAAGAGAAGGGGAAGTTGAGGCTGTTTCTGTAAAACAAGGTGAGGAGATAAAAGAGGGAGATGGCACAATGGTGGCTGGATGAATACTGGTTGTAACAATGTCACTGTTCAGGACAATCAGGGGCTTTATCTCTGGAGCATTTGTTGGGCTAATGGTCGCCGTAGACATTGAGGTTATGGCAGAAGCATTACTGATGATCTGACCACTGGCAGCTACCTGACCCATTGATTCCACACCAGCTGTCGTGGCAAAGTCACCATTACGGCGGATGATAGTGGTGGACTGTGGGACTTGTGGTTTTGCAGCGATCTTTGCCAAGGGACCAGGCAGTGCAGAGACAGAACTGCCACCTTTGGTTCTTTTGTTGTTGGTAATCTGAGTGCCAACAGTGTCACAAAGGGTGGCATCCATCAACTAGCATGAGAAAAGACAGAAACAAAGAGGTGGAAAAAGACCATAAATTATTAAGTTATTTCAGCCTAAGAGTGCTTCTGACTGTAAACAAACTTTAAATCCAAGTTCTATTATTCTGTAAATTGCTTTGTATCCCATGTTTTACAGATAGTCATTCATTTTCAACTTGTAAAACTATTTATGTAGTTTGTCCTAAGAGCTATGAGACTTACTAATTACATTTCTCTTTTACCATATGTACACCTGACAAAACTTCAAGAAATATTTATATCTTTCTAGAGCTGTAAACACAGTCTGTACATATCGTGTAGGCAGAGTATGTAAGAAAATCGGAGGGACAGGGGCTTTCACAATGGAAAGAAGAAAGTATTATTTCGCCAGTTGGAGGATAATTCAGACTAATTTCAACTTCATCTTATGGAAAAACATCTTTCAGTTTGGTTTTCTGGACCAGAACGTAGACCTGATCCAGTTCAATTTCCTGAGCAAGTAGCGAGTTCAAATTATTTATAACATATGTGTATGATGTGTTTCTTTTTTATTCAACCTTGGTTGGAGATTACCACTGCAGGAGAAAAGGAATGCAAGGAAGCATTCAAGGAAGCACCCATCCTGTCCCCTCGTTTCTTACTTCCTACCATTACACTCACATCAAAGAACTCCCAGGTCGTTTTAGCATGTCCAGTCTCACGGCTGCGGTCTTTCACCCTCTTGTACGTGACAATGAGGTTGTTCCACTTGCGACGTATCTTTTCAACAGGAAGCGCATGCCCCTTGGAGGCCATCTCCTCCTGGACGCTCTGGAAGAGCTGTGACCGTTCCCGAGTCTCATACAGGCCCCAGCGGCGACCGACAGCCTCAATCAGACACAGAACAGCTTTGGAAGAGAAATCAGAACCAGAGGGGAGCGTCTTCTCTGAAGGAGCAGGTGGCATCGCTGAAGCTGGGAGAAGGCACAGATGACATAGATTGAAAAAATATATGCATCTTAAAATTTTCTGTAGGGTTGCTTGGGTTTGAAAGAGAGCTCTAAGAAAGAAAAACGTATGAAACATATCATAATTTCTTTCCAAATTATACTTTGAGCTCCCTCCATGCTGTTGAAAATGTAAAACAGAGGAAATCAATTTATGGCATTTTTAGGATCTAAAAGCAGTCAATTAATGTTTTCAATGCCACAAAATTGAATTTGTTTAAGTTAAGTGTAATATACTGTAAAATCTTTCGGAAGTCTGTCAGTGCTGATACGTTTATTAACAAAACTAAAGTTATTTGTATTAGAAAATCACTTCTTACATAGATTTCTATCTGTCATGCGCCTAAAGTAAAGTAAATCTGCAGATGTTCTGGTTCAAGATGACACTAAACTTTTCTATGAATGTCAGTTGTTGAGACATGACAAAGGCCAAAATGTGTCCTGCAACAGACTAGGCAAGCTTTGTTTTTAGCCTAGCTGATTGCCATAAGTTTTTTCGAGATTCATATCGCAAAAGGGTGCAAATCACAATGCAACCCACTCTCAAGGTACGGAAATTTAGTACCGAAAACATGGCAACAAGGCATGATTGTTTGTCCCCACAAGATTCCAAACTGAAGCAGTTGTGGTCCCTACCTGCCATAGAGTGAAGAGCCAGCATTCAATTGTATAAAACACTACAGTCAATGGCATTATCAAATAGGCTTTTCAAAAAGTGTGAATCCTCACAACCATGGGAGGTCTTTGAGCATACAGACATAAATGTGCACAACAAACATTAGACTGATGATGCACTGGTATATAGGATTAGCTGCAGACAGATACACACAGAGACACACAACCAAATGTATGATCCAGGCTTACACCCGACAGAGATAGCTATTTACCTGGAGCTATCTTCAGGTATGTTTTTCCATCCCCTGATGTGGTGAAGAAACGGTCAGTGCTCACAGGATCTGATGATGAAACAGATCAAAGACACATGATAGATCAACTGCTTCATAATTGCAACTTATGTTATAGTCAGATATTTTAAATTATATCAGAAATTAGGCTTTCAAAAGTCGGCAATTTATTCTATTGTACACTTTAAACCAACCAAACAAACAAAAAACAAGAGATGATTACACTCACACAGCAGTACAGGAGTAGTTGTGGTGGCTGCTTGCAGCTCTGTGTCACCCAGCACCTCTGCAGTCTGATCCACTCCTCCTCCTCTGCATGCGGTATCACCGCAGGGCGCAGGCGACTCCTGACTGCCCAAAACCAGCGCAGATGCATTTTCATCGACCGCTTCAGTTTTCACGTGCATTGTTGCGACGTCGCAGCTGCCTCCTGGTTGATCTTCCTCCATGGTTGACACAGAAGCAAAAAAAATAAGCCAAATGGAGGAAAGACAGAGAGAGAGAGAAAGAGAGAGACAGATTTGGCTGCGCAGGCGTTGAATTGGGGGAAAGTTTGGAGATCGCGGATGTCAATCGGTGATGCCGAGTTCAGCCCCGGTACTCACTGCTTAAGTCATCATCCCCACACGTCAGGTTACTTCATGTGCGTGATGGACACACACCACCTCCTGTACGTTTTTCATGAGGGGCATAGAAATGGCTGCGCTGTCCACCTCAGCCGACGGATGCGCATGGCGGCTGCGCAGCTCTCAGCACAGATTTGCTGCGGGCGACTGTGGCAGTGACGTCAGCAGACAGCACATACAGTGCACACATGTCACATGTTACATTTACTGAACATTAAAGCCTAAAAACGAGACCATCTTCAGGATGCATCTCCATGCAGCTGCTCTCAGAAGTGTTAAAGAATCTGAAGGCCTTTGGTCCACATTTGATGTAAAAAAAAACCCTCCAAAAAAACAACAAAAAAAACATTCACCTCATTTTGTTTGTGTTCGTCCGTGTATTCAAAAAAACATTCAACAGATACTAATCTTATGTTTTTTATTTACATTGGAACGTTCATCAATATGCCAAGGCTGTTGTAAAATATCAAAGCAAACTGTTTTATTCCATCAGACATAAATAAGTAACAACAGACCAACAAGATCACAAGCAGTTCTTTAAGTACCATAAACATGGAAATCAAAAATGATTTTGTTATATACCTGTACAATGATAGCAAACTATTCTATTAGTCTAGTTTGATATTTTGCATGATGTAAATGGATTAGTCATAGCCTGCATAGTCTTCCTTTTCTAATACTTATTCTGTTTCCATTTTCTGATACCTACATTCATAACACATACAGTCTGAAACTCACATGGTGGTGCATCATGAAAATATATCAATATATTATACTGAAGACTACATATATTAGGCAACATACATTTAAATGAATTTAACTTTTCCTTACTGCAAAACACTTCTTACAAAACTTCAGATATTAAACTTATTTTTAATACAATGCATTGTGTCTGCCATACAAATACTGTAACTCTTGTACTGCGGAAAAATGCTGAAATATTAAATCTTATTTTTGTTTGTCAAACACTTTATCAAAGAAAAACTGTATTCTTAGTGTGTACACAAACTAAACAAGGGAAGTATTCTTTTAATCTATCTAGCACTCATATTATATTGAAATGTGATCATCCCAAACTGACATTTCCACTGTTGATGACACGTGACATTAACATCAGATATACCCTAAACTGTACTTCAAACTATACCATTTCTGAAAGCAACTTAAGGAGAAACTAGTCTTGCACATCAAAGTCTGTTTACAGGTTTTGAGGAGAATTACTTAATATGTGAAAAGTTTTATAAAAACCTCATATGGCTCCAGAGGGAGCTGTGCAAAGTAAGAAATATGTTGTTGCTTGAAGAATATAAATTTGAAAATGTAAAAAAAAATCTAATCTTGTGGAGTTAGACAGAAGTGAGGTTAGTATACTGCTGCATAATTGTGTGTGCCAAAAACAAAACAAACACACAAAAATACTAAACTAAGGACCAATTTCTAAATTGACTTTTGTTACTAAAACCCAGAGTCCATATAACACTTAAAAGCCCCGAAGGGACATCAAATTTATGAAAAACTTTAATCAGGCTTCAGGCAGCCACCACAGCACTGAGAGTGTGCTTTTAAGGGTAAAAAATGATCTTTTAAGCACTGCAGACAAAGGTGAACACTCCATCCTCATATTGTTGGACTTGTCTGTAGCCCTAACACAGCTGACCACAGTATACTGACAGAGAGACTCAAGCACTGGGTTGGAACATCTGGGACAGCCATGAAGTGGTTCAACTCCTACTCACCTTACAAAAGATGCTTTGTTCTTATTGATGAATATATTTCACCTTCAACCTCTGTACATTTTAGAGTCCCCCAGAGGTCCATACTTGGACCAATTCTGTTCTCATTCCATATGCTCCTACTTGGTTACATTAAGTGGAGACATCCGATCCCATTTTTATGCAGACAGACATGCAGATGTGTACACTGGCATGACAATCCCACTAGCATTTCAACCTTAAGAAACTGTTGAGCCGATATAAAAGATTGGATATCTGCTAACTTTCTGCAACTAAATCCCAACAACAGACAAAAAAAACAAAAATTCCTATCAAAGGCTGACCATCAACAAATCCAGTCATCACTTTGTCCACTCTGCAAATATATTAAGCCCTCTGCAGAAACCTCAGTGTGATGCTGAACTGCGACCTCAACTTTGAAAAACGTATCAGCAAAGTCATCTGGACTTGATTCTACCATATCAGGAACATTGCCCTGCAATGGTCTCTTAACTGGCATAAATCAGAAAAACTGTACAAAATGCAGTCGCCAGACTTCTAAGGCAGACCAAAAGAAGAGACAATATTAATCACATGTCTATTACAACTCCTACTATTTATATTTACAATTTACAATTTCCCAGTATCAGTATGCTGATTCGTGAAGCTGAAAACTGTTCATAACTCAGCATCTTCATGGATGCTGAATGCATTCTTAAATTCCCTGTCAAATAGCTCCTTCAGTCTGACGCCAACGGCAAGGAATTCAGCATTGTCCTGCAAGAGAACATAATAGTCCTTGTCAATATAGTATTTTGTAAAACTAAATCTAGTTCTCTATCTGTTGATGCACACCAATGCAGAAATTATGAATACTCTCAACCCTGCCTATCATCCAGAGACACTGTTTCTTACTTTGTTGTACGAGGCACAGTTGGTGAAAATGAGCTCGACGTCGGACACAAATTCTCCAACACTCTGGTAGTGGTTCCTCTGGAGTTTGTCTGCTACATTGCCCAGCCACATTGGAGTTTTGATCAGAGAGGTGTAGTCTCCCAACTGTGAGCGTTAAAGAAATGAGTGAACAGTTCCGTCAGTCGTCACAGATTATAAGGTGCATTTCATTTTGTGTAAATGAATTAATTGGTACTAGTTTTAATGATTAGAAAGACAGTGAACACGTCCATAGGAACAGCAGAGAATAAGACTTACATAGAGGCTTGGGTTTGTGGCAAATGTCTGTTCCTCATCAGCGCTGTACAGAGAGAGGAGGAGATACTGGCATTCCTATTGATGTGGAATAAAAAAAGGGATGAGTGCCGGCGGTGTGAAAATTACAGACAGACATTACTGTAAGGTTGACAGACCTAAAGACAGAGATGAACCAACAAGTTGTTACACACTCTACTCACCAGCATGTGTGAGGATATTTGGTGGGTCATGACTGCATTCCTTTCCAACTCACTGGAGTAACGCCACTGTTGATTCCTTCTGAATACACAGAACGTACACACCCATGGTGCATCATCCCTGCACACACACACACACACACACACACACACACACACACACACACACACACACACACACACACACACACACACACACACACACATCAGATCATGGTCACCTTTGGAGACATTACATAGCCTTACATTCATTTTCTGGAGACTTACCCTAACCTTAACCACTCATCCAAAAATCAGCTTTTTCCTAATTTAGGACATGGCTTTTGACCCCAATGAACTAGTCTTAAGAAATGTGTCCCAAAAAGTAGCCAATGACACACATGTAGTCAGTTGTCAATTGGACTAGAGTAAGATGAGTATTTAGCTTGCAATTTATTAAGTCCCAACATCTGTGTGCAAATATATTAGTGTAACATCATCAAGTTGATATGGTGAACGTTTTGGCTTATTTACTCATCCAGCGGACACAGAACCACATTAGCATTGATCTAAAATCATGTTTCTGGTGCATGCAATATTCAATTTCCTTTTAGCTCTTAGGGAAATATCTGCTTATTTATCTGCTGAATATTCCCCTATTTCCACCAGCTAGTTGCTAACTTTGTCTGTGGTTTGGAGCTGGGTAGGTAGTGTGCACTGATAAAAGAGTCTGATGAGAGCAGTGAGAATGAACCAAAACATTAAAGTTCTGAGCCATGAAACCAAAACAGTGATCTAAAAGATATTAAATTGCTATGCAGAGCTGAGGGCAGCTGTAGAGTTGTGTTAGTTTTTCCTGTTGGTTCATCAGTACGAACAATACCTTTTACATTACACATGGTCATTGATAAATTGTTTATATAAATATTTTTTTAGTGGAGCTTTAAATTACTATTTCACCAGAGAAAAGTATCATAGCTTATTACAGTGTCTCCTGTTTTTAATAGTACACTGTAGATTCACAGCGCTTTAAAATGATGATAAAAAACTCTTTAAATCATGATAAAATAGCTGAAGCAATAGACATATGACAAAAAATCAGCCAATACAAAAAGGAGAGACAAAAATCCTCAAAACAACAAACAAAATGAATATTATATGACCTGGTGGGCTCCTATTCTAATCAAAACTTACTCCAAAATGGTGTCTTCAACATGAGGCAGGTGACATTCCTGGTGGAAGGAGCGAGGGCATTCATCACACTCCACCAGCTTTTCTTCTCCTTCCGTTTTACAGATACAACAGTCATCATCGTTTCTCTGATTATCCTGCCAGGACATACATGAGAACAACTTTCCTTATAAGACAGTGCTACGCCACTGAGATAAAAAGTTTCCTTGTTTATTAAAATCTAACTTGATTATATTTTTACACCCCAGAAGGGGCAGACTTGTACCGTACACTGTGAAAGACACAGGTTTTGCACTATTCAACAGCACTGAGCAGCATTTCAAATAGCCATTGCATTGTTCATGCAGAATAAATATGAATGTAGAGTGAGGAAATTCTATTCTAACAGATCAACAAACTTACCAGATCATTAGGGTCTCGACTGCATAGTTTGCAAGTACACAGCAGTGAGTGGATCTTCAAGATTTTTGCCTAGAACAGACACATTAACAGTTTATTCCTCTTTGTGTCATAATTGAGGTATTTTTCGTTTAAAAATGCATGTAGCTCTGTTTTTAGAACATTATCCCTTTAGTTGACCCAACCTATGACTGCACTTCCTTCTGCTCTCTATCATCATCTCTTTAAAAAAATTTCTGTAAATAAACCTCAGAATTTATGTCTTTCGCCAATTCTGTTTGAAGATTTGTCTGTTCTATATCATTCAACTTCATCTGGTAACTGAGATTCACAGTGGCTTCTGAAGGCAATGTTGGGATGCAGCTTACTGTACATTTGGTCAAAGTGTTGTCGTGAAAGTGTGGATTTACACACACACTGACTGCTGTAGAAAACAAATTCAATTTCAGTGCATTTGGTCCTATGACTTCATTGGTATGATTAAATGACAGATGTCACTTTTAAATAGAATTATTCCCTCCCTCTCTACGCTAATGCTAGGAACCCCTTGACCCTTGAATTGACTTTAATGGCAACACAAACACACATGTTGTAACACAACCCTGACCATAGTTACCTCTATGAGGACACTGAGTGGTTTGCCTTCCCACAGGACGTCTTTCCTCCAGGAGGCATCTTTCTCAGTCAAAACCTCCCTCATGAACTCCTCTGGGTTCATCCAGCTCGTCTCAGTACGAATACTCTTCCCACAAGTCCCTGGAGAGGAAAGCAAGTTTAGAGGAGATTCATTTTGTTGTGTTGCAGGATATCTCACATCTTTAAACTGACTGTTAACCAGAATTACAAGTCTGTAATAGAAAAGAAAAATGCATATTAAACAGGATTTACAGTAGAGATAACTATATTCAGCTCTTTTGTATAGTTACCTGATGCAAATCTTTTTTTGTGTAATGTCCCAACTAGAGCTCCGCAAGTCACTTTGAACACCGTCTGACCGCTGCTGGTTTGTGGCTCCTCTTCCGTCTCTCCTTCTTCATCTGTAGTCGACGCATGTAGAGAATTTGATGAACAAAGTCTATTCTTAATAACATGGATGTATTTCAACCTAGAATATCACTTTGTATAAACCAGCACCTGTGACATCTGGGGAACTTTCTCTCTCGCTTAGTGATTCCCGATCCTCCTCGTCTTCATCTTCTTCCCCATTAATCACTACAAAAAATGAGGAGGTGAAAGGCTATCTTACATTTCTTTCACATATCAATGCTTTCTCCCACATTAGCACTTACAGTAACAGTAAGAGGTACTTGTGGAATGCAGTGCTCAAGCTATCGAAAAATTGCCAGTCTTGCCCAAAATCAGTGTTTTGAACTAAAACAACAAACCTGTGATGGCCGTATTAGATGGGAACAGTGATCTCTTGGACTAGGAGGAAGAAAATTGAGGATACAATTCAGACAGGAATCAAAAGGAGTCAGAATTTGTTCATGTATTTTTGCCACATTTCTATCTCACCTTTTTACAGCCTCCTTTGTAGCGCACTGATTTCAGGTGACCATCCTACAGTCAAAAAAACAAACAAAAAAAACCCAGAAGAAAATTAAAATAATTTTCACAGCAAATGGTGTGAAGTTATCTAACAAGGAACAAATATTAAAGTAAATGAAACTGTCACATAATCTTGTTTCATGTATAATCCAAAAATCTCATGCACAAACCTGTATAAGTTTTAGTAGGGGGGTGTCGCTACATCGGATGCTCAACTTCCAGTTCTTGTAGTTCTTCTTCCCTGCAAGTCTCTCAAATTCAGTCGGAGTATACCACTTTCTGTTGACCACAATGCTCTTCTCCCCTGAAACATTTAACAGATTGGCAAATCAAACAACTTTATCACACACAGGAAGATATAGAAAAAGATAAAGATAAAAGTAGAACTGCAACAATTAGTCGATTATTGGATTAGTTGTTTTGATAATTGATTCATCGTTTTGATTCATTTTTTTAAGAAAAAATGTCTAAATTATCTAATTCTAGCTTCTCAAATGTGAATATTTTCTGGCTTCTTAAGTTTTCCATGACAGTAAACTGAATATCTTCAGGTTGTGGACTGCTGGTTGGGACAAAACAAAACATCTGACAAAGTCATCTTAGACTTTGGGAAACAGTGATTGACATTTTTCTGACAATTTTAGACATTCAGTTTTACTTTACTTATCTGACCTTTAGCCAGTCTGTCTTTGTTCAGCATCCCCTTCTGCACTCCACAGGTCACAGGCAGCTGAGACTTATAGATGGCCCAGGTCCAAATGTCGCTCTTCTCTCCTTTCTTTAGTGGGGAAGCTGGAAAAAAGGCTTTTTGAGTCATTTGTCCCAAATAAGAAACACTTCTTCATTCCTCCACTGAGACAGCTTCTGATTCAAACATTCTGCTCATTTATTGTCTGTTTTTGCCACAAGGCGTAACCAGTGAATCTGTTGCATCTGTTAGACTGTATAACAAACTCAACTAAGACAGCAACTTTTATGTTATATACAGTCATGTTATTATAAGTAAAGCAGTGAAAGATGACTTACAGAAGATTATTTTCTTGGACTTTTTATTATGACTTGGAGTCAGCTGAGAAGATGGGCCGGGCTGCTCCTCCTCCAAATCACACCCGCTCCTCCTTCTTTGTTTCCTCTTCTTTTTCGCTGAGCTTGCTTGCTTCTCTTCTCCCTCTTCATCCTCTGAAGTCCCCTTCCTTTTCCTCTCATCTGTCTCTTCCTGTTCCACCTTCTCAGGCAGTTGTGTGTAAAAATGGAAGGATCCTGCCATAGAATTAAATCCAAGGATAGTGTTGATATCATAGAGAAAAGAGACAAACAGCTGTTGTATAGGTTGTAATCAATGAAAGAATAATGAGAGGACAGCTCTTATTTTGAGGCAACATAAACACAGCAAGTATAATCATACCATCCATGAGGCTTTTGCGCAGCTCTCGCAGGATGGGGTACTGGTTCATGATGGTGTCCTTGAAGACACACCTCCAAAACACATAAATGTGCTCAGATCGCTCCTTTTCCAACCAGTCCAGAATGTCATAAAGGCCTTTCTTCATGTTGTCTTTGCTCTTCATACGACTCACTTTCTGTAAATATGCAAGTATAGGACTATTAGCGCAGTGTACAGTATCATTTAACATTCATGATGCTAAGTGCAAGGAAAGGTGGTCTATTGATATTTGGTGCAAACCTAAATTACGAACATGTTTCATGAAAAACAACCAGAGTGTAGACTAGAGTCTTGTGAATTGAACCAAAAGTCAAAGACCTCTGTGTAAATAATTACATCCAGGTATAGTGCTATTAGCTACAGAAACAAGCAGGTTTAATGGTCTCAATGAAAGGAAAATACTTTGTTAGAACGTTTATGTGAGATTGAAAGTGAAGTCTGTTTTATGTTTTGCTGTGTAAAATGTCCATATCTGAAGAGTTCTTCTTGATGGAAGATTACTAATGTAATCATCCATCACATAACATAAATAGGCTCACTTCAGACTTTTATGTCTTGATTAATACACTATAAGCACGTAAACTTGTGGACTGGATTATGGTGAGACTGATTGGTTGAACTTCTGGCTCAGTGTCACTTATTATTGCAGCTATTCTAAATTTCATTATATGAAAGTTAGACGATTTATTGAGAATTGTGGTATGAGAAAACCTGGATCAGTGAGATCATCTGTAACTTGATGAACTTGGTTGATTGTTCAGCTCTATTGCAGATATCTTAAGGAGACGTGAATCAATATTAGATATAGTTTGCAGTCAATAATCAATTTACAGAGAATATAAGGAAATTATCGATCATATTTTTAAAAGGTTCAATATTACTTCATGATTTTGTAAGCATGATAGCTTACAAATCATGAAGTAATATTGAACCTTCCTTGGCTGAGACTGGGGCAAACACTGTGTGTGTACAAAGCTCATGTTTGCCATCTTTGTGGTGAGTAGATTATGAATATACTGTATTTATTTTGGAGTGAGCTATTCTTTTAAACAGCAGGCTGGTATGACTGTGTTTTCATCATAGTGAAATACATGCATCTGGACAATTGTTTTTAGATAAATGTTGTACATTAAAGAAAGACAGATGCTATGTACCGCGAAAACCGGTGTATAAGTCGCACACCGTTGTATAAGACGCAGTCTATTTTCGTGGTGTCATGCTGGGAAAAACGCTTTTCTAAGACTGGTTTCTTTGAATGCAGCAGTAGCTATTCATTTATAAACATATATGTTTATACTCCAAAACTTTTTCAATTTACTTTGATTTGAATCACAATCAAAGCACACATATCACACCTGAAACAGTGTATCTGGTTGATGGTTAATGGTCTAGTAATTATTTGCTTAACTGAACTGGACTGGTATTTATAAACTCAGCCCGGGTTTGGGCTAGGCTATGAGTTTCAATTAAACCTTTCAAAAGCACACAGTAACTTTACATATTTGATAAAGTGTGTTGCTGTATGCTTACTCAAGTCCTAAAAACTCTTCATCAGAGCTGTCGCTGTGCACAAATATTGCGCCTGAGTCATTATAAGGCTCACTCTCTTTGGACTCTGTGTCAGTCCCAGAGTCAAACAAAGTATCATGCTCTGTTCCGTCCAGTGGAAGAACAGTTAATGAATCTTTTAGGCTTCAGATCTGTGCTCATACTGTGTGTCACTGCCACAGTGCAATAAGAGATGCTCATCAGTGCCCTTGCATATCATACTTCAACATCTACTGCTGTCCCGAACCAGTGTCTGAAAAACTTCTCCGCCAGTAAACCTGCCTGGTTTAAGGTGCGTCTTATAAACCAGTTTTTACAGTAATTCATAGGATATTGGCAAGTCTGGATCACCAATTGTTGAAATGAACAATATTCACATAGTTTCTTTCACAGATTTTATAGGTTTTTCTGTGGGGAGATGGAATAAAGCAATTTTAAGAACTTTAAATAAGTAAATGAGCTTTTTGTGGAAAAAACATTTCGGGGATAACATTTTTTTGAAAGCAGAGAATCTTGTGTGTCTTAAAACGAATCTAGAGAGATCTTTATGGTTAAAATGGTGTCATTTACCCTGATACATTATCTGTTAATGAATGAAGGTACTAAAGGTCACTAAGACTGAACTTTTGAGAGCAGACTTGCTACAGTATTACACAATTAATTAGAGACAGATAGATATGAAACTAATTTATATTTATTGTTTGTGCACTATAGGCTTCAAATGTCCACATCACATTTATGCAAGTTGATCATTGGATCAACTGACTGGCTTTCCAACTATTTGTGATGTCACAAACCATGCTAATAGGCCCACCACTTTAAATGATTCATTGATTATCAGAACATTTGCAGGTTACTTTTCTGTTTATTAAATAAGTGAAGCCGCTCCACCACAAACTAATTTATGATTCATTCATATTATCATATCAAATTAAATTAACTACTAAATACAAAATGTACAAAGAGTGGGGAAAACAATGGAGTCAATTGGGCCCTGAGCTCAAGTTTCGCCCTGGGGCTCCCTTGTTGGTTAATACGGCCCTGGCTTTATATGGGTTTCTAATATCCACAACTGTGGTTTATACAATGAGTATAAACAAAATTACAGCTGAATGCATAAACGTTCATAGGATTTAATTAATCAGTCTTGTTACCAACACTAGTCCACACATTTAGGAAATCAGAAGACCGTGTACCGCAGTTCCGCGTTTCGCGCCAGCGCGCGCAGTTCATTCAATCAGAATCACACAGAGGAAGTGAAGGTGTGTGAAGTGGGTAGTAACAAATGCGCAATGTTTACACTTCTGTAGCTCACCTTATAACTGTCCTCCGGAATCAGGTTGTGATCCCGGAGCTGGTTGAGAAAGATGTGCGGGTTCTCCATGCATGACATTTCGGTTTTATTACAGTGGAAAAACCGCAGCAGTTCATCAGCCTCCAGGAAATCCATCGGATCCATCAGTAAGTCTAGAAACCACAACTGCTCCAAATGGCCACTAGATGTAACATAAAAATGTGGCACAAAATAAACAGCTCCAGAGTAGCCCCCTCCTCGGTTATACCATGCATAAACTGACCTGGTCAGCAGGACAGGCTCATACAGTGTAACGAAGCCTGAGCACTAAAAAGCACCAGAAAGTTTACGCTGTTATGTCAGAAATGAAACATGAAAAGCGGAATATGTGGGAAGTAGGCGGAAGTCCCTCCATAAAAGATCAGAGATATTGTTATGTGACTGCCCACTAAGTTCCTGCTCTTAGTGACGTTTGGAAAGTGAAACTGATTTATTTTTCTGTTAGGAAGGCGCAGTACTGCTCAGTGGCTGCAGGGGGCGAAACTGCTTCTGAAGCCTGCATCCACAGACGACTGACTGGGATCAGAACATGATTATTACATGAATGGCTATTTCATATTTGACATTATTAAAATATTTGACATTTATAAAATATTATGTAGATTACATAAAAGCCTTTATTTTAGAGAATACCTGAACATTAACAGTAAACAAACAAAACTGTCTGTACTGGTGGTACATATTATGGTTATTAGAAAATAAAATAAATAAATAAAAAGAGTAAAATAACAATATTGTAAAAAGTAACACATATCAATAATGTATCACCAGTCCATATGAAATGTATGAAAACACAAATAAATCAAAGTTATTTTTTTCTTTAATTAATTAACCTTTTGAAAGTATTATTTAAGGTTTCGAACCCTAGCACCTTCTGACCACCATTGTTTGTTTTTTTTTATCCTGCATTGCATTCATGGCGAAATGTTTTTTAGTGAAATGCCTCCACAACTGTTGGCTGGATTCTAATAGAAATCCACAATCCCTTCTGAATGAATGAAAAAATCTGAATACTTTGGTAGAGCCATAATCAGATCAATATTTTAACCTGTCCAATAATTGATTTATGACCAAATACTTGCAAAACTACGTTCCCATCATCTTATGTTTAAAGCTAGTTTGTAAATATTAGCATGTCAACACACCAAACTAAGATGGTGAATATCACACCATGCATGGCTATAGACCTTTTTTCTTGCTTCAATAAGGCTAATCGCTCATAATCACTACAAGTTTAGGTCTCCCTGAGATGATGAAAACAAGCATACTTTATCAGAGACCATGGTATGTTGTGTGTATTTGTTTAAATCTTCTATGTCTGCTTTTTATGAATTGTTTTAATTGGTTTATTTCATAAACACAGCCAATTTAATACATAGGTAAAGATAGACAATAATGATGCGCAGAAGCAACATGTGAAGAAATGTTTATTAATATGCACTGTCCCTGACAAATTAACTAATAAAATACCTGTGTCTGTGTCTCTACTGATCTGTCTATGTGTGTATTTGTAAGTTGTCTGTTTATTTGTTAATCCTCCTTTCCTTTACTTCTTTTCTCTTTTTAGCTGAAGTTAAATCTGCTGAACGTGGTGGTCGAGGGTCCCCCGGCTGTGCGGGTTTTCCAAACCAACTGACTTTTGCCGGTTCTTTGTGCATGGAGAGCTGTCATTGGCTCCGCAGCATAAGCCAGGTGGTAACTACATTGTATGGAGGATGGAGGCTGAGTCGCTGAGTGGCTACCACCACTTCCTGCCTTTGTTTTTTGATGGATTATGTGAGACGATTCATTTGTATGAGTTGTACTCTGGAGATGGCATTGAATACAGCCATTGAATACAGCCAGTGGAAGAGAGAGAACATTGGTGACCTGATCCTTGAGAGTCTTGAGTGTTTGAGTGCTATGGAGAGAAGGACGTTTTCATTAACATCAAATACACAGTGGGGATGTATTAGTCCTGCATAATGAATTGAGGAAGCTTTCAGATCCATGAGTCACAGACTACAAATTTTTCTCACTGGATTGAATAAATTGTAGGATTTTGAACAATTATAAGTACATGTTTTCAAATATTAAATCTTACTAATTTAACAGATTGTAGCTAATATCTTTAAAGGTTTATCTTTTAACAATACTAATTTGTTGTTATACACTAAAATGGGTCTTAGTCACTACAACAATTACTTACTCTCCATATTGACCCTGAAGCTATTCTTTCATATTCATGTTCATTCATCTTGATATATTATCTTTTTATGACTGAAGTTAATCACTAAGACTTCTGAAAGCAGACTTGCCACGATGTTACAAAATTGGTAAGAGACAGATACATGTGAAATATTTATGATTTATTGTACTTTTTTTTCTAAGTTAAGCTCTTGATCATATTCTTTATCATATCCCTCCATGTCATTGTAAATAACATCTTTGTGGTGACGCTGACACATCTGCACCACCTGCAGGACGGTTGCTAGGCGTCGGTCCAGAGCAGAGAGGTGAAGTTCAGAGAGGAGCGGGGCCACGCCTGCTAGAGGATCCTGGGCCAGGGACTCCCGCATGACATCACTCAGGCGGAAGCCCGGGAGGGACAAAAGATGCAAACGGAAGAGAGTGGAGCGACGGATCCTACGAAGGTGACACCAACATAAACCAAAATAAGTTTCTTTTTGTTAATTGTAAGCACTGCAATATTAAGTGAATTAAATGTTTTCTTTAGTACACCTTGCAACTTTATCCACTCCTGAATGAAATGGAATACTTTCTTACAATTTATTTCACCAATGCTTCACTTTTAAGTGTTCAAGACACTCAATTTTACCTGCAACACTGTTGCAAGGGAGCCAGAATAGACGGCTCATCCCGAGAGTGACGCCCAAATCTGGAAAATGTTTTAGACAACATGTCAGTCATGAGAAAGTAACAAATAATAAAGACAATTACTGACACACAAGTGAAAAATAAAACAGATGTTGTCTTGGCTGACACACAAAGATTGTAGACCCTGAACTGAAATGAGTTGAAATATGTTCATAGTACTCACGCCCGTCCGTTATCCAAATGCAGCAGGAAAGTCTCATTGCCGAACTTCTCAAATGTTTCATAGTGGTGTCTATCCATGTTGCCTTTGAATGAAAAGCATTCATGTTTCATGCAAATAAAAATGTTGATTATTAACTCATAATACCATCCTGAGTGCTTTCACATGCTGTTCATATTATTAAAGGTGTTTCAAGAGTTGATGCTTGCTACACAATGTGCTGAGGTTAGCTACAATATCAGGATCAACCTTATGTAGATGGCGGATGGCAGCTTTGTCAAAATTACAGCTGAACAGCACACTAAAATATTGTTTCTGAAAACATTTGAGGAAATAAGCAATGCACTATTAGAATCTTGATCCACATGTTATCAGCACTAAGAATGCCATGTATTGAATTTAGGATATTCAAATTTCAAATGGTACTGACTCATGAGGAAGTCCAGTATAGCCATGTCTATGAGATCCACCAGTCTGGTGCCATGGTTGTAAGGAAGTGTCTGCTTCACTGTGTCACAGTAGGTCGGGTCTTTCTCCCACCTGGGAATAACAGTACAGTTAAATAAATTAAAAGAAAGTAGATCTTGATGTCATAAATTATTTGGAATTGAATTTCACTCAAATAAACATCAAGCTATAGTAAATATTTTTGGTTTCAGTGTTTGGCTTTTTTGCCCCTTGGCTCAGTGTATTCAACAGTCTGGCTGGCCTTGTTGATAAGTTTGAGTTTTAGAAGTTGGTTATCCACTCAGCTATCTTGTGAGGCTTTTGCTAAATATTCATACTAGTACTATAGTGGTTAAAGTTAAAGCTTTCCATTAAATAGGCTGCAGATACTTTGTATATACAGTATCTAAGGAATGTACACTATTTGTCAGTGTCTGTTGGTCCAAGTTAAGTCAATTTAATTTACATAGCCAAATGTTACAAATCACAAATATGCCTCACAAAACTGTCAAGGAAATTATTCTAAATTTCTTCAGGAATTAACATGTATTTTTATTATTGCTATTTATATTTATTATCTACTCTACCTACCGAGCCTGATACAGTAAAAGCAAATACATGATCAATTGTAATTTGCCAAGATTCTGAAATAACAGTGATATAGTTGATGTAATCCTGTACGTCACCTGGAACAGATCCCCCCCATCCCTGGGGGTCCCAGGATCAGTACCTTGGACAGCAATTGCGACTTCATTCATGCCAAGTGTTCTGAAAAGCCACTGGAGCTAAACAGGAAAGCTCAAGGGTGTTGTGGCTGCAGACTGATCTATGGGTAGTCTTCTGCCTTTGTCATTTTTAATATATTACTTAAACCAACTTTTACCTTCACTGTTTATTCATTGTGATTCACAAGCCATCTGATAGATAGTCATAATAACCCCTGTATGTATTGTTGACAATATTTATCATGCTAATATTAACAGTAGAACACCTCTAATAGGTCTGACAGACAGACAAGAAAGAAAGAGACTTAGACAGAGCCTTATTTATCTGACAGACTAAGACACTGAGAGTGTACACACTGTGCCAACTTGGTGCGACTGTAGGATCGTCTCCATGGCGACCTCCAGGATCTGCGGGGAGCAAGGGTGAGGTCAGGTAGCATGGCCGCCAGGGATACCTCCAGTGCATGTGGCTGACCGCACACTGGATTCTCTGTTGAACAGTAGTACTCGCACTGGCCGTAGAAACACACGTTCCCCACTAGAGGGAGTCAGAAGTCAGGGTTTGCCTTCAGTAGTAAGGTGGTTTGCATTGACAATATACAGTACATGCTCATGCCTGGTCTATGCAGGCCTGACACAAGCATACCAGGGGAAGTGAAGAAGGTCCTAGACAGCCGGTGGTCAGTGGTAATCTCTCTGATCTCTGTGGTGACATCGATGAGTCGTCCGACTACTGGAGGGATCCTGTTAAAACCCAGCAACCTTAAACACAGAACAAGAAAGAGAGATGAGAACAGAGCAAACATTAACAAGAGCAGCGTGTATAATTCTAGTGCTAATTAATCACACCATATCCCTGTGAGACAAGCAGCGTGATAGCTTTGCAGATGAATGAGTGTCAGACAAGTGACAGAATGGTTACAGAATGATCTGTCTACCCACCAGCACACCTGCTGCCTGCGGACGGGGTGTTTAAACAGTCTGTACCTGTCAAGGTGAAACGCAGAGATCTCTGCATTGTGTCTTTCAAAGTCTGAGAAGTAGAAGAGGTTTGCATCTGTTTCTGCATCTCTGGATTGTCTGTTCAACACAAACACACACACATACACACTGAAAAAAGGAAACAGCACAGGAGCAACACTAACACTTTCAGTTAGCTTGACTGTAAGACAATGGGCCAGATGCAAGAATATGTTCGTATTTTTCTTCTTAAATCTGTCGTACTTTTCTCGTGAGGTGGAATTTACGAGTGAGCCACGTCGGATTCACCAAACACTCGTATCACCAGGAAACAGTCGTAAATGACCTTCGTAAACATGAAGAATCCCACCTGTTCTAAATGAACGCTCGTTCCCGAGAATAGTAAATTAACATGAATGACGCCCCCAAAATACCATATAAGGTCAGACGACCGGCAGGTTGTGGAGAAGCTCCATTCATGAAAATGGCACTAAAGACTAAGAATAAGAACTTTACGAGCTCTCAGACTGAGGCCCCGCTCTTAGAAATAGATCAACAGAAACACATATTATTATTTAGTGTTAGTGGTGGAATTAAAGGTCCTGAGCAAGACAAAGAATGAGGAAAAATTACCCGTGCTGTGAACGCTGTCTCAGCTGTTGCGCGCAGCATCACAGAAATAAAAACAAAAATGACTGAGCATGAATTATGCCAGAGGATGTCATCAGCCAGGGAGTTAAACTATTACTCCGATAAGCAATATTTCAATTAAATGAATAACAGTTATTAATAAATAGTCAGTTTATATTGTGGAAAAGTAACTGTGGAAAAGTAACTGTGGACAAGTCGCTTTGTAGTTTCGGCCGCTAATATTTATATTGTACGCTTGCATTATATCATAGTTTCAATTGTCAATGTAAATGACTGATATATCTACCTACATTGTTAAATAGCCTACTTCTTTATACTAAATAGCCTAATTATGTTACAAACAGAGTAATGTCATCATGATTATGGATTCAGAAGTGCAATTTAATGAACGGGACATAGTATACACTTTCCCCCCCTTCTCTACATCCCCTGTAGTTCACACCCATTACTCAGGGGTCTCTAAAATACTGACAATATAATAATCGCTCAGCCTGCGGATCGACATTATTCATTTCTCTGTTAAGTGGTAGTCAGCATACAGTGATGTTAAAAAGAAAATCCAAGTCAGTTGATTCTGAAGCTCAACTGCTGATGTTACACCTGCTGCCGGATTGCTGTCAGCACAGACCTGCTAACACCCGGGATGACAACGCAGGGCAAGCCGGCAGAAGAAGTTGGAGATGAGGGTACCCGTGTGGAGGTGTTATGTGTTCATTAAGTGATTATCATATCTTGCTTATAGTATATGATGTCAACCCCCCCCCCGGAAAAAAATGTAGTTCCCCCAAAAGACATGATATCGTTGGCACACTGCCATTAGACAATTAGACAGTAACAGTCGTGTTTTATTGCTTTGGAGGACTGCAGGTTGGTTGTGCGTGAGAGGTACGACAGGTCTGCATCACTTGTAAATTTTGTTCGTACCTAAGAGAAAATCCAAAATACGAGGAAAATGGTGAATGCGGCAAATCCTCGTAAATCACTCGTACGCATGGTTTAAGATCGAATCTGTGCGTACGAGTGGTTCTTGCATCTGGCCCATTCTATTTAAGGACAGCGTGGTCTTACTTCATGGGTTTGAGCAGAGCTTGTCCGTGGTTTGAGAACGATATGAGCAGTTTGAGCTGGGTACCTCCTGTCTTCTGAACTGAAAGATATGCATAAAGTGCATATAAAAATAATTAGAAATGGACAAGTATACTGTTTGTATTATTCACTGTAGCGTATTACACCTGTTTGTCCACTTGGTGGCCCATAACATAGTTAAACAACACTAGACCATCCATTTTGTACATTACTGCAATAAGTCTGGGATAAAATACTTTCTGAAATGGATTTACAGAAAAAATATTTTGTTATCTTGGAGGTCTCTTTGGGGGATGTTTGGTAGCAATTTTGCCCCTATAATTCATAAGAAAGGCAATCTGTGTATCATGAGCTAGTTTTGAAAGTAATCATCCTTTTTACACTTACTTTCATCTAAGTAAGTGTAATCCACCTCACCCTCACTTCAAATCAAAGAATGTGTTCTTTCAAGTATATGAGTTCAATTCAAGGTCCCAGTCTGCTGGAAAAAAGGGCTGCTTTGGTTGTTGCATGCCGAGCTTGGAGGAGCAAGTTCAGTAAACATTTCAAAATACAGTATATGAGACATAGATGAGATGCTGAGTCATAACCAGTTTGTCTCTTTATTTATTTATGATGTGATGATGAAGATGATGATGATGACGATGATGATGATGGAAAATGTAGCGGAATTTAAATGTATAAAGATATATAAATTGTGTTAAACGTGATAAAGAAAGGGATGACACAGCAACCAAAAAATCAGCCTGTAGCTGAGATTAGTGCTTAATCTGCACCGTATAATACAAATCTCAATACATTATTCATTATGCGGTTTGCTGAGAGATGGGGACAGGGTGTCTGAGGATAAGCAAATACAAAATGTGCGTGAGGTGATGCAAGTAGTGTGTGTTTATGTATGTGTATGAGAGATAATGCAAGTTTGTGGGCGGATTATGTTTAACACCCTACAACAAAAGGTCATATGTGCTGCAGATTAAAGATACAATTATCTGGCTGACAACATTTTTTTTAGGAACGTCTACAAATGTGCCAGCTGTTTAGAATTATAATTGTATTTTGTGTTTAGGAGTTGGTGTCTTGTGTGTATGTGTGAACAAATGTGTGTGCGTGTGTGCAGTGCTTCATTTGCCTCCAAGGAGGAATTGCTCTTTCCATATGTTTTGTACCATAAATTGTACAAAAACATGGTCCAGTCAAGTACAGTGTAATTCAAAGCAGTAGGCTACACCATCTCAACACAAACTACAGCCTCATTAACACTACAAGCTTCAGAAAAATAATATTTATAGTGCAGGGCCTGTAATGTCCACACACATGCACAATCAATTTATGACCCGCATACCTCTTCTATGTTTCATTTTCCACTTTCTTCACATTAACTTTGCGACAAAGAGGATTTGTGGGTCATCATCATTGTGTTGAAGCCTCTTCCTGGGTTTATGCTTCCATTCTGTGTAAATGTGCTTTGTGATATTAGTGTGTTTGAATTTTATATATTTTTTCTATACATAATATTTAAAGTTAATCCTAGCTCCAATGGGACCATCAAGGGTAAAGATTAGGTCAGTTCATACATTTAAATTTGGTGTATTAAGCGATGCAGTCCTATGGAGCGAACAGCTGCATTATATCTGTTTGGCCTTAAAGCTGCATTTTGGGACTTTTGTCTCCAATCTTAGGCAGTGAGAGTAATTATAAAAACACTGTCAACACATGCTTACATCATAGGCTCCCCCGTAGCCTCCTCCGTTGCTACTGTTGCAACTGTAAAATGGTGGATAAATTGCTTTGAGCGTGACACAACCCCCCGCAAAATAACAAATTTCACACAGCCAGAGAGTGAATATCCTACCTGACCTGAGATTTTAAAACTCTGTATACTATGAAATACAGAGAGTGGTGATAGGCTTAATCAGCATTGTGTGAATTTGTTTGGCAAGGGCTTTAATGTAACTGACGTGTAGCTACATTTATATGTATAAGTTCTTCACTGCAGCAGTTTACGCAGTGGTTATGGGTTGTTAGACTCCACTCCATAACACATTCCCTGATATGTGGCTCCTCAGACTGCCTTCATCACATCATTGTAAACATGGTGCAGAGTATAGATCCAGGTTTGAAATGTTAATGACTGAATTTGTTAATGACAGGGGGGTGCAGGTTTTGCCAGAGCATAGATAATGTATAAAGAGTCACATCTGCACTCTGTAATATGTTTTCAAATATGCTGTACACAGGTGTGCCAGTGAGAAGCAATTTTGCCCAGCTTACACTTCAGTGTGTATTTTAGGAACAGAGTGATCAAAAGAAGAGAAATTAAATCATTTGTAACCCTCTTCCTTCTTCAGTGCAACTTCCTCTAATGTCTCATTTCTGTCTAACATTTCCCTAGCCCTGTCCTCCCACCTCTTAGCCCACCCCCTCCTCCTTACTCACCAGCACTGAGGATATGCTGTGTTGCCAGATAGTGAGTCAGTTGGGCCAGGTTGGGGTCCTTCCTGTTGTACAGCTCCCTGCGAGAGATGCCCAGGTGGAACCGGAGCCAGGGAGGGTGGGTTTCCACATTGCTGGTCCAATCGACTTTGTCATAACCCTCTTCCTGACTGGCACTCTGCCTTTAGGAGAGGAAGTGAGGTGATAAATATGCAGAACCGGCCAACGAGGATTACTGTCAAACTGAGTTTGTTACATGGGGCTACAAATATAAATGCAATGCAGGGCTAACATTTGTAATGAAGATTAAGCAACACATCACATTACATTCATGATAGAATTATATCCCCAAGGGTTATCTTTAGTAATGAGACTGTGGAGCAACAATAGTTTATAGTACAATACAGTCCAGTTGTGAAATTGTGAAACACGTCTATTGTCAGGCTAGCAGCTCAGTGAGGCTGTATGTAGGCACAACAATGCTTAAAGTTAAACTCCAATGTTAGCATGCTATCATGTTCACAATGACACAATCTTAGTTCAATTTGTTAGCATACTAACACTTGCAGGAACACACTCCACACAAAGTAAAGATGAGGTTGAGGGAATGTTGTTAGTTTTGCAGGCACTGCACAGACACACAGACAATTCAAAATTGGATGATAAATGAAAAGTCAAAGGATCTCCAAAGTGATTATATATTAAATTGAGGAGAACATGATTATCTACCAAATTTCATGGCAATCCATCCAGTACTTGTTGAGAGATTTTAAAAACTAAATCTCAACCTCATGATGGTGCTGTTGGAAAAGTTGGAAGATCACCAAAGTTTGTAGGATTCATGGGGACCGTGAATGTCTGCAATTGCAATCAATTCAATAAATGTTAAAACATTTCAGTCTGGAGCAATGTGGTGGACTGACTAACAGACCGACATTGCTATCCCTGGAGCCACATGGCTAACATAGCATTAAGAGAGTTGTGTCATGATCTCATTTGTTTTTGAACAGGAACATCTTAAACTCTTGGGCCTTGTAAAGGGTTATTTATTTAGAAGCCAATGTTAATGAATAACCATCAAGAATTAACACAGATGCATAACAGTGGACACAATTTCTCCATCTGTTTCATTATCATACTGCCACCTGTTCCACTCACCACTGACTGTCATTGGTAATACTGTCTTCTTTCTCCTCCTCCTCACTCCCTGTTTCCCTTGCATCTTCGTGTGTCTTCACCCTCAGTAGCCAATCATCTTCTTGCAGAAGTTCTGGGTGTGGCAGGTTGTACAGAGGATGTTCGAAAAGTGCCTCTAGCTTAGAACGACCATTCACTTTTTGGATCAGTTTTCCATCTCCAATGAGTTTCTTCTCTCTCTCAGTGGTGCCACTGAGGGAGTCTCTCTCTTTATGGTGTAAAACAACATTAAGCTTGTGATGTTCTTCATTTTGGGGGCTTGTTGGCAGTTTATGTGAAGAGGAGGCAGCCAGAGAAGAGGAGGTGTTTGACTGATGGCGCTGGGTGTCTGTTCTCGGAGTGGAGGAGGAGGAAGAAGAAGAGGTGGGAAGGAAACAGGCTGTCTGGAGGACAGAGAGACAAAACAATGCCAGAAGGAGGTGGAGAGCCAGGGACAGAAACGCCAGACCAAGATAGATGGAGCGAGTGGATCGACCCAGGTACTGTCTCACCATGCTGGAAGACAGAAAGGGTACAACAGGGGGAGACATTACAAATCCAAACAGACCATGGAACCCTGTCAAACCCTTCGGATTATGATGAAATATTTTCCACTCGTTGCATTCCACAAAATAAGAAAAACAGCAGATAAAAAAGAGCCTTCACTTTGATGTACCAGAACACACAGAGATACTCAAAGATCACAGCCAATCGATATTATAAAGAGGCCTGAAAACCGAAAACTGATAATCGATTAAAACCAAAAATTTACTGGTTCCAGCTTCTCAAATATAATATTTCCTTGGGTCACATAGATGCTTTATATCTGGAATCAACACCTATTCAGTATTTAAGTATTTAAATTAGCTGAAATTAAATTTATATACAGTAGAGTAAAGATATTTAGACACAATATTTGGTATTACCACACCACTGCATACTTTTACTACTATATGACACAGTCTTGTGATTTTTTTTTGTTGAATAAAAGAGTAACAAATCAATGGGTAAAGGAATAGTTTGACATTTTGGGAGACATTTGCTTCCTTGCTCAAAGTTAGATGCGACGATTAATCCATACAAAAACTGTAAAAAGGACACTAACAGGAAGTTAAGTGCTTTTGTCAAGCAGGAACAGAAACTCCAGGAAGTGACTCTGCATAGCTAAGAACTATTCTGTGTCAATTTATGAGCTTTAGAGGTGTTGCCATTGAGGAGAGAAAGGCTAGCTGGTCACCCCTGTCCCCAGACTTTGTGCTAAGGTAACCACATTAACACTGTTACCTTATTATGACCCCATACTACCATTACATACCACTATTACTATTCAGTAGCTGTTTGATGATCATCAGGATGAAGTTGAACACCTGCTTTAGTCTATTCCTTACCAAACATAATTGAGACTTTATGGGATGTTTAGGAACACAAAGGACATTTCTACCTTATTTATTTTTCATTAAACTGAAGGAAGAATGAACAATATCCTACACACCCCAACTACAGCTTTTGAGGGCACAGAGTTGCACTGCGCAGTATTATCTACAGTACATAGATTATGTAATGTATCGTGAGATACTACTTTTATTCTTGGCTAAGCTTGTTCTCTTTGCGCACGCACAGAAATTACACAATCAAGCAAACATTTTGAGGAATAAACTGATTAGTTTAGACAGGTGGATGGACACAGAAACAGGCACACACATACAGTACATAGGTTCACACTCCATTAAGTAAGAAACTGTCAGATAATCATTTACATCAAATGTTCCAAAAAAGAAAAGCTCACTGAAGAAAATCAATACATTATTGAACAACTTGCTGCTCCCATATTCCCTGTGTGGACTAGCAGGCCGGAGGAATTACTTACATCTCTTTCCCTTCAAGACCTTTTTTCTTCTCCCCTGCTCTCTATTCCGTTCCCCTTCCTCTGTTAATGAGAGAGATATTCAGAGATGGATAGCATTTCTACCACAGATTGCCTTTGTGTGTGTGTGTGTGTGTGTGTGTGTGTGTGTGTGTGTGTGTGTGTGTGTGTGTGTGTGTGTGTGTGTGTGTGTGTGTTTGCTGTCATGCGGTCACTGCAATCCAAACAGAAGTGAGAGGACTGGCATGTTGCGATTGCAGTGACCTGTGTCTGCCTGACCCACAGAGGTAAATGGCAATATACTGCCAAATGATCTTTTAGTCTGCCTGGATCAATGCAGAGTGGGTGAAACTAAACAGCACTGCTGTACAGAGGGCTAACACAATATTATTGACACAATATGTGGGATCATGTTAACAACAAATAACTTGTAATGAACTAATTTGTCCCTCTTTAATTTCTTGTCCTTACAGCAATTATTGACACCAATCTCTTGGTAAACATGAAGCGACTAAAACCAACCAACCAGATAGCTAAGTTCTGCATTGCTTTTATTGACTGTGTTTATTAATTATGTATAGTTTTATTGTTTTTAATTGATCCTGCTCCTGTAAAGCATCTTTGAGTATTGTCAAAAGCGCTCCACAAATAAAATGTATTATATCATTAATATCATTATTAGAAAGACAGGGAATAAAGGAAAAAGCTTGCTCTGTCCAAAGGTGACAAAATCTGCAACACTTCTAAATCTCACTTTAACACCTCATGTCTCTTTGACACGAGTCATTTTCAGGCTTCAAGTAAATATGTAGATTAAAACAAATGAGATACAATGTGTTTATGAGCTTGGGCAGGTTTTGTCACCCTCATTTAGAGCCAGTCAGCTGTTTCTTATTTCCAGTCTTTGTTCTAAGCTAAGCTAACCAGTCACTCGTGGCAGCTTATTAAAGATGAGACACAAGAGGGGTTTCCATCCTCTCATCTAACTCCCAGTAAGAAAGTGAGTGAGCTCATTTTCTAAATTGTCGAGCTGTTCCTTTAACCCCATAGTCTCCACATTTGTTATTTTCTGCATCATTTGGCTCTTGCTGTAGTCCCTCCTCTAGATCAACAGTTTCTCTCTCAATTTAATTCAGATCAGTTCTGCCTCTGGTTTTTTGAATGGAGATGTGATTTGTATTCATTCTGTGAAATTAAGGAGACTCCTTTTTTAATGAAGCACAGAGTTTTGCTTGAACACTCATTGAAAATGTGGCAGATATCAAGATTAGGCGGTCGGTTCCTTTTTTTAAATAAAAATATGAATCCTCGCAGCATATTATTGCATGGTGCATATGCATGCACACACAGAGAAACATGCAGAGTAATGAATTCATATTCTAAAGGAGCACAGATTAAATTAAATATTCATGTCTCACTGTCTCTCTTTTTGTCTTTCTTTGAACGTGCCCCCCCCCCCCCACACACCCCCACATCCCTCCACTCCCACAACCCTTTTTTAATATAAAACCATCAATTGTATCTCTTGCTGTCACATTAAATCCTTCTCTCTGACTTTCAGTATGCCCCTCTGAGGGTTGAAAAATAGTTTAAAATAGATAAATTAAAAAAAAAAAATTGAATTCTGCTAATTAGCAAACTATATGTTTCTGTTAATTAGCTAACTTAGCTTTGAGAAAGAATGTATAATGTATGTTTCAGCAGGTCCCAGCAGAATTGGCCAGTGCCCTGCAGCAATATTCTGTGTTATTATATGCAGGTCTATGAGAGTTTCATTAATTGTAAACAACTGTTATATATCACAAATTAGATCACAATATAAACACTGACACACAGAATGAATCATTTACTAGACACTCAGTGCCATTCATTGTCGTGAATTGAGAAAAATGCATGACAGATGAATGATTCTTTTCTTTATTAATTGTTGTGTTTCTTCATTCATTCTCTAAAACATCTAAAGAACTGTGTAAAATATCCATCAAAGTTTCCTAAAATGCAAGCTGACATTTTAAATTGCCTGGTTTGGTAGATCAACAGTCCAAAACCAAAAGATATTCAGTTGTCTAAAACATAAAATGAAGAGACGCAGCAAAGCCTCTTAAACAACTGGCTGGATAAAAACAGAACAAAATGGACCTTGACACTAGTCCCTTGGGACAATCTCGGAACCCATCAGCTATTGTCTGATGACAATTGCCTCTGGGGGAAATGTCTAATGTTTCGGGGCATCTGTATAGTTGCTGGCTACACTGGGTAACCCAGCTAAGACTTCCTCTTGCTAAAGTAAACTGTAAGCCAAGCAGTTTTTTTATTTCTTTTATTACACCAGTTGAACATTTTTCCACACAATACTACACTAACATGGATGCTTTTTGTAGGTGTTTTAGGTCCAGACAACATTTCTGGCAATGTGTTCTGCCGCTCTCACTCCTCAAATGGACTGTTTACCCGTACAGAAAAATGCATTCATATGCAGATGTCTGTTTATAGAGATTAACCTTGGGATGGCTGGCAGTGCTATCCAAGATCATTTAAGAGGCCTTAATTGCTAATGGCTTCAAAAGTTTGGAAATAAATGAAAGACTGCCTTTAATACTGACAAATGATGTGTGAGTGGAGCACACACAAGACACAGGCATTATGACAGCTCATAATGAAATCCATACAGTATAACTAACTGTTATTCAATGAGATCTTATGAATCTCTGTCTTTCAACAGCCACCAACAGAAAAGATTGCATTTTAAAGCTTGTCTCATCAGTGAAGGCACAGTCCTACATCCAGTGATTCTGGTCTCTCAGAGCTCTGATCTTATTACAGGATGCCTGGAAATCAAATATAATAACATACTTTGAATTTGTGTTGCTTTCAATTTATTTACAGCCCGTCTCCCATCTTTATTGCATTTCTTTCTCTCATTCACACACATAAAACACACTGAAACCCTCACATTCAAACAGCGAAAACATCCTTCAAAGCTTTGAAGCCTCATTTCCCTCACAGCAGTTGCAGCTTAATGTAGGTTGCTTGGAAACAACCCAGAATTTGGCACCTAATTGGAGCGTGCATGTGTTTTATCCACCAGGCAGGCAGACAGCGACTCTGTTGTGCAAACTCAGAATAATAAGACAAAGTGAATTCAAGATTACATCTGGCACTTTGGAGGGAGAACTTGCAACAGAGGAGCTATTGGATCATGTGGAGGAATGACCGATGAAAGCCTTAGAGATGAATACTTATGCTTGCATGTGTGCTCGAGTTGCGTGTGCTTGTTAATGTATTAGAGAGTGTGTTGCAGAGTCCAATATGTGCGTCAAATTTGTCTCCCCACGTATTAATGTTGTTGTGTGTGTGAGCAAAAACAGCTTAAGTGGCCTTATGAGAACCCAAGGGTGCAGGGTTTTTTTTTAGTTGTGTGCATGAGTGTTGAATACAAAGGGAGTGGAGTGTTTAATCATGTGTCAGCCGATGTTTGAAGTGCTGGAGGCACTGTATGATCTCTCTTACTCTCTGGTCTTCTTTCTCTTTGTGTTTAACTTACTGTGTGTGTCTGTGTGTGTGTGTCTGTGTGTATGTGTGTGTGTGTGTGTGTGTGTGTGTGTGTGTGTGTGTGTGTGTGTGTGTGTGTGTGTGTGTGTGTGTGTGTGTGTGTTTGTGTGTGTGTGTGTGTGTGTGTGTGTGTGTGTGTGTGTGTGTGTGTGTGTGTGTGTGTGTGTGTGTGTGTGTGTGTGTGTGTCATGTGTCATGTGTCGGTTGGTTTCTGATGTGATGAAGCACTCCCCTCCACCCCTCTTTTTTTACTGGTCTTCCTACTCTTCATCTCTCACTCAGTCACTATTTATCTCTCTCTCACCTGCTCTGTCTTCCACCTCTTCTCTCTTTCCGCCTACTCACACTCACCACCGCAGCCCCTCCCTCTCCCTGCCCTCCACCACCTCTTTCTCTCTCTCTAAGCTCAGAGGCCCGGAGTCTTTGAAAGCATTGAATCCTGTGGCTCCGGCTGCTGCTGCTGTTACACTCCCAGTATGGATGGGCATTGAATATTTCATCTGGGGAGAGAGGAAGGGAGAGAGAGAGAGGGAGAGGAGAGAGAGAGAGAGGGAGAGAGAGAGAGGAGAGAGAGAGAGAGAGAGAGGAGAGAGAGAGAGAGAGAGAGAGAGAGAAGAGAGAGAGAGAGAGAGAGAGAGAGAGAGAGGAGAGAGAGAGAGAGAGAGAGGAGAGAGAGAGAGAGAGAGGGAGAGTGGGGGTTAGAGGTTGATGGGGATCGAAAGAGATGGAACAAGAGGATGTCATGGAGCAAATCAGGTGGGAGCAATAGGTACAAATGAAGACAAAAAATGGAGCAAATGCAAATGTAGAAGAGAGGGAAAATAAGAGGACACAAACAGGGGAGAGAGCGAGAGAGGGGAGAGCAATGGAGGGGAGGAGAGGTAAGATAGATGTTGGAGACCATGAGGAGGAAACTCGCATGGAATACAAAGTAGAGTTAAAGCAACAATGTGTTTGCAACAGTTTATTTGGAGAGGTGCACGCCACACACACACACACACACACACACACACACACACACACACACACACAACACACACACACACACACACACACACACACACACACACACACACACACAACAACTCACCAAAACACCTGTGCAAGTGGAAAATCATATAAACCCTCTGCAATCCAGCAATCTTATATTCCCAGTAGAGTCATTCTAATTTTCACTGTGTTCATATCCTCATGCCATCCATCTTTCATAACTGCTGGTGCATCTCTCTCTCTCCTCCTCTCTCTCTCTCTCTCTCTCTCTCTCCTCTCTCTCTCTCTCTCTCTCTCTCTCTCTCTCTCTCTCTCTCTCTCATCCATTCCAAGGTGACAGCTTTTGGAGAATCTAATCTTGCATCTCTCCACATGGGACAATCTGTCATGAGATACAGCTATATGAGTGGATCTGTGTATGCACGTTATTGTGAGAGGTAGTGAAGGGCAATTAAGAATGCTGTGAAAAAGGAGGGAAGGGAAGAATGAATGAAACTATGAAAATCATTCTGCTTTAGGGGGATGGTGAGACAAAGTGACACAGCATTTTATAATAGCTTTACAAGTTATGCACATGTAAAAACTAATTGTTTACTACAAATAAGATTCTGTTAGATATCTGATGAGATATTTCAGTTATTAATGTGTAAACAACTAACACATTTTCATAAATACTAGTGTAGTCTGCTGCTCAACATAGGGTTAATTTTAGTTTATAGTTTTGGAGGAATGTGAGTGCAATTTAGTATTACACTTGGAAACTGTTTTTTAAAGAGCATGGGTCAAAATTGAAGCAGCAGAGGTTGAGATATTCTAACATTTAGCATTTACATGTCCAACAGAACAAAGGGCTTAAGTCAAATAAGTCTGACCTCAAAGAACCCTGAATCCTAGACTTCCCATAATGCAACCTAGTAGCATCTTTCATCTGACTTTCTCTGCCTAATAAATGCACACATCTTTCAAATGCCACACCGGTGTGTGACACCCAAATGATATAGTTATACATACACATATTTGAAGTCTAAAGATGAAACACATAATCTTGGATGATGCAATCAGGGTTATTTCCACAAATGTAAAAACACTCTACAGAGCCACAGAAAATATTCTCCAGCCTTTTTCACAGACTGTGCAATATTTGATAATACATACGATGAGTAAAATCTTTATCATAAAATGTATCTAAAGTAGAAAAAATGCCTGCAAGCTGACAGCACAGTGAAGTGTTAAATTGTTTCCGAAAAGTTTGTTATTGGAAAGGATTCCATTGTGCTGTACTGGTCCACGTGTTATTGTTTCTTCACTTTAAGTTTAGCATTCAGTACTGCAGCTCTTTTTACCCCTATTTTTAGGTACTGTATGTTCTTGTTTTCTTGTCTTTTAAAGCATTTTTATTCCTGGTATTTTACTATTTCTGCCTGTCGATTTTATTCACTAATCTGAAATTCATTCCATTTTTTTTTTTTATTATCGTTTTATGTGTAACTCTCTCAGCATTTGATCATCTTAGCTTTTTAATCAAGCACTTTGTAATATCGGTACAACTATTATATTAAAGATTAATAAATTAACTTTAATACTTTTTTTCTGTAAAATAATCCAAGTAGCACCATGTTGCATAATGAAAAATTCTAGTGAAATGCAGTACCTTTGTCCCTGATCTGTGCTGCTTTATCTTTGCAGGTGATTGTTAACATTATTTGTCTTGTCCTTGCCATGCTTATATAAACCTGCAGTATAGTAAATGTCCTCTTACAGTGCTCCATCTATTCCATTCTATTATATTCTGGCTTGAATTGAAATTAATGAAAAATTCAAGCTCTGCAGTTGTTTCTCCAACTGCAGAGCACTGTTCTTTAGGTGATAGAAACAGCAAGATCATCTCTACAGAGCCATGGAAAAGGTCAGAGGTCATCTCAGCTTACACACAGAGCCTCAGGTGGTCTGTGATGAAGCAATAAGTATTTGAAGTGAATTGCTTACAGCAGCATAGTGGTACACTTAGCATGAGTACAGTGACACTGGAACTAGCAGAACCCTCTGCAAGTAATGTTGTTTTTTTCTACCTCTGCTTGTTTATTGTCTTGCTCATTTCACCAAACCTGCTACGGCTCCACCAGTCCCCTGACAAGTGATGAAGGAAAGAACACCTCGGCTTCCTCACTTTCAACACCATCCTAGGAATTTGATGACAGCTTCTCACAGGTTTTACTCTGCAAAAATGAAACAGTGTTTTGGTTGGAATAAAAACTGTAAATCAGCAAAGTAAGAGACTTAGAAGACCGCAGGACGTGAAATGTATAAGGGACCATGTGGCTGATGAGTCAGAGTTGCACCAGTTTCGTGCTGTTAATACATGCCTGTGATTCTTAATTGATGAGTTTTATTTAGAGTGATTGTGTGGTGGATTTGGAGAATCCATTAGTCATGAAGACGTAGGTTGCGGGTCTTTTTTCTTGACTACAATTTTTAAATACTGAGGAGAAGAGAGCTTGAAGGAGTCATTTTATGAAGCTAAGGTTGTCAGCAAAAAGCCAAAATTGCAAAGTGTGTGTGTGCGTGTGTGTGTGTGTGTGTCTGTGTGTTTCTTTCCACCCAACAGTAAATTGATTTCCAGCAGATGGCATGAAAAGCCCTCAGAGGACACGAGTGTGTGCTCGCTCAGAAAATATTTGGAGGACAAAACACAGAGCTGGATACATTTTTAAACAGGTCTGTTCAGACACACACACATACGCACACCTTGAAATACAGCATGGAGGGTCTCTGAGTGCAGACACACACATTTATATTTTAGTTGAGGTGATAAAATAGACTCCACAACTCCACAATGGCTGCTCTGTGTTGTCCTGTACATAACACTGACATCAATAACACATTTTGTTGATGGTAGGAAATGTGTGTCAAATCTGACATGACAAACAGATCTGATTTGGTTTTTTGTCCCTAGTTTAATTTTTTTTTTTTTAATCTTCTTTGTTTTTTTTCATACTTTGCTTGTATGAAATAGGACAGTTTAACTGGCATGTGTTCACTGCATTTCTCATCCTTCATCATCCAACATTCGCACACTAGTCTCATCTTCTCACTCCCCCTCTGATTTTCTGACAGTCATTTGTCTTCAAATACAATTTTATTTCTTCCCTTCTTTTCACAATGTTCAGAATACAGAAGCAAGGCAATACATGTACTGTATCTAATTACAAATAATAAAGGAAATTCAGTCTAGGTTGTGAATACAGATGCTAAGATTGATGGACAAAATGTATCACCACAAAACAAAATACTTGATAGCTTATTGCCTGGAGACACAAACATTGGTCATTTTAGTTCAAAAGCCAAATAAAAAGACACAAGTGCTCAAGCTTAAGGGAACACTGAAAAAAATACAATGCACAGAGAGCAAACCATTCAGGATGTGTTTTATAAATAAATGAAGGTACAAAGTGGATTATTAGTTACAGGCCAAGAGCCAGGCAAGGTGCACTCACACACACACACACACACATGCAAAATCTTGACAACTGAGCTCTGAATTGAATCACAGGCTGCAATAATTATCATGCATCTCCTCACCCCATCACAGTGAAACTGGAAGGCGTGAGAGACAAAAGGGAGAGGACATGTAATAAGACAGAGAGAGGGAGAGGAAAATGTCAGGGAGCGAATACATTAGTGTGGAAATACCTGAATAATGTGAAGAATAGTTTTGGGTGTTGGAAGTCACGAGGAGTGGCACAGCCTTCAGGAGCAATTAAGGTTCAATATTTTGTCCAAGGACATTTCAGCAAGCATTACTGGAGGAGCAATGGATTGAACCTCCAACCTTCCAATTAGTCCATGATCTGCTCTACCTCCTGAGCCACACCTGCTCCTGGTCTCCATGTTAAAGTCCAACTGAAATCATATTTAAGTATAACTCTTTTCAATCAAAAGTTATGTCTTTTTTATTATAAGGAAAACATGTATTTGGGGAAAAATCTGAAATATCCTTTTATTGGTTTGTAAGTAACATATTTAACAATAATAGCAATATGTCATGTAGGCATGTAGACAAGACTATTTCTTAAGATTAAAGTACAATATTAAATTGTATTGTCAAAGTTAAATGATGTTAGCCACATAAGCTACGTTAACTGTTGTTAACTAGCTAGTGTTAACATTACTGTTGGCTTAAAGCTTGCCGCGGTGAAGCATCTCCATTTCCTCTAATAAATAGCACCAAAAAAAAGAAAATGTGGCTCCATTTCTACTAGCTGTGTTCCAATGATCAACTACAGCTGTCAAGGTTGCTAGGCAATGCAAAATAGAAAATCCTCTGTAGTCTCATTTAACAATGCTCGGTTCAGCCTTTGCGGTCTACGGGGGATGTAGGGGTTTTTGTAGACTGCACGTGAATTGTGACATGTGCTACCTTATATTGGGGTCATGTTTATCATGTTCACAAGAGGAGTCCATATGAATGCGCCGCCTGTCCTAAATGGATAGTAAGTTAATATATTGTATTTTTAGTCATTTCAAGTTTTTCTTAGTAATTTTATAATACACACAGTGAGTTTCTAGCTACACTCAGTAACTTTTGTCACCTCATTTCTTGTTCCTCCACATGGCATCTAATTACAGAACGATGGGTCTTTTGGCAAACATGTTGCCTAGAAGCGGTCCTCTCAGCACTTGGACACGTGTATCGTGTACATCACTTCCCATTTTAACCACAAGCTCACGAGTTCCATTTGAAGGGTCCAACAGATCTTGTCTTCTGTTTTCATGAGCCATTTTATAAAGATGTTACATGTTTCATCTGTATGCTAATCTTTTCTGTTTCTTTCTCAGTTGACTTAATATTATCATTCCAGAATTAAGACTACTGAATTATTTTTTAACAACACAATACATGAAACCAAACAGGAAACAAGCAGCGGCATTACACCAAGTATCAGGAACCTGTGTGATTTTCAGATTAAACCATTGAGAGATGAAACAAACCAACACTGATTTCTTTATTACTAAATAAGCCATTTGGGGTACAGTTTTGGTGTGGGTGTATATTTTTATACACCCACACCAAATCACATAAGTGACCTCAGAGGAAACAAAACCAACCCCTTTAGCAGTATAACAAGGATGCTTTGCCAACACAGTTACACAAGGCCACCCACCTGTCTTTGAAAGAATATTGTATTAACAAAGCGGAGGAGAACAAGTGTGGGAGGGAGGAATATGAGATGCAAAGTGGGTGACAAATACGGAGGAAGAGCAAAGCCTGTTCCTGTCCAGATGGAGACTCAGTGGGGATTTTGGACCATCTCTCTGTGTGTGGATGTGTGTGGATGAAGAGTAACAATTCTAGTTACTCTGCCATGTGGAGGCTGAGTGGGTGGATCACCTACTCTGGTTCAACTGGGAAAGTGATGAGTAGGTGGATTTAAGGATTTTGATAGAAAGCAGTTACTGTGATGACAGTATAATGTCAAAATGTTTTGTTGATGTCAATACCATCACCTAAATGTTATAATCCTCATGAAATCAAACCCCATTTTAAGTACTAATAATGGTCAGCCTTTCTTTTTTCTGTAATTACCTCTCTGTTTAATAGTTTTTATTGTTAGTGGTGGAGTCTGACAGTACCTCACAGGATCTCACCACAGGAAGCGATGCAACATTTCATCATCCTCACCGTTTAGTGTTAACACTCTGTGTCAGAGCTGTATCACGTTACTTGCTAATGCTAAATGAACATTTCCTACTGCTGCTAGATAATAAAACCCGGGTAGGCTTACATTGTGAAGCAGTGACAATAAGAATTCTGGCTTTTATGGTGTGTTTTTTCAGAACTTGTACAGCAGTTTAAGCCCTTGCAGTATAAAGTAAATCCCCTACATATAAAAAGAGTTTTGCAGTTGCAATCCCCCCCCTGCAAAAAAAGGAAGCCAAAAAACAAAAAAAACAAAAACATACTTCTTAATTTCCAGTGGGGCAGTTCATTCAATATTTACTAGGGCTATAAATGAAAAGCAGCCCCATAAAGTCAAATCCCAGCGGAGCAACACTTCATTTTGTGATCAACAGACACTTCCTGGAGCTGCTCATTTGTCAAAGAGAGGAATGCTGCTTCAAGGCTGAATATGTGCTTGAGCTTTTAAAACCCAAATGAGCTCCATGTGGGAACAACACAGCTTTGCATCAGAAAAAGTCTAATCTTCAGAAAGGAGTGAATACATTTGGTCTTTTGGGGAAGCAGTCATTGAATTCAAGACAATCAGAAGAGAGCAAATGCATAGCAAATTTTTTATCTTTTGGCATAAATTGATTTTTGCTGTGTAACAGCCTGAGATAAACCAGGTTAGGGCAGTTGAGAGTTCATTTAATATGCTGCAAATTCTGTTTGTTGGTCCTCCCATTCCATGGATTATATGGGATTACAATCTGTTCATTCCTAGATGGAACATTATGGATTAGGTAGGAGCTGGTAATCCAACAGGGAATATCGTCTTGTTGTGGATATGAGTTGAATTCTAAAGATGGTTGGCCTGGTGGTCATAGAGGTTTCTGCAAAGCCCAGAGGTCACAGGTTAAATCCAGCATATTCATCTATGTATGATCCTGCAGGCTGCCACTCTTCTCTGGCTGTCTGTCACTCTGAAAACATTATGTTTCCATAAGAAAAGCAAATACACCAAGTCCTAAACTTGATGCTAAAACAACAGAGAATAGATTTGATCTGATGTGTAAAATTGACACATTGAATTTGTGTTTCCTCCTACATCTTTTCCATTTGCAGCTTCTGAGAAAACCAGAGTGCCGAGAAAGAAATTAACTCGCAATAGCCTGCCAAAAGCAGTTAGAAACTGGCTGTGACAGCATGGTAAATCTACAGTACTGTGGCAGGTGTGAGACACATATAGCAAATATAAGAAATAAGCCCTGCCCCATTCCAATTTGTCTTTCAAGCAGTAAGATATTGTACAGCCGTGATACTTGAAGTATATTGGGATTACAGCATCAGGTACCTCTTCAGTTTACACATACCTGCTGGTGGCTCCATCACTAAAACAAATGTTTATAGGCAAACATTTCTCACATTTTATTTAGAATTCTACACAACATTATAAAGTTATAATAAAAAAATATTATATTGCCTCTTAAATTATATTCTAAAAATAGTTCCAGTATTTTTGAGTTTCAAGATCCTGCCCAGATTTAAAAATACTATTATTATATCTGTGTCTGATATGGGGTTTTTCACAAAAAGCTTGGCATATCCTTCTTCTCCCTCAATGGAAAATCCAGAAACTTAAAAATGTGCAAATATTGTTCATGTCATAATATGAACTACTGGACACAAGATGTCCCCCACTTTTTTGAAAGTCCATTTTCAGTGTACAGGCACTGGAGGCATTCAAGTCTGTCTGTGTTTGGCTAAGTTGCATACTGGATCATGATTGGCTCAAGACTAGCTGTGATCAAAATCATACTCATATAGTAGGTACCTGTACATGACTTGATTTTTGATTTGATTTAACTTTTTTGTCAGAATATTTGTCTGAAATTTGTCTTGTGTCCCGAGGCTGTTTCACATACATAACAAAACACATTTAACCAAAATTTAAGGTGAGAGACTTTCCCTCTTAAGAAGTGTCAAACTCTGCACATCATTTACATCATTCTGCACAGTGAGGGATAAACATTCAAGTAACAATAGCCTAAACAATTTCTGGGAGATGGAGACGTTACTATTTCACACAAATTCAACATTGTCTCAGTGAAGTGACATTTTTATGTACAGCATGGAAGCTTTTGTTTTTTTTTCCTTTTAAATGGCTTACTGAAGGTGAATATTGAAATGGAGTGACAGTGCAAATGGGTTTAATGTTATGTTCTAACTCATCAGCAAGTGTAAGCAGTTTCTCACACACAGCAGGCTACACAGTAACACGCTTAACAGGATTTGACTTGGTTTAGATCTAAGTTGTGTGACAGTGGCCAGCTGACTGTGAATGTCTGGCACGAGTAGGAGGGTCGGTGATGGACTTAAGTTGTAAGTCCATTACTAAAAGAGAGGATTGCATGAACAAATGACGCTCAGTCTTGTCTTATCTACTGGGGCAGTTGAACAGATTTACACATACTAATTAGGGATTACACATATTGCCCTTTTGTTCTGCACCATTCACTGCTGTACATTATCTCTTAGTTGCTGTATCCAATGGTTTGGTATTTCTTGCCTTTTCACATCACTCGCTTAATGACTTTTCAGATCACCAACAGAGAGTGTAAGCACACAGGCTGAAGAGAAAAATCAAGATTTAAAAAATCATGTTGCTTGACTTGTGTCTTGAGGCAGAGAAGCATAGATAAAGTAATTTGCTTTTAAATCCCTATGCAAAGCTTTTTTGTTTTTACACTCTTCCCTCTCTTCAATTTTTGCACACAATTCCCCATCTGTAAAAATTATAGATTTATGATGACAAACTTGAAATGTCAGGGTTTTGTGCAGTGTAAGCTTCTCTATTTTTTGTGTTAAGAGTAGAACTGTGTCTTGGCTGAAGACATTTTGGAAAAATAGGACATGAAGAATGCAGGGATTGAATAAAGTGCAGGTGACAATTGAGAAGGAGCAGAGGAGGATGTGGGTTATGAAGAAAACATGCCTCTGAGAGGAGGAGGGAGAGGGGAAGTGAGAAGATGAGAGGAGTGTGAGAATGGAGGAAGACAGAGAGGTGGCACATGAATGCCAAGTGAGAATTAAACGTGTCTATTTTTATATACAAAAGGGAGACGTGGAACTTTTACAGTAATTGCAAACAGGGATAGATAAAAACATAAACGCAAGTACAATTGTAATAGTAATCCAGTCTAATAAAATAGACCTAGGATTATCAGTGCTGTCAATTTTTGGGTCATATGAGTGGCAAAAGAGTGAGTGGTGGATGAGAGGTAGAAACTTTAATATTACTTAAATACCTTAAGTCACCAAAAGACAACGCCACCTAGGGAATTTCACTCTAGAAACTGTTAAATATTACCATACCAACAACAAAATGCACAGGTTTGTTTTACTAATGAGAGAGAATGTGGTTCCAGTTTAAAGAAATTAAGTTACTTTATTACAAAAATGGAAGATTCTTAAAAACCATAAAACATCACTCACACTAGGTTTAAAAGAGAAAACTAAGGGACCTTATCAGTACTGAGGCTTACCAGTGGTGGGACATGAGTCAGAGGGGGGGTGCGAGGAGTCCCAAAGGAATAACATAAATCACCCCAATCACCCCTGACAATCCCACACGCACTCAGTTGGTACCCACTTTTCGGGCAACACTGTCAAGGTGCTTAATTTTGCTCATTTTTCAATCAGCCCATCCCCCTGGCTCATTTGAGAACGTTTTGGGACAATCTGACACCCTTCGTTGTTTTGCCCATTTTTTGTAACCTGTGCGCCTTACGGGTCTTGTCCCCACCTCTTTGACAACACTGCTGAGGTGCTTAATTTAGTGCATTTTTCAATCTGACTGCCCCCCGGCTCATTTTAGCAAGTTTTGAGAAATTCCACCACCCCTGTTTTGCCTGTTTTTTGGTTACATGCACATCTTACACATTTCAGCAGTATTTGGGCCTTCTACCCACTTTTTGGGTAACACCCCAGTGGTGCTTAATTTTGCTCATTTTTCAATCAGCCAACCCCGCCCCACCCTCTGTCGTTTTGCCCATATTTTGATAACCCATGCCTTACTCGCGTTTTACCTATTTTTTGGCCTTGTACCAACCTTTCGTGTGTGTGTGTGTGTGTGTGTGTGTGTGTGTGTGTGTGTGTGTGTGTGTGTGTGTGTGTGTGTCTTGGTGTCCTTGGATAAAGGAGCAGCTGGCATCTTTATAATCTTAATTCACTGCACTTTTTCCTGATGCCAATAGAGTGTCAGTTCAGAGGTTTTATAAAAAGACTCACATTCTTTACATCTGAAAATTAGGAATTTAATTTTAAAGATTTGACATTTGAACACAGCACATGTGCAGAACAATACAACACCAAACAAGACATAGACATACAGTATAAATACTCACAATAACAAATAAATAGACATATACCAATGCATACAGTGAAAATTAAAAAAACATAATTGGCATGTAAGAAAAGACAAACATTCCAGATAGAGATAAAAAGCTTAGTTTTCATTTCGATTAATCATAAACAGAATAATGCCACAACACTATCAAATAGCCCAAAAAAGCCCTAACATGAGCTGAACACACACCAGGCATATTATTCATAATAACACTGCAGACTTAGAGGCATCATCAAAGACACTATTAGGCACAACAAGATGATTTTGACCTGATTTAGCATCAGTTTTGGCGGCACTGTACAGATGTTTCCAGTCCTGTGTTTTCAAATGTTTTATAAAACCTCTTATAATACTCTTGAAACTTCTTGAAAATTCACCAGGGACAGAAAGGCTGATGCTTAATTAGCTGGAAATATCTTGCAATGTGAATTTTCCATCAGGATAAGTTAGATGATTTGTTTACATGGGTACAAATACCCTGGCAGGCACTTTCCACTTTTATATGCTGGGGAGAGCCAGTATTTCAGAAAAATTGAAATTAACAACATCTGTCTTTAACATCATGTGTCATATAACAGTAGAGAATAACTGTCCAAAGGATTTTGAAGTACAAACATGGTCAGAGGTTGATTTTCAGAAACATATTGGATGCAACAAGGTGTGTTACAAACATACAGCACAACTCATGCATGGAATGTACATAGGTTGAAAGACTTGGAGGTTGCAGGTTGTTACACCACGTTACTGAGTGGCTGAATGTATAAAATTACAAAGATGAAACAGCATCAGTAGTATAGTAGTAATCAGTATCTAAAAATAACAGTGAATTGTGTAAATTTAAAATATATGAATGTTGCTTTAAAGCACTTTAAAGCCAAAGGTTTCCTTGAACAGACCACATACTTTGACCTTCTTAAATTCACACAGAATAGATACAAATGGGACAAAGGTTTGGCAGGAAGTGTGTAGAATGCATCTAAAAAAGAAGATTGTGTGAAATGTGGAAAAAGGACTGTGTTAAGTGAACCTCTGGCCTTGATGAACAAAAAAAAATCCCCCTACAAGTCTAAGATGTGGGAGGCACTGTCCACTTTTGTGAAACACAGTGCAGTGGCAAGACAAGTACAGTATGTGGATATATCATGCAGAGGTGAAAACAATGTAGCATCACTCCATAAAAGCTCCTCAAAATGTAACCATTTCTTTTCTCCTGTCCTCCCTCTTTCCTTTGTCTTTCATCATCTATTCCTTGCTGCCATCAACTACTTAATATTCATCCTAACCCTTTCTTCATCTCATCTCATTCATTCATCTCACCTTGGCTCCCAAACTGCAGAGCTGTCACAGCCCTTAATTAACTTCACTCTGGCCCTGCTGTACTCATGGACGGCTTTCAGCTGGCTTGATACAACTTCTGGCAGCCATATACAGTAGGAGGTCAACAGCTCTTAAGCTACAACAGCTGTTAACATCTTTTTGAATTACTCACAACTTGGATGAATAAATAATCAATGTTAATACGTGAGGTTTTTAACTGTGAACTGACAATATCCCTAATCATATCTCATCAGTATAAGGGTTAATGGCCAGTTGAACACATTTTCTCATTAGTTAATAGCTAGTACAGGGTTCAACTGTTGGTGAGTAGTTTGATGTTAACATTTACATTAGATGATTTTTTTCAATTAGACTGCTAGTTGGTTTGCTAACAAAGCAGAGAGTAGGAGCTGGACCAATGACAATATAGTTTACTGTGGCCTTAATCTTAAAACAACTTGATCACACTGTTCTACTACTCCTAAAGTACATGTTAACATACATAATGCGAACTACAGTAAACCCATACTACAGCTATATTAATGAGGAATCGCATCTTGTATTGCACAATTTTCCAGTGGGCCTCCATAATGGCACTGGCTGTGGTTGCTAGAAGCTTATTGAAGTAACTGCAAAGCCTCTACTCCTGTCATATATTCTTCATTTTCCTTTTGTCTTACACACTTGTTAGTCCATGCCACACAAAGCTGTCCAGTAATACCAGGTTCATGGAACTTCTGTTTTATTCCCCCCCCCAACCCCCACTCCCTTCACTTCTTTTTCCTTCATTGATTTTTCTCCTTCAGTCACTGAGAGCTTCGGCTGTGTTTACTACAAGGCTCCCCTGGGTCCTTGGTGGCTCCACCGTAAACCTCAACTCCGCTCTCAGTCCAGGGGGCCACATTGCCCTGGGTTACTTTGCCACAACGTGCCAAGCTGGCCACCTGGCTAGAAGGCAGCACCCGGTCCCAGAGACCCACCTGGGACAACTCTCCAACCAAGGCTTGGGATGAGTCAAAACCTCCACCCAGGGAATCCTGGAGAAAAAGAAGAGTGCTGTTAGATGGATAACAGAAAGATGATCAGGGATAACGACTCAAAAACAAAAGCACTTCCATATATGTGCACGGTCAGCTAGGGCTGTTTTGCTGACTTGGGCAAGACTGTGGGTTTGCTTTTGGGAAGATGAAAGAGATGTGGTGAAGGATGACCAGTATAAACACAGGACTACAAAACAAAGAGGTCACATAGGAGAGGGTCTTTTGGCTATGGACAGATGTCTCAAAGGCTATTCCCCTTTTGGTTCTGACCATTGTTGCCTTTGTAACTAAACTATGTACACATACACCTCAGTGACCCACTACCTCAACACTTTAGGTAGCAGTTTTCTCCAAACTAAATTGAATTTACAGATTTACTGTTTTATGGCTCTCAGTCTTTCATACTTTCCTTTACAACTCATGAAGAAATAGACGCACAGCTGCAGCAGGGTAAACTATTATTTGCTTGCAATACTATAGTCAACAGTAGCACACCAAATTTAATTTCTTTTGGAGTATCCTACCCATCTTATGCCTGCCTCTAATCTGTTAAAACGCCAGTCATTCATTCAGTCTGTAGCTCACTCTTTCATGCATTCACCTGCTCCTGCCCCAGTACGAGGACTCCTCCAGGTCTGATGAGATGTCCAGCTGCCAGTGCATGGCCGTCGCCCCTCAGCTTTCCCCCCTGGTAGGCTTGCCAGGCTCCTCCTTTCTGGCTCCAGCTGACACAGATGTGCTGCCAGCTTCCTCTGGAGAGGTTCAGAGGCAACTGCGCCACCTACAGTAAACAAGGGAAGGAGCAGCTCAGATAAAGTAGATGATAGTAATTTGCTGTTTCTGAATGACAGACATTTGAAGGTAGACATGTCATCTGGCAACCGGATACTGTACCTTTGCATGATAGTAGTGCAGCTGTACACAGCAGTATTTTTTGTCATCCATTTATACAGCATTCTTCAGTCCCAAAGACATTCTGCTGCCTCCAAGGACACTCAACTTTTCCCTTCAGGCATCTATTACCATAATGCCTTTACTGAATTATATCTTAAGCCACTGCACTGCACTACACAACTCTGCGAGGCTGACAAGGTGGTTCCTTAATTTGTCATTTAAACACATGCATGAGGCTATTTAGCTTGTCGCAATTTCATTTGATTTGTTCAACATATTTTTGTATGCTAATAAAGTGCAGCTTTTCCTCCATAATAGAATTTCAAAAAGTCAGTGAGCCTTGTTAAAAGATATGCACACCGGTCGCTTTTGAGATTAGTGCAGCAGAATTTAGATCCATTCTCTTTTTTACCAAAAGAAAACTTTTAAATGGTGAAAGATTTTTGGGAATGCATAAAGTCATTCTAACAAGTTCCTAATTTTAATCTTTCTTTGGTACCATTACATCTAATACGTCTAATATTACATCCGTAATATCACAGTAACACAAACACAGTGACAAATTACAGATGATTGTGTATAGATAATAGGGCTCCACTTTTTTTTTAAGCCAAAGTATTGCATTTAATATATTTATGTACATCTTACTAGCAATAACTGACATATTGAGCAATTTCGTTGGTAATATGCTCAATATATTGCACATTTGTTGTTAATATGTAGTTATTAATTGCAAATGTAAATATGTACAATAGCCAGTGCTTGTATTGATGGAGTCTCTTTAATAGTTGAGTATAGTAATGCAACAATTTAGGAATTTAATTCAAATAATATGAAATATGACCCCTAGGCCATGATATAAATGCCCTTGGGAAAATCAGTTGCACACAAGCAGTGGACAGTTTGGTGCAGATACACAGTAGCCTCTTGTTTGACACATACCTTGTCATTGATGAGCAGCTCAGTGGGGGTATGCAGGCCTTGCAGCAGCACCAGTTCATTTGGTTGGTCGGGAACTGCATACGACAGGGGCGTACCAATGCCTCCTTCTGCAGGCCGTAGCCACAGGCAGATGGTGAAGGCCCGCAGCTTTGGGATGGGGTGTTTCAAAACAGCATACATGTAGTTTGTCCGAGTTGGGAAAGACAGTCTGTAGCCCTCTGGGAAAGAATGCCCTGAGACACCTGGAGAAAATGGAGAGAGACCATAAATAAGGAAACAAAAGGCAGAAGGTAATAGAGAATGCAAGGGTAAATCAATGTGATCTGGCATGAAGATCAAACAGATTTCCTGCTTTTCTTATCTATCTACTTTATTCACATTAAATCAATATTTTTGTATTGGCATGCATTCTATAGTCTGACCTTTTTCGCTTTACATATGTTAAACATGTCTTGATTTGATTGAACAGTAACATAAAAATAAAACATCTGAGGTAATCTGTTCCTTAGTGACTTTAGTTGTCATGTAAGTCAATCACATTCACTTATCATTTCTCTCATCATTTTATAAAGCTCTTTTGTTGTACACTTGTGTATGTTTGTAAACATTCTCTAATGACAGCTTTATTTTTTCTTCTCTCTTAATACCTACCATCCTCTAACACTGAGATTCGGTGGTGTAGTTTATTGATGCCCTGGTTGATTTCATGTCTGTGTGCCTCTGTTTCTAGCCTCAGGGCTTTTCTCTCTTTCTCAAGCATCTCCACCTTCCTCTCCAGCTCCCCCTCCAAGTCTTCCATCCTCCAGGGCCTCTCGGCACCAGCTCTGTACCCAGGATCAGCCAACTTTTCTGGGTTGCCAGACATCCCGCCTTCCTCTGGCGCTCCTGAGGTACTGCTATCCGTCTGGTTGTGAGGAAATGGGCCAATGTCTGACTGCAGAGAAGGAAGACCAAACTGGTTCAGAGTGTGTATGGTAAATACTGTAAAGTACTCTCTCCACTTGCTATGCACTACACTGTGGTATGAAAACACCATCATATTAGCTATAGCAGTGGTTCTCATGATTATATAGTGGTTTCCTGCCTATAAGAGAAGCAAAATTCTTCAACCCAGTAAATAATTGATTCCTCTGAAACAATACATGACACCTGGGGATACATCTAGTAGCTGATTTAATAAGGTTTCAATATTCCTTGGTTAATGTAATGCTTTTCCATATACTTGGTGGGTATTCAATTAGTCAGTCTGGCCAAAGAATTAAATATCTCAAAAGCTAATGGATTGGATTGCTATTCATGGTCCCCAAAGGATACATCTTAACAACAATTAACAACAATTACTTTTTCTCTATCACCACCAGCAAGTTGCCATTTTTGGTTCAGAGTGAAATGCTTTGACAAATATGTGATAGTTATAACATGTTGTACAAAATTAATCATTTTGTGATCCCCAGACTTCTCCTTTAGTGCCACCATGAAGTTGAGAGTTGGTGGTTTTGAGACAACTAAGGACAGTTCTGTGAAATTTGCAACAGATTATTAAGGTCAATAATTTCTAACAACTCTGGTGAGCCCTTAACCTTTCTACTGTTATGATAATCTGAACAGTTGGCTTTGGCTCATCACACATGCCCATAAATGGCTGTCCCTTCCATAGCATCTGTTGCTTAGGTTTTTCCAAGGCTTGTTTGTGTTGTTCCCTCTCATATTTTGGATCAGATTTTGGTTCCAAAAATCCATTACTTAAAATGTCAATTTCTCAGATGCATACATCCATGATGTATGCATCTGAGAAATTGACATTTTAAGTAATGGATGAGAAAAAGTTTAAAGTTAAATCCCACTACTAGTTCCATGGTTTGTTCCTGAGGCGCAGCTTCTAACAGCTGGCCAATCCGAACAGAGTGGGTTCATCAGGAGGTGGGCCTTACAAAGACAAGCTAATTAGCATTTATCCCCCATTTAAGACAGAGACTTAACTGAGGGTCAGTATGAGTTAAATAAAGAGATTATTTAGATCATTTAACATCTGTATGTCAACAGTGTCACTGTGAACATGTTAGCAGGATGTTAGCATTTAGTTACCTATGTACAACCACACATAGTCTTGTTTCCTTCATACTGAATCTCAAAGCATACCATTACTTAGCTACTTGATTGAGCATTAGCATTAATACACTGGATGATATGTTAGCTAGGTTGAATGCACTTTAAAGAACTTGAAGGTAGACATGTCATAATTTCCCAGTTTTGGGTCTGAACAAATCAAGCACAGTCATCTCATGTCTAAAGGAATATTTTCTCAAGTAAGCGTAACATAACAAATAATTGAAAGTCAGAGAGACTGCCAAGAGTATGAACTACTTCAGTAAACAACAAATTGCTAGACTCTGCGGCATAATGGCTCACTAATGAAAAAAAAACACCCAACCACAAAGGAAGAGATGTGTCTTGACTCTGAAGGTTTCTAAAAACCTACGTGAGCCAGTATATTCACCAAGTATATCTTTTTACAGCAACTGAAATACACAGAGACCAAAAGGGAATTGATATAAAAAATACAAACAGTGCACTCTGAGCAACACAGTGTGCACTGTTCTTACCTGTGTTGTATAAGCTGTTACAAAAAAACTCAAGCTACAGTATAGGGGCAGCTAGGGCATGACTTTTACATTGATAACCAATATGAGAAAAGGTGACATTCTGACATGATAGCAAATGTAGAATTGGAGATACGTTTGTGTGAGCCCAGCTAATTTAAGTAAACTAACATGTTTACAATAGTGTTTGTATATTTAAACATTATACAATAATATTGGCAGGTGTTGATTTTGGTCCCAAAAAGAAATACACAATTTATGGAAATTCCAATATAATCCTCAGTCTATCCATTTTAAAATGTATCTTTTACTAATCCAAGTCACTATATTCCTACGAAAAAAATTATCTGGAAAAGGTACATTTTGTGCTTAAATAGACAAGAAAATTCCCAAACATTCCTGATGTTTTTTCATTATATTCCACTTGTTAAGTATACAGTGTAGGATGTGTTATTTTCTTGAAGCACAAATAATGTGTCCATTGAAAACACCTTATTATGATGCATCTGATGAAAACATACAGTACTTATTCTAATGAAGCAGCTGAAATCACAAACACTCCTCCTGTCATGAATAGTAGAGCAGATGGACTCAAATGCAAAAAAAAGAATGTAAGGGAAACTGAGCAGAACAAACTGCACCAAAACAGAGGATCCAACAGCGATTGAACAAAAAACCAAAACTTAAATGCACAAGGGGTGATTACAAACAAGACACAGGTAAAGCACATGAAGGCAGGAAATCACAGGAAATACAGACAACACACACAACATACACCTTTCCAAATAAAACGGAGTAAAACACAAACAGAAAGTTCAGGTAGGATGTCACACCTCATAATGATAGTTGATCTATCCTCAAATATTTCATTTCTGTTATTGAGGCTGGGGTTAGGCTCTGAGGCAGATATTTACATGTGCAGATGTCAAGCGTTTTCTAGTGAGAAAACTATCCAAACTGCAATATTCATGAGTACCCGAATGTGTACAAAAGAAATCAAAAATCGTGTATGTACAGACATTATTACTGTTCTTATGTCATCAAATATAATGTTACATTTTAAATGCTATTTGCGTTTTTTGTAGCTATAAAACGTTATGCTTTTATGATGCTCTGATTAGAACTTTAGCTAATTTGTGTTTGCCTGTTCAGGTGCTTAATACATATCTTACTTTATTTCAGGACAATTGCTATTTGTATATATTTAAGGGATATATACTGTGCCAGCTCCATAGCGCCACCTACTGGATACAATAGCGCCCCCTAGAAAATTAAAAAATTTGAGCCCCTTGACTCAGATTGACATAGACAAACGAAATGCATATATATTATGTAAAGATGCACAAAAAAGTCTCTTGGACCCATACCCTAACTCTAACAGGAAGTCGGCCATTTTTAATCTAATTTGCGATTTAGGCGATTTACACGCCACATACTTTAATGAATTCCTCCTACAGATTTAATCCAACTGACTTCATATCCACTCTGTGTCATCTCAAGACCGTGAAGATGCGTTGTGTCAAATTTTGATGCTTCGGGGCGGGGGAGCGAGGGCCCGATCATTGCTGCTTGCAGCTTTAATTAATGTTATAATTAAAGATGCATAAATGTCACATTTTCAGAGCCCATATGATCACTGAAAATACAACTAAAGAAACTGCAAAAGAAAATGTGCATCTTTACTTTAGCAATCATAAAATTACATTTTTTTTATTTTTTTTAAATGTACTCACCGAGCAATAAATTCTACTTTTACAAAGCTCAGACATTTTCAGTTTTTGTTGGCATTGTCAGAAAGGTGATCATTTTTTCCTTTATGTTTATAATCGAGGTCATAGTGGATGGCCCTGGAGCACAGCAGTACTCCAGTAACACCATACGCTTCGTAAAAGTAGAATTTATGGCACAGCTGTTGTGTTGGATTGTGCAAGTGTTCTTAATACAGTTCTCTGTGATTGTAAGTCAGCATAGGCTTGAAGAGATTGCTCCTCATTTTAACTGGTGTATTGCAAACACAGCTATTAATCAGATAAAACACATTGTGGTGGATCACTGCATTGGAGCTGGATCAGCCGGATATTACAGAGAGCTTACCACCACTGTAACTGGTCAAGCTGTGATCAAAAACTGTAGTAACACTGCTAGAAATGGAAAACCATTCACTGCACATTCACACCACTTGTTTATCATGTCGGATCTGATGTTACTGCTTCTTCTGAAATATCAAGCAACAGGCAAAAGGAAGGTAACAGGAAATAGAGTGAAGCTACAGTAGTATGTGATTTGGATACTAATGAGTGATGTTGCCTGAATGCTCTCCTTACAAGTGAAGAGAGGTGGTGACTGTGAGGGTTCTAGTTTTAGAAAAAATATGTGAACATGTAGGGACTGGGGCTGGTGGATGATAAGCAAAACAATCTGAGTTGACCACATCCCAGAGGTAAGCTTAGGAACTAAATAATCTAACACAGTTATTTGACCTGACTAGTATTCCCAGATGGGTGCTCTTCTTGTAAATTCACCAGCACACATGATCTCATGTAAGCATCACAGTGCTACTGAAGTAGGACATGTACCTACTGTACATAGAATCGAAATCCATTCTTGAAAAGACAAAAAATCACATTCAGCCCATTTTTCATCTGATGGTGGAAATATGGAAAATGACATGAAGAAAATGACCCGTACAGGCATGTCCTACATAAACTACTCTTGAGTGAGGACTACTAACCTGTGCTTTCAACAAATATAGGCAACTCATAAATTATTTATGGTTTTTCTTTTTCCAAAAATGAGGTTATACATCATCGGATTGTGGTCAGATAAGAGCACGTTTCATGTTACTCTGCTGTATTTTCTGCTCCACCTCCATCTCCTCCTGCTGTTGCTGCTGCTTTTTCTCCTCCCCCTTTATCCTTATCCTCAGCTCTCTTCTCCATCCTTTGCCTTTCTCTCCATCTCTGTTTTTTTCTCATTTATATTTCAATCACTTTTCTTGGTATGATATATTAGGCACCTACTGTATGCACCCAAAACAATTAACTAATGTATTATTTAAAATACTAACACATGATTACCTATAATTACACAAAATCACTAAATGTGGATGTTATCAGCAATTAACATCCATTATAATATAAATTAAATCACACTATCCATGTCATTGATTATATTGTAAGAAAGTGGAAGATTGCCAGTATCTACAAAGCCTTTTAGACAACTCACCTGTTCTCATTCAAAATGAAGACCTTTACTTAAACCACTCTACATGCCCAGATATCAGAGTGGACTAGACGGAACAAGGGACTAATTTAGCCATAGATTTAAGGCATTTTTTTTTTTTAAAGCAAGCTGCGTAGTTGGAAGTAGGCTATAACCTTTAGTTCAAAGCAGTTATCAGACCAAGGAACACAATCCGGATTTAATCTAATTGGGAGATCCTTCTTTGTCTTTAAAATTAATTCATGTGGGACTAAGGAGTGCTCCTTGGGATTAATTACGCGTGTCGTGTATTGTTGTAGTTTAATGCAGTGGCTGATTTATGTGGAGGGGATGCTGTTCTTCACACTTTGCCTACCTCCAGTTTCTCTATGCGGTCTTTGAGCTGGGTGATAGCCTGCTCCAGTTCATCCACAGCCCTGACGGTGAGAAAGTGGACACTGTCAGAGGTCGACCCCGGGCTATCCCGCACCATGATCCTCTCCAGGTGCTTCTCATCTGCCGTGCCTTTGCCCCCCCTCAGTCCCGCAGCGCTTCCTCGTCTGTCCGGGATGCTGCTTTGGCCGTCCAGCCCCTTTTCACACTCGGATAGTTTCCCCGTTAGCTCTCTGATGGTCCGCTGGTCTGTTAATATTTGGTCCTTCTGCTGCAGAACTGTCTGCCGGAGGTCCTCCGCGGTGGTGCGGAGAAAACCCCAATCTTCGCCTGCGTACAGCGACGGGTCGTCCGCTTGTTGCTGAAAGTTTTTCGGGTTGCACTCACCAGCTGGGATCGGCGTGCAGATGAGTCGACTGACCGTTGGGTCATGCCCAGAGAGTCCGGTGACCCCGTCCAGCCCACCAAGCCCGATGTTAAAGGTTGGCGCCTGTGATGCGGGCGTTTCAGAACCATGGAGAGCGCCCAAAGATCCGGCCCGAGCCACCGAGCCCCCAGCAGCCGGGGTTTGCGCCGCGGCGTCCGTATACAGCGAGTGGTTGTCGGTTGCTGGTTGCTGCTGTGCCGCGGCCGTCTTGGAGGCTCCGGTGTGGACGGCCGCGATGATGCAGATTACCGCTCCGATGAAGGCCACCATCCCGGCGGCCAAGATGATAACAATGAACTTCAGGGTGGCGGCGGGGGCGATCGATTATTAGAAAAATCTAATAATAACACTATGGGTGCGCAAGAAACTAAAAAGCTCCAAAACAGCAAAAGTATAAAATTACTTTCATAAATTGCAGAAAAATAGCTGTTTACTTTCCCCAACAAGAACAGGCGATTAGAAATTGAGAGTTCTGCACCATAATTGAGTGATCATGGAGTCAACACAAAACATCAGAAGCAGTCTGTTACACCTCCTCCTCCTCCTCCTCCTCCTATGCAGCGCGCATGTCCTCGGTATTCGGGCAAAATCCAGCCTGTTAATAACCTAGTAAGGCAGAGTGAGGGGGAGAGAGATGGATGGAGACAACCTTTTATAGGCGAGAGACAAAACGAAGTTAGACAACACATAGGACTTCTCTACGCAGTCTGATGGCCAACCTTTAGTTCATTTCGTGCCTTCCTCTTGTAGCCTACCTAGAGCTAACTTTTCCAGCAATGTTTGAAATTATATTTGTTATGTATTAATCTGGGATAAGAACATTCCACATGTCCTTCTGATTGTCTATATGTTGCAGTATGACCTACAGTCGATGCTGTGCCTCAGAGAATATGTTATCTTTTTCTCATAAATAATGGGTTGTTGGTATGAAAAAAGGTGCACAAACATGCCATTTTGACTTTATTTTGCCTCCAATTTTGATTGAAGATGCAGTCCGGAACTAGAGCTTTCCTGCATGCATAGCCAACCGTATTACATCAGAAAATTACTTTTCCCCCTTCCTCTCGGCTTAATATTTTCCAGCTCAGCAACACATTACAGGCATACTGTAATATGATGTGTGGATGGCTATAAGTCAGCCTCAAGGCTCTACAGCAGCATAGATGACAGAATGATGGCCCTGGTTGGGATATGTGTGTGTGTGTGTGTGTGTGTGTGTGTGTGTGTGTGTGTGGGGGGGGGGGGGGGGGGGGGGGGGGGGGGGGGGGGGGTTATTAGCGAATGTCAATAAACCCTGGATACCAAGCCAAGTAAAAATACATGTAAATCTCTCTCTCTCTCTCTCTCTCTCTCTCTCTCTCTCTGTCTCTCTCTCTCTGTCTCTCTCTCTCTCTCACACACACACACACACACACACACACACACACACACACACACACACACACACACACACACACACACACACACACACACATGCACACAAATGTGAAGGACTCTCGTGTGTTTAAAAGTAGTGTGTGATATGTGTTCTCACACAAGTAATAAAGGGGATTTAAGCTAATACTTCTCGCAGTCACAGCTGCTAAAGCTCTAATTTAAGATGGGTGAGGAGGGGTGGAGGGAGCATCCAACATGTCTGCAGCAGAAAATAGCTCTCAGTCTTCACTGAAGCACACACTAGAATAGTAAGTAAGTAAGAGATTGCTAAGTTTGCCTTTAGAGACTGGGACCAGAGCAGAGGAAAAAGTACAAAACAATGACTTCTCAAAGGGTGATGGCTGAGCATATTTGTATTCAATGGAAAAAACTACATGTCACAAGTGGCTTTTTCCGCTGTGAATGCCTTTTTCAGCAGTAGTGTGAGTTCTTGTTGTTGTTGTCTTGAGTTATTTATCACTGTACTGGTGTTAATGCTGACTGTAATGTTTGTAGATTTAAATTGTTGTTATTTCAGTATTTTAGGTGAAAGTGTAAACACTAGCATTTACTTTACATGAATGCATCTGAGGTTTAAAGCATATACAATTTAATTTCTTCACTCAGTGGTAGTTTATTGGAATTAAATGATTGTTCAACACTGCAGCACAGCTCATGCTCAGTCCACTAAGCTCTGGTAATATACAGGATTCAACTGCATTAAAATGGCCAGCCGGGGTGAAGCATTCTGCCCACTTAATAATGGAAATACACTGCTGGTCTGTTATGTCTATAAAAACCTCTGTGAGAGACTCTGTGGCCAGCAAGCCTGACCTCATTTCATTCAGGTCACCCTTGACCTTTGTGTTGTGGACTGCTATGATATTGCAGTTTTCCTTTGTTATTTTATTAGGGTCCGAGCACTGAGTGGTGTGAAGGCCCTCTTGTTCCTGAAGGAATTATTATTAGGGCCCGGAGTACAGATGGTGCGAAGGCCCTCTTGATCCTGAAGGAGTTATTATTATTATTTTTATTATTTTAATAATTATTATTTTAAAATTGGTCAATGAATCACATTGGTATCATTTCACTCCAGTCTATTTCTGTTTCTTTCATACTGTAACTTGTCCTGTTAGATCAGTTTGTGCATTTTTATTTAAGAGATACTTCCTTGTGTGTGATCATACAGCGAGCATTGATAATGCATTATTACAAATACAAACAGAAATCCACAGTCAACACTCATTCTGCATTTAAAGGTGGGAAAAAAAGGACAAAAATTATGAATTTCTGTTTTTATTTTTGTTTCCGGTGCTCACCAGAGGGGGCTGTTGTATTCCTTCAGCATACATAAGAGTTACAAACTTTTACTCTTATATATAAATGTATATACATATATAGTTGCATAGGCACATGCATACACATACATGTACACATATATACATCCACACCCGTACACCCATATACTGTATATATACATACATTTCTATTAATTACACATTGTCATGTTGAGGAGCCACTATATCAAAATGAGTTGTCCATTACCTTCAGTTACTGGAAAATTTGTCCACACATAGATTCAGGGAGAAAGTTAGCTTTTCTATGTTATATATTTCTTTTATGATTCCAATTCATTCCCCTAATTTATCATTTTTAACTTTACAATTAATATATTTTATTTTCTTATCTTTAATAGTTTTGACTGTTTGTTTATGTGGGAAGAAATGTCTTACTCGGACATGTACAGGTTTTTAATGCTTAGCTTGTAGTTTGTAAATTGTTCAATAAAGCATGAAACAATACCACCTTCTTGAGTGGAAGACAATGCAACTTTAGTTGTACAGTGCATTTTAACAACAAGCCAATTCAAAATGATTGACCTAAAATATAAAAATGCACAAGATAAACTGTAAAAGAAACACAAGACATTATAAAACTCATATAGGTTATACAAATAAAGAGTTACCATTTGAGTGTACAAATACTGATGGTGAATTTCTACTATATGGTGCCTCAAAAACTCCACAATGGAAGAAAGAAAAGTTTTATTCTATATAAAAACATAAGTCAGTGATGAAGCATTTTATTGTAGAGAAATGTAAGATACAGAAAGGGGCTCCTGTTTGAATTCTGATCAGCTGTCCACTGATTCCTTTCACTACCTTCTGCCTCCCAGCTGGAGTGAAATTCAGGTTCCCTCAAATCCCCACGAAGCTCTGCAACCACGACAACACAAGTAACGAGCAGAGCACCAGCACAACATCGAGTTAACTTCGGCAATCTATTATTTTGACCCAGTGTTAAACACAACTAGCGAAGAACTGTCATACATGTCTTGTTTCTTGTACAAAACAACGTACATATGGCATTCAAAAGATACACAAGTTATTAGCTATCAACAAAAAAGGTTTACTCCACTCAGTTTAAACTGAGTGGAGTAAATAACCCAACAGGAAAATAAAAAAGAACACTAACACCGGCTAAAAACATTATCCTAGTGTTGTGCTGCTGCTATATTGCCGCAAAGTGGGTGTTGTATGAGAGTGTTTTATGGGTCTTTAGGTTCATGGTGTGATGTTCAAATGACTCGTTATCTATGAAGATAAAGATAAAGATAAAGATAAAGATAAAGATAAAGATAAAGATAAAGATAAAGATAAAGATACATTTATTGATCCCACAGTGGGGAAAATTCATTGCTACAGCAGCTCAAAAAATAGTGATATAAAAAAAATACCAAAAAAAACAAATGTATACAACATTAAAATTTAAAACTAAATAAAACGACCCTAAAATGCAATTATAACATATATATATACAACAATAAAATTATAAACTAAGAAAAAGGACCTTAAAGTGCAATTATAACATATATATACAACAATAAAATTAAAAACTAAAAAAGGGACCCTAAAGTGCATCTATAGTGCAGCATTGTACAGTATGACTGCAGTTGGAATGAAGGACCTGCGGAAGCGCTCCTTCTTACACTTGGGGTGTATTAATCTGTCACTGAAGGAGCTGCTAAAGGCCTTCACAGTCAGATGCAGAGGGGTGAGAGGTGTTGTCCATTATGGAGGACAGTTTGGCTAAAACCCTCCTCTCACCCACCACCTCTATGGGGTCCAGGGGGCAGCCACAGACTGAGCTGGCTCTTTTAATCAGTCTGTTGAGTCTGTTCTTTTCTCGCTCAGAACATCCCCCTACCCAATACACCACTGTATATGAGATCACTGATGACACCACAGAGTCAAATAAGGATCTCAGCAGTGGCCTGCACACACCAAACAATGCCAACCTCCTCAGCAGGTGTAAACGACACTGACCCTTCTTGTAAATAGAGTCAATTTCTTAAATATGGGGCCAGGCTCAGAGTCTGACTTATAACACTCATTTTTTGTCTTTATCTACATCAAACAGCTCATGTTTGAGAAATCTGTAAAGTGCTGACTTCAAAAAAATCCAGAGATAACTGTTCAGTTTAGTCACTTCGTCAGTTAAGAGACTTAAGTGAAGACAACAAAATCCAGATCCAGACTCCGGTCCAGATGGATCATCAGGATACAGCTGATCCTCTCTCAACACACACTCCTGGATGGGCACTAACACTCTGACAGAGATCATCACCATCTGATGAAAGAAGAAGAAACAACAGAGGTCATGAATCAGTGTTTAGTGAGACTCACTTCATCAGCTGTCAGTCAGTGATTCAGCACATCCAGTATAAAGAGCAGCAGGGACTTCAGTCATGTTCAGACCAGAAGTGGAACATCTGTGCAGTGTAGCCAGCTTCCTTTCAGCTCTTATGTTGACGTGTTGGAGTGAACACACTGAGCTCCAAGCTCATAGACCTGCACAGACTTTTACTATCAAGTCTGTTTCCTCTGCAGATTTCACTGAAGTACACAGAGGAAATAAACGGCTGGGAGTCATAAACACATCATTACTGCAAAAACAGAGAGATTCACTCATCAGTTTACTGATGGATTTACTGCTGATACATGTGAACTCTTATCAAAGTTTAAAAACTACAAAGTCTCTGTGGGATTTGAAGATGTTTCATGCTGTTAAATCATCACATGCAACCTGGTCACCAGAATTGTTCATTTCTGCAAACCAAGGACATGTTGAATATCTATTTTTCAACATGCTAAATACAAAGCGTATCAACATTTCAACAATATGTATCATATCAACATTTCTAAAAAGGAACCCTGACTCTTAAGACTTGTATGCTTTAATATGCAATAATTGCCCTCTCCTACTAAACTCTGGGTTGATGATGTAAAATGGCTGCAGAGAGTCTTCACAGTTTTCCTCACCTTTCCTGCTCTCCTCTCCTCCACTCTCCTCCTCACCTTTCCTGCTCTCCTCTCCTCCCCTCTCCTCTTCACCTCTCCTGCTTTCCTCTCCTCTCCTCTCCTCTCCTCTCCTCTCCACTTCCAGCTTTTGGGTGATCTGATTGGCTGACTGTTCTCTCGCTCTCTCTGTCTTTCTATCCAATCCTGAAGTCACCATTCTCCTCTCACAGCTTCACAGCACTGAGAAGGTTGGAGGTTCACCAGGAAATACTGGATCTTTGCTTTGATACTGACTGTGTTTAATGCAAAGCTGCTGAAACAAGAACAGACTGACTCCAACTCTCTACTGACCTCTTCTTAAAATCAGGAAGCTGCTTCACGTCTGAATCCTTCAGGTTGTTTTTATCCAGAAACAGACCTTTCAGATGGGAGGTGTTGGACTTCAGAGCTGCAGCCAGATAATCACAGCTGATCTTTGACAAACTGCAGTCCTCCAATCTGAATAAAGAATAGAATATGTCACTTTAAAAGTTCATGTCTACAGTTTAGTGTCACCACAACTATCATATATTATTAATGTCAACACAGAAGTAAAAATGGTGTCTGACCTCAGAACCTCCAGTTTACAGTGTGGATCCTTCAGAAAATCACAAAGCAGCTCCACTCCTGTATCTTGCAGCTTGTTGTTATTCAGAAATAGCGCTCTCAGATGGGAGGGGTTGACCTTCATAGCTGAGACCAGAGAAGCACAGCTGATCTCTGTCAGACTGCAGCCATTCAATCTGAATAAAGAACAAATTATGTAGATTAAAATCCATTTATAGTCCAATCAGATGTGTTCAGGTTTTAACAGTGTGGTTCAACATTACTATGTCCTCATCAATCTCAATCAATGCTGGACTGGTCCACTAGTAGTAGTAGTAGTAGTAGTAGTAGTAATAGTAATAGTATTAATACTGTTATTACTGCTACAGCTACTACTAAAAGTTGAAAGTATCTTAGTTTTTGTGTAAATTTATGAGCAATTGAAAAACAAAGTGGTTTGTCCAATAACTTAATTGAATGTTGTATTCATGTATACTCCTGGCTTGCACCTCATTAAAAAAAAAGATATATATGAAATAGTTAGGGTTAGGGTTAGAGACTTTGTGTGTGTGTGTGTGTGTGTGTGTGTGTGTGTGTGTGTGTGTGTGTGTGTGTGTGTGTGTTCTGAAGGATCAATATGATTCTTCAGCAAGTAAACTTGATCAGTTTCAAACCCATATTAGTTAAGACAGAAAATCCTGTATACAGATGTGACCCTTTACCAAGCATTATAAACATTCATTTACTTAGAAAACTAAGTTAATTAACTTAATGGATGTAAGTTATGTATGTACATAAATTAGGTTCAGTTGTTAAACTTGAAGATCAACAATAGTAACAGACAGTCAGTGAACTCACAGCAGAGTCTTCAGTCTACAGTCTGGACTCTTCAGAAAATCACGCAACAGCTCCACGTCTGACTCCTGCAGCTTGTTTTCACTCAGATTCAGCACTCTCAGATGGGAGGGGTTAGACTTCAGGGCTGAGACCAGAGAAGTACAGCTGATATCTGACATACTGCAGCCCCCCAATCTGAATGAATAATAAATGATGTAGATTAAAATCCATTTATAATCCAATCAGATGTGTTCAGGTTTTAAATGTATAGTTCAACATTACAATGAGCTTTTCTCTAAAATGAGCAGAGAGACTTTGTCGTTGTGTTATTGTGTGTGTGTGTGTGTGTGTGTGTGTGTGTGTGTGTTTGTGTGTGTGTGTGTGTGTGTGTGTGTGTGTGTGTGTGTGTGTGAGTGTGTGTGTGTGTGTGTGTGTGTGTGTGTGTGTGTGTGTGTGTGTGTGTGTGTGTGTGTGTGTGTGTGTAAAAAAAAATGTTCTGTGTCTGGTCCCATCCTTTATGATCAGGCCACATATGTACATAAATTAAGTTCATGTGTTAAACATTGAGATCAACTATAGTAATAGACAGTCAGTGAACTGACCCCAGAGCCTCTAGTCTACAGTCTGGACTCTTAAGAAAACCACACAGCAGCTCCACGTCTGAATCCTGCAGCTTGTTTTCTCTCAGACTCAGCAGTCTCAGATGGGAAGGGTTGGACCTCAGAGCTGAGAGAGAAGCACAGCTGATCCCTGGCAAACTGCAGTCCTCCAATCTGAATAAAGAATATATTATGAAGATTTAAATCCATTTATAATCCAATCAGGTGTTTAGGTTTGAAATGTGTAGTGGCCTTGTCTTTGTGTTATTGTGGATCATCTTAATGTCAGCCATCTACAGACATCATCCAAATGTCACCACAACATTCAGACACATATTCATGTCAACACTGAGTCATAAACATACTTAAACACCAGCATTGATCTGTGTGTGTGTGTGTGTGTGTGTGTGTGTGTGTGTGTGTGTGTGTGTGTGTGTGTGTGTGTGTTCTGAAGGATCAATATCAATCAGACATTATTCATTAAAACACATTAAATAATATAATAAATATTTTCTCTTTCATCAAGTAAACTTGATCAGTTTCAAACATATATTAGTTGAGAGGATCTTCTGTATACAGATGTGACTCTTTACCGAAGTCTAAACTATAAACATTAATTTACTTTAACAACTAACAGTAAACATTTTCTACTGTTTCTTTAAGAATCAGTCATATTTTATAACTACAGATTAAACTGTACAGTAAAATACTGAAAATAGAGAAAAAAATAACTTAATGGATGTACGATATGTATGTACATTAGGTTGAGTTGTTAAACATTAAGATCAACAATAGTAACAGACAGTCAGTGAACTGACCTCAGAACCTCCAGTCTACAGTCTGAACTCTCCTTAAGATCACGAAGCAGCTTTACATCTGAGCTCTGCAAGTTGTTGTAGCTCAGATCCAGCTCTCTGAGATGGGAGGGGTTGGACGTCAGAGCTGAGGCCAGAGAAGCACAGCCGATCTTTGATAAACTGCAGCCACACAATCTGAATAAAGAACAAATGATGTAGAATAGATTAAACACATATTCATGTCAACACTGAGTCAAAAAATACTTTAAACATCTCGCTTTGTGTGTGTGTGTGTGTGTGTGTGTGTGTGTGTGTGTGTGTGTGTGTGTGTGTGTGTGTGTGTGTGTGTGTGTGTGTGTGTGTGTGTGTGTGTGTGTGTGTGTGTGTGTGTGTGTGTTGTGAAAAGTAAATAAGCAACACATGGTTGTATAACTTCAATAGATGATTGTGAAGTAAGATCACTGTTTTTCCTTCTGTGCTGTCTTGTGGAAGTCTACTGCTACTTCCTTGCCATGGTCTATGTCAAGATAAGATAGAAGTTCTGAGTTTTGGGATGTGTGGATGTACAGTATGACCACTGCCTTGACCCTGTAATTGTGTGTGTCCTGAGGGATGCTCTCATTGACTACATTAAAGGGTCTGATGGTTCCTGACCAGGTTCCTGACTTGTGTAACATTTTTTTAAATGAGGCAAAAGGGCTTAATTCTTGAAAAAATATAATTCTACAAGCAAATCCTAAAAATGTATGAACCAAACATCTGAAACTTCAGTGAAGGATTTTAGTTGAATATATAGAAACAAATCTACCAAAGCTACAGTCAGTGAACTGACCTCAGAGTCTCCAGTCTACAGTTTAGACTCTCCAGTCCTGCACATAGAAGCTTAATGTCTGAATCAGACAGGGTGTTGTAGCTCAGGTCCAGCTCTCTCAGATGGGAGGGGTTGGCCTTCAGAGCTGAGGCCACAACTTCACACTCAGTATCTGAGAGTCCACAGTGAGTAAGTCTGTAATGACACATATATTAAAATATGTTATCATGAAACAGGACACTTTATGTGTACTTCATGCATTTGATGACAAAACAAAGTTAGTAAAAATCCATTCCTTTACTGTAAAGCAACAGCTGAGAGATAAACAGGAAACAAGAAGAGAGAGACAGAGAATAACATGCTGCTAAAGTCCACTGCTGGTACTGAACCACTGACATTGTAGCTACCAGATCACTCTCTCTCATGCCTGCAGACTTTTAATCTTTGTTTTGATTTAATCTTGCAGATGAAGGAGATAAAAGGGAGTTACATTGAGGCTTCCATAATGTGTCTGTCTGTGTGATCTGAACTAATGTCTGTCTCCACAAAGTTAACATCAGGACATCTTGATTAGAGTATCAAATCACAACAAAAGTTGCCTCAATCCATTTTTCACATAGAGCAGGCCTAGAACGTACTCTTTAATGTAATTTAAAGAAACCCAACATCCTCAATATATGACTTAATATATTATTTACATTTGAAGAACTAAAATACTAATCTATACTAATTAATAATGTTAATCACATCTGGACTTACCGAGCCTTTCTGCAGTTCCTCATTGCTGGGATTAGTCTCTGTTGTCCCTCATAAGATGTATTGTACTTCTTTAGGTCCAACTCATCCAGAACCTCCTCTGACATCTGCAGCATGTAGGCCAGAGCTGAGCAGTGGATCACAGAGAGTTCCGTCTCTGATCTGTTCTCTGACTTCAGGAACTCTTGGATCTCCTGATGTACTGAGCGGTCGTTCATCTCCATCAGACAGTGGAAGATGTTGATGCTTCTGTCAGGAGAGAAATACTCAGTGTTCATCTCCTTCAGGTTGTTGATGACTCTCTGGATGATATCTGGACTGTTCTCTGGCCGACCCAGCAGGCCTCCTAAGACACTGTGGTTGGACTCCAGAGAGAGGCCATGAAGAAAGCGAACAAACAGGTCCAGGTGGCCATTTTCACTTCCGAGAGATTTCCCCATGGCTGTCCTCAAAAAGACATCCAGAGATGGTTAATGCCTACTACTCCTTCCTAAAAAAGCAGTAATCTTCTCAACGAAAGATTTTTCACTATGTTTGTAGTTTTCTACCAGGAAGTCCTCCAGCACCTTTGTGTTCTTGCTGATGTAACAGTGGTACATGTAGACTGCAGCCAGAAACTCCTGAACGCTCAGATGAACAAAGCTGTAGACTGTTTTCTTCTGGAGTTTCTCTGTTTTGAAGATCTGTGTACAAAATCCTGATAACACAAAGGCCTCTGTAACATCAAGACCACAATGCTCCAGGTCTTCTTGGTAGAACATGATGTTTCCTTTCTCTAGTTGTTCAAATGCCAGCCTCCCCAGCTTCAGAAGATGTTTCCTGTCAGCCTTCGTCAGCTCCTGTGGACTCGTCTTATGTCTCCCATCAATATTGTGCTTCTTCCTCTTTGTCTGAATCAGCAGGAAGTGTGAGTACATGTTAGTCAGGGTCTTGGGCAGCTCTCCTCTCTGGTCTGTAGTTAGCATGTCCTCCAGAACTGTAGCAGTGATCCAGCAGAAGACTGGGATGTGACACATGATGTGGATACTCCTGGATGTCTTGATGTGTGAGATGATTCTGTTGGACTGCTCTTCATCCCTGAATCTCTTCCTGAAGTATACCTCCTTCTGGGTGTCAGTGAAGTACTTCTGTTAGCCTGTCAACACATGAAGGAGGGATCAGATTGGCTGTTGCTGGTCGGGAAGTTATCCAGACCAGAGCCAAGGGAAGCAGATTTCCCTCGATAAGATTTGTCAATAGCACGTTGACTGATGATTTCTGTGTGACATCAGTCACGACCTTCCTCTTGATGAAATCCAGTGAAAGTCTGCTTTCATCCAGGCCGTCAAAGATGAACAAAACTTTACAGACAGCGAGCTTCTCTGCTGTGAGCTTCTGTAATGTTGGATAGAAGAAATGGATCAGCATGAGCAGACTGTACTTCTTATTTTTGATCAAGTTCAGCTCCCTGAACGGAAGCAGAATCAGCAGACTGATATCTTGGTTTTTCAAGCACTCTGCCCAGTCCAGAGCGAACTTCTTCACTGAGAAAGTTTTTCCAACACCAGCAACACCATTCATCAGAACAACTCTGATGTATTTCCTTTGGTTGGGTAAGGCTTTAAAGATGTCATGGCACTTGATTGGAGTGTCATGGATCTTCATCTTGGAAGCTGTCTCAAGCTGCCACACTTCATGTTGAGTATTAACCTCGTTACTCCTTCCCTCTGCGATGTAGACATCAGTGAAGATATCATTGAAGAGGGTTTCACCTCCTGGTTCCTCACTTGTTTCAGTCACATTTTGACATTTCCTCCTCAGAGTGACCTTACATATACCTTAAGAGAAGAAAAATATAGATCTAAACAACTATCAGTGTTAACATGCACATATGCAGGGTTGTTGCCAGGGATTTTGGGCCTCATGAAAAGATATCATATTGGGTCCCACCACCAGGCACAGGCCATGCCAACTATGCTGTACAATATTTACTGACATTGAGCTGTGAAAATGTAACACTGTGCAGACACACATGCAACATTCTGCATACAGTGCAGGGCTCCAGACTAACTTTTTAAACTAGGAGCACTAGGACCACTTAATTTATTTTGTGAGCACAAGCAGAACATTTAGGTGCACACCTTAAATCAACTTCCAATATAATTATTCACATTTGCACAATTTATGATTTTTAGACTTTTATTATTATTATTATTATCAGTTTCTTGCACACCAATTTTGATATATATATATATATATATATATATATATATATATATATATATATGTAATGTGATTAGACTGTCTTTTACAATCTAATGGTAAAATTCTTAAATGGGAATTCTCTTCACGTTAATGAATAACATAAAATATATATAACTTATGTATACATTAACCTCTTCAGTTAAAATTAACATAATCTATAAAATGATATAATTAATAAAATGATAAAAATCTGCAGCACAATTTTGAAAGAACTATACTACAAATTCTTCATCATTAAAAATTATTTAATAATTTTTCTTTTTCTATAATAATAAAAGGAAATTATCACAGCCCTTTCAGTTATGTTAAGTGGCATGTCATTCAGCACAATGCTGTTTACCTCCTTCTTCAGTTGGTGGGGCTGCTTCATTTGGCGGGGACAGAGGGGCTGCTGGGCCTGAAGATGCATCCGCTGGTCGAGGCACAAGGAGCAGGGAAATGTCAGATAAAAGAGGAGTGAAATTCAAACACTCAGATTGGTGATGTTATTAGCAGTAACTAATGTTGGAGGATCAAAACTATTGTTAACACATAATCAGCAGCACAATGTTGAGCTAAGTATACTACCAGTTCTATATCATTGAAAATTACTTAATCATTTTCTTTTTTCACAATAAAAAAAAATAAATTCTCAAAGCCCCTCTTAAGCTATGTTAAGTGACATGTCATTTAGCACAATGCTGCTTACCTGCTCCTTCAGTTGGTGGGGTTGGTTTATCATTACAGAGGGACAGAGGGGCTGCTGGGCCTGAAGATGCATCTACTGGTCCTGGCACGAGGAGCAGGGACAACTGATTTAGTATCTGATTTCTCCTCTACATCAACCTTATTTTCAAAGCATGCCTTTCTTATTTTATCAGTAATAGTGACAGAAGACGTGTGTTAGTCCTGACTTTTTGTTCTGTTTTGCTCTGTGTGTCTGAGTCACAACTTTTCCTCACAACATGAATGTGTCTGAATTTAACAAACAGTAAAATGGTGGAAGTGGTGGAAACCAACTTATTTAGACTAGAGGATAACTTGTGTTTGTTAAAGTTTAAGTTGGACTTGAAATACAAGAATTAATCTCTGTGTAATGATCTCCCCTTTCATTCAGCTGCTCAACTTTTTACTATCTACACTCTTTTGTTTAGTACATATTATGTGTAAATAGTAGATAAACTGGCATTCTTCAGAAAAAATCTACCTGTGTAAATAACAAAACTTATAAAATAATACTAATACTAATTAATTAGATTTTTTTTTTTAGAATTAGAATAAGTTTTTCTCATCTACATCCCTGATAACAGTAGCCAATAACAGTTCCCTTGTTGTGACCACCCGTTAGAATTATGTCACTGCTACCTGACAAGAGCTCATTCATGTTTTCAACCAGTTGCACCCACATTCTCTCAATAATACAAATTACCCGTACAATGTGAAACCAGCCTCCATTAAGTGCTGTATGTGTCAGAGCTGCCAGTTTGTGTTGATCAGTGAAGGAAATAGTGCCAGATTTACCGTGGGCATCAGCTCATGTAGTTATGTCTGCTTTGTTGTTTTCATTTAGTTGTGTCATTTAGTCTGTCTTCATGTGTATCTGTCCCAATACTGTTGAGCCCCTGCAATGTGTTAAAGGGGCTATATCTCCCTTTAATGTAGTACTTTAATGTCATATCAGTTATTTCATTTAAAATTAAATGTACTGAGAACTAAAACTAAAACTAGAACTAGAACTAAAATTATGTGTAACTGTCCAAAGACTACTGATCAGTGGTTACATTTACATTTTGCGCCAATGTGTATAACTGCTGAGAAATAACAAAGAAAAATCTTAATCCTTATATAAAATTATTAAAAACATATGAAGACACATGCTGTTGTGACAGATCTGCTGTCTGGATGTGATGTCATATTTGTCTCTTCCTGTGACTGACCTTCTGCTCCTGAGCTGATGTTCGACAACTCCTTCACTAGATCATTCCTGTTGATCTTCTTTAAAATGCTCTTCATCACCTCCACAGCTCCAGAAAATTCATATTTCTGCACCATCAGATCTACAACATAGCGCATCTCTGCCTTCTCCAGCCGGCTCTCTTGGATGGGTGGGATGTCGCCCACCTTTTCATACTTCAGGTACCATTTGAAATTCTGAAAATCTTCATCTTTTAAATCTTCCAGAAGCTTAAGGAGGTCCACCTCCGTCATTTTGGCTCTCTGGTAAATTCAGAGAACAGATAAGAGAACAGTTGTGTTTCTGTATGCTGCTTTTGTTGTTACACATGGTTTCGGTCCCGGGGGAGCCCCTCCGGGACTTGGTTTCGGTCCCAGGGTGGCGATCGGTGTCGGTCTAATAAGCAGCAACACAGAGCTATTAGGACGCTTGGCTCTCACACGCGCTGCATTTATAGTCAAACAAACACACACACGCGCAGACACTCTCTAGTGCGCGCTCTGCTCGCTCACTCCAGATTCCGGGAGATTGTGTCTCATTTGCGGGCGTCATGGAGACACTATCAATACGCGGGAGACTCCTGGAACTTCCGGGAGAGTTGGGATGTCTGAAATGTTGAGAATAAAAGCTCAATCTTTAGCAAAAGTTGACAAAGTAATCTACCCACAAGGTCCAGTTTGTATTCTGCTTTCACAACTCACCTGTTTGTTGTGGTTCAGTAAACTCTGGTGTCTTCACATGTTTTGATTGGTTTGTTAACGCTGGTAAACAGACAGCGCCTGAAAATGAGGAATGTTATAGTGATTTTATAGGGATTGTATACTGAATAAAATCTGTGTGATATTTTTTGTTCTGTGAAAGTAAAAAAGGACAAAGCACAGGATTTTATAGGCTACATTATGTGATTTAGTCATTAATTAAAAATTAAACTACTGTTAAATCCATCCGCTGAATACAAAACTGTTGAAGAAGTGATCTCATAAGTGATCTGTAAACCAGCAGTTCTCCAATAAAAAGTGAGTAAAACAAGTGAAACACGGTGACTGTCCTCCTGTAATATCACACTTTCTCATCCTGTTTCATCCTTCCTGTCTGTCTCTAGTTATGATAAATCAAATTCTAGTCCTAACAATGCTGAGAGTAGTAGCAACTTGTTCTCACAGTTGAATGTTTGAGCTTCACTGTGCAGAATGATTTATCTACAGAGTTAGACACTTGAAGGCTGTTTTTTACATTCATCTTCTGAAAGTGGAAAGTTTCTCTGAGTTCATTGACAATTCAACTTTGAAGGGGCGGACTTACAAGCACAATTTGTGACATCACAAATAGTTTGGAGTCAATCCTGGTCCAATATTCCCTTCACACAAGGGTCATCCTTGTTGTTGAGACTTAAAGCCTTAAGTGCATATATACTGAAAATGGATTTAACAGTGAAGTAGGAAACATCCTCTGTGAAGAAGTAAAACTTTTGAAAGGAAATATTCATAGACTAGAGTATACCGAATTTTTAATGAGTGAGAAGGAATAGATGCTATCTAAAGGATTTTAACATGGTTATTATATTTTGTTTGTGGAAAAACCAAATCAGATACAAAATATTGTTACAAAAAGAGTATTTTTACATGTCTGGAGGGGATCTTTAACAGCTGGTCGCAGAGGTGACGCATGTTACTGTGACAAAATGTAGATGTGACTGTTGTCAGACTCAGTTCAGAAGTAAACAATAAATGACACATTTGTGCTGTCAAGAGAAGTAAGTCAGTCTTTTCTCTCTCAGTGACTCCTACATGCTCATAAAAAATGTGTTGCATTTTTATTTCTTTCACAAATAAGAATATCAGATCATAAACAAAAATCTAAACTAACAAACTGACCTTCTGGTAGCAGCTTCCCATGAAATTCGTTGGCAACTCTGCTCACTGCATTTACTTGACAGACTGGTCCAACAGGATGTTTTAGCTTTGCACAGAGACTGGTGTCATATTTATATACATATATCTGTGTACTGAAATACAGAAGAGACAATGTGTGAGAGTGGAGTAGAGCTGAAGCAATTAGCTGATTAATTGATTAGTCGATTGACAGAAAAGTAATCTGCAACTATTGATAATCAATTAGGCTGCTGGCTAAAATACATTTAGTTTAGTTTACAAATTGTTAGAGAACAGAAATTACACCAGTAATATATCACCAGTAAAAAAAAAAAAAAAAAAACACGGAACATTGGTGAAATATATTCAGGAACACGTAGGCAGACAGTTTACTCTCATAAAATATGCAGCACATGTAACACAACGCACTATGATTAAAAAGTGCAAGTATGTTCTTCTGAGTCTGACCTTGGGCCATTTTCTTTTAACGTTCACTACTTTTACGTTATAAAAAAAAAGATATATGCCCACCCTGGCCTAATAATGAAATGTTATGTTGATTGCGAGGGATCATTCACGTTCATAGCCTGGAATTTTGCATTTCACTTTTCCAACTTAAAATTTTCATCTCTGCTACTTCCCTGATAACTGTACCGTAACTGAAATCTATACATTATATATACATTAGCTTTCAGTTCATTAGTTTATTAGGTGTTGTTCCACCAGACAACAGTTTTAAACTTTCACCTCATTTTCTACATGCAGGAGAACAACTGAACAAACAGGATGTTTCTAGTCTCTTCTTTCTGACACTGTGCCAAACACATTCCTGCAGTCCTGTGATTTAATGTCAACAAGAGATTACCAACTGTAAATTAAACATGATTCAGAGGGTCATTTTCCCTTTAACTTTCTTCCTTTTATGCTATGGTTACAACTGTTTATTTATTGTTGTGGCGTGTCTCTGTCAGGTTAAGCTCTGTCACAAATTGACATTTGATTCAGTTTGAAAGTTTTATGACACACTTTTAGAATCTTTAAGTTTTATGTTTTAGTTTGAATCTGGTATAAAGTTTTTAGTCATCAGATGTTCAGATGATTTTTAACTACATGACCTGACTGCTGAGGCCAATTTTGAGATATCAGGAAAATCACAGGACTGAGCTGTTATAGGGAAACAAGTTATCAAGTTACTCTTATTTACTGAAAATATTTTAAATGCACTCTCATTCTTCATTGTAATCTCACTTCTTTTGAACACCTTGGTTTTATGGTACACTCTCAACATCATTCATTTTAATCCACAAACAACATTTTTTGACAAGAGTTTGCTGAGTTGTGAGAACGCAGAAACCAGGAAAAGAAAAACAGGAAACTACTTAAAAGGCATCAAACTGTGTTATTTCATATTAATCTTCATATTAATCTGACACAGTTAAATCAACAAACAATTACATTTAAAAATAATAAGCAGATTGATCAATAATGACATTAATCATTATTTGCAGTCCTGATATTAACACTCACCTGCCTCAGACTTGTTTTCATACTCCTCCTCCTCTGCTGACTGTAAAATTAAGTCTCGATTCCAGAGTTCCTCCTTCTTCTTTACTCCCTACCTGTCTGTTTTCCTTCCCCTCCCCCATAGTGGAATTCTCATAAATCACTTGTACGAATGATTTAAGAATAAATCTGTGCGTACGAGTGTTTCTTGCATCTGGCCCAATGTCCTAACAATGCTGCTGGCCCAAGGACTAACATTGTGAAGACCCTATTGAATCTGTAGGAATACCTCTTTTTCTCGTTATTCTTCTCCCCAAGCAAATGCATTTTAAGTGGCCGAAACATGCAGGAAAACAAGTTTACACACCTGCCAGAAGTGGCAAAATGTTTTATTTTATGGGTCCCAAAAATGGCCGTGCCCAAATGACTCTACGGCGCCACCTACGGCATCTTCAAATGTGATGCCTCTCCCTCCAGATTGATGTAGGTGTATGAAATACTTACGCATATGTAACATGTCCAGACTCACAAAACAGCCTCTGGGAGGGGGGCAATTTTGCAAAAACGATGCAATTTTGGTGTTTTTTAGCTTATTTCTACGCCTTGTACTTTAACAAACTTCTCTTAGAGATTTGACCCCACCAACTTCAAATTCAGTCAGTACCATCTAAACACCTTGGAGATGAAAATTTATCAAAAATCCCTTTCCACCGTTACACTTGGTGTGTGTGGGGGAGCCGCACATTTCCAGGTTTCGCCATGAAAGAGTAAGTCCTTATAACTCCAACATGCATTGTCCAATCTGACCCCAATTTCTCACGCATGATGGGGGTCCCGCCCTGAACATGTCTAGGTGTTAATATTGAGTCATAGTCAGAGCGCCACCTACTGGACACAGGAAGTCAGCCTCTTATCGCACACATCGCCTGATTTACATGACATTTACAGGGTGTGTTTTTGACATCATACACTACAACATGACATATAATTGATGGGTCTCCACTAGCACCACATAGTGGACACAGGAAGTGTTGTTTAACACCTTCACGCAATGTTCAATAAAAGCGCGTGTGCAAAGATATTTACATGCCTGCTGTGCGAGCCCTCCGACTGCGCCACAGCCCGACATGCGCTCAGCGTGAGGGCCTGTTCATTGCTGGTTGCAGCTTTAATTATTTTTATTTTTATGTTAGTGCTGATTTTGCACAGCATTTTATCCATAATATATGCTGTGGATTTGGTCAGAGCACTCAGTTTTGTGAAAATTCTAAAAGCATTGTTTCTACTTCCCAAAAAAAAAACTTTGTCTATTGATATCTATGACTTTACCTCTTAGCTGGCACTGATAATGGATTTTATGCATTATGTAAAGCTTTTCACCGTCATTGTTCTGTTTATTGTTGTATTTATTTTTTCTTTTGTTTAATCATATTCTTATAATAGGCTTCAGCAGTCTGAGTTAGTCATATCAAGTGGATATCTGCCACATTTGCAGTCTTTTTAGTATCAAATTCCCTGTTTGTGTTTCCCTGGACAGTGTTGCCCTCTTGAGCTGTGGTGGAAGTGTAAAAGAGGGACTTAACCTGGCACCTAAAGGACTATAACGTTGAAAGGTATATACTTAATTTGACTCATTTGGAAGCTTCATAATAGCTTCAGATAAACCTTTATCAATAATATATTTTGCACAGAAAGAGGACTGTGGAATTTGGCCCCATCACTTACATTATAATTGCATTAGTAAGTGATCTTCTAATGGTCCGTATGAACAGGAGGAATGATTAGAGCAAGAAAAACATATTTTCAATGTTCAATTGAGTGCCTGGAGAAGAGAAGAGAAGATATTTTTGATTTTAAAGATCCATTTATTGAACAATCAACACAAAAACTTGTAAAATTCTAACTATTTAGTCAATAATTACATAAAATAAAAAGACAGAGCTAGATCATCAAACAATCCCATTGTACACCCATTTACATTTAAACACTTCAAGTTTTCCAGTCAGTTTATAATAAGGGTAAAGTTCATATGCACCCCCCTTTTCTTTGCTGAATTGTGTGGACCAAAAATAAATAACTCAAAAGAAAATAACGATAAACCAAAACCATACTACTCAAATTAACCTTTCAACCTTGGGCAACCAGTGAACAAATGTGCTAGGGTTTCAGTCCATGAACAGAAAGGGCAACTATCATTATGGCCCAGATCCAGGTGTGCAACGTATCTGTTTGTAGCTACTGCAGCATATACAATCCTCCATTGGAGGTCAGCTTTCCCCTTTTCAATAGGCAGCTTGTACAAACTCCTCCAGCAGCCTTTTGAGGACTTGCCTGGGCCAAAAAACCACCTTGAGAGTTTCACTCCTGTAAGGGCTTAAGTACCTCCTCAACGTGGGCGGGGTCGTCATAGCACGGCTGCGCGAAACTGCCGTGACGTCGTTTTATACGCGACACAAACACATAAACAATGGAGGACATTGAGGCAGTGGTGTACTTGCTGCTCGGCCTCTGGCTTTTTGTCACACACAAAGCAAGAGAAGAGAGCCAAATCACAGTAACGCTGTTGCCGGTATTTAAAAATGGCGGGTTTGATTCTTGTGTCGGACGTCGTGCTCATGACTCTTCCAGTGACGATACTCTCTGACCAATCAGTGGCCGGCAGTCTGTTGACGTCACATTTTAGTATCGGCTCAGCTCGCTTGGAACCTCACCAGAGCAGGTACCAAAAAAAGCACCAGGTACTAGGTACTATCCCTAATGGAAAAGCAAAAAAGAATGAGTAGAGTCGAGTCAAGCCGAGTAGTGCTAGAACTGTATAATGGAAAAGCCCCATTAGTCTCAGTGCTTCCTGTACTGTTTGAGTCTGAGCGACTTTCAGCAGCTTGCTCTGCTGGCTGTTTATACAGGCACGCAAAATGCTTATGTCCCACATTCCCGCATTCAAAACACTTCATGTTGGAGATGGCATATAATATCCACCTTCATGTTTCACTCTAAAAGACACTTCAAATGATTGTGCTGGTGAGTCCAAAAACATGTGAACCTGTCTGCTTGGGTGGCGATTGGTCTATTAAGCAACATAGGGCAATCAGGACGCTTACTCTTTCTCTGTCTCTCACATGCGCTGCATTAACAGTCACATAAACACATACGCACTCGCTCCCTCTCGTGCGCGAACTACGTGATCAATTACACACGCAGTCACTCAGCATGCGCGCTCTTGCTCGCTCACTCCAGATTCCAGGAGATTAGATCTAATTTCGTCAGGGAGCCGCTATCAGTATGAGAGGATGTCAGTGACAGATTGCTGTGTCCAATCTGATCTCCCACCGCTAGTAAAACCTGTTCCACAGTTAAACCGGGATCAGAAACTATTCTAACAACCATGCCTATTGACACAGGCAGCGTTTCACCTGGTGCCATCATGCAAAGTCAGTTACCAAGTAAAAGAGAAAATCCTTACCTGATCATGCAAAGAAAATCAGAAATGCATGTGCATGCTCAGAGAAGAGAAGAGAAGAGAAGAGAAGAGAAGAGAAGAGAAGAGAAGAGAAGAGAAGAGAAGAGAGAGAAGAGAAGAGAAGAGAAGAGAAGAGAAGAGAAGAGAAGAGAAGAGAAGAGAAGAGAAGAGAAGAGAAGAGAAGATAAGAGAAGAGAAGAGTGTGTGTGTGTGTTACAATGTTTTAAAATGCCAGACATGTCTCCAATTGGTTTATGGTGCCACCTAGTGTACAACCCTATCTCTCTCTCTCTGTGTGTGTGTGTGTGTGTGTGTGTGTGTGTGTGTGTGTGTGTGTGTGTGTGTGTGTGTGTGCGTGTGTGTGTGTGTGTGTGTGTGTGTGTGTGTGTGTGTGTGTGTGTGTGTGTGTGTGTGTAGTGATTGTTGCCTCACAGCCTCAAAGGAATAAGGTCTAGGTTTTGATTTCCTGTCCACAGGAAATCAAGGACATTTCAAAGCCCTTAATTCTAAAAAACAATTACCTTTACAGACCTGCTACATCTGCTGAAACATATGCCTTCCCATTTCTTCTTCAACCAGAAGAAGAATTCATTCACTTTCTTCTCTCAGAAGCAGGGCAGGAAATTAGCCAGATCCAAAAGCAGGCTGTCCAGTTTTATTCTGCAGTGAGTACACCTAAAATTTGTGAAGTGATTCAAACTTGCTACTTGAAAGACCTGCTTGGATCTAAGAAAGCTCCACTCTGCCTTACAGTGCGTGGATGGTATTGACGGTTTGACTGTGGAGTTTTATAAAGCCTTTTGGGACATTTTAAGAGACAATCTTCTAGAAGTCTTAAATCAAAGCCTAGCTGAGAGTGTTTTACCACTTTCCTGTTGCAGAGCAGTGATTACCTTGCTGCCAAAAAAAGGGACAAAGGCAAGACATCAGAAACTGGAGACCTGCGTCTCTTTTGTGTACAGATTATAAAATTCTGTCAAAGGCCTTAGTCAACCGGACATTTTGTGTACCTGGCAGGTCAATAATCTACTTAATTTTAGTCTACTAATAGATAAAGAGAAACCATTTGATTGAGTTCAACACCATTATCTTAGTTTGTGTTAGGGTCTGATCACCGAGATTAAAGTGTTGTATCAGAACACTGACACTGTGATAAAGTTTAATGGGGGTTTATGTTCTCCATATTAAAGTGCAAAGGGGTATTAGACAAGGTTCTTTCTGGAATGCTTCATGTAATCTCTTTAGAACCTATGATACAAAAAACAGACTTGTTTTTTATAAATAACATTGTTTTATCTGCATATGTTGATGATGTGGCTGTTTTTGTAAATAATCAAAATGATGTAATTATATTGGACAGAAATGCTGAGACTGTTGTGGCTCTGTCCATTGCCAGAAATAAATGGTAAAAGAGTCATGCTTTAGCTGTTGGTAACTGGTGTAATAGCTTACCTGTGCTACCTCAGAACCTGAACTGGTTTTGGTTTTAGATAGTGTAAAAATAAGATATTTTTCAGCAATTGGGAAAATGTGGTAGAAAAAGCAGAGGGAAGGTTGTTTAGGTACTGTTGTCTCATATTTCTTACAGAGACGGAGTCCTGACAATAAAAAAACCTTGTAGCTTCTACATTATGGCATAGATTGGCATGAGTAGAGGCTCTTTCTGGCATGTTAGTGCAACTGTAGGCAAGGATGGATTTTTTCCTGGGATTGTTTACATTGAGTTCCTCAGAGTGTATTATTTCTGCCCAGAGAAGAGGGAGGGCAAGGCCTAATTCACTTTGCCAATAGGACAGTTATGTTACAGCGACCATTTATGCAAAGAGATACTTGACAGGACCAAAAGATTTCGTTTGGAGAGAAGTCACTGCTTTTATCTTTGGAAGAGTTAATAATCTTGGTCTTGATGCATCTTTGTTCTTTTTGTTTTTGTTCTTTTACTTCTTTTTTATCAGGAAATGTTTAAATCATGGACATTTTTTCAAATGTATAAGCACTGCTTCTACTATCTCTTTGTACTGATTGCTGGAGGAGACTGTGCACCTTGAACAACTGGTGGACACAGCATGACCAGAGTTAAAAGATGCCCAGGCTGTATGCTGTTTATTGGGTCTGAGGTCACACTGAGGAGAGCAGAGGAGCAACAACACTAAACCTCAGTTAAACAGCAAATCTTCAGTGGAGTTTCATAGCCACGGTAAATTCATGTACAAGCTTAGAGGGCGAGGGGGATTCAGTTGGTTGCAATCTGCAACCTCACCACTAGATGACACTAAATTCTACATACTGCCCCTTTAATATCTGAAATTATTATTATTATTTCATAATTGTGCCCTGTGAATTGTTTGTAGCTGTAGTGACAACAGGTTTTATTCTAATATAATTAAAGTATTTTGAAAAATCAAATAAGTCTGTATGTGTGTGTTACGATGTTTTAAATGCCAGACATGTCTCCAATTGGTTTATGGTGCCACCTAGTGTACAACCCTCTCTCTTTCTCTCTCTCTCTCTCTCTCTCTCTCTCTCTCTCTCTCTCTCTCTCTCTCTCTCTCTCTCTCTCTCTCTCTCTCTCTCTCTCTCTCTCGCTCTCTCTCTCTCTCTCTCGTGCTGTAATGTATTAACCTATAAACAACTTAGGAATCAAATTCTTAACGTCCTTTCTGGATTCTCTCGTAAATATGCTTTGGCCAGAACACAATCATCTCCCCTATCAAACTACATGATATATCCTACATGCATTCTCAAAAGGGATACATTATCATTCATGTGGTACCTGCACATTTCTTCAAGGAGTTCATGGGGAGTTCACTGACTCTAACATGTCAAAGGAAATAAGTACAGCCTGATAATAATAAATCCATCATAACTGTAGATCTAGTGCAATACACTGCAATGTGTATTTCAGCTGTGCAGCAGAGGGGTCGAATATTGGGCTAATGCCAAAAAATGATGGTTGAAATAAGTAAGGAAAGAAATCAATAATCTTCACTCCACTCATCTGAGGTTTTAACCAAATATGGCAGAGCACATATCACTGTCTTTCTGTGTACTCTCTCTTTTCTCTCAGACTCTCAGTTGATGTATAACAGTAATGATATTTCTTATGGATTATTGTCTATACTATGTGAAATATACAATTACAACAATCAAACTTTGACAGCAGACAAAGTATATTCAGTTAACATGTAGCGATACCACTGCTTCGTTTTTGTGCAAGTGGTTTAAGTATATGGATCATAGGATTTTTTTTAGTACATACAGAATGGACACCAAACCTTAGATCAACCAAGCAAAAAAGAGGAGCATCAGTGATAGCACTGCATTAAAGGATTGGTACTAGGTAAATAAATCATGGATGGATTTTTAAATCTGCTTCATTAAAAATTGCATTATGAGGTTTTATAAAAATTCCAATAAATCAATAAATCAGTGTTCAATTGTTTAATGTTGTTGTTGGCTCTAATATGGTATGCATCTTATTTGTGAGTTGGGATTGTATTTTATTTTATTTATTAATTTTGTGTTGCTGTGGATAGTGCAGAAAGAAGTAATGAAATAATTTTGGCGCATTTTTTAATTAATTCTTATAACCTACATTTTTAATCTTGCTTTTAAGGAGACTGGTTAAATTTGTATAACCTTGCCTATTTTATTTAACCTGTCGTGTCAGATGGTTGCTGTGATCTTGGGAATCCAGCTGCGTTGCAAGGTAATATTTTATTGAATCTCACAGTTTTTTTTCTCACAGATTCTATTATATTACTGATACTTTAGATAGTGATCCACCTTTGTGTCAGATCATTCTTTGGACCTGCACTAAAAAGCTTTAATATGTATCAGGAGATGTAAATGATAAACATATGTGTTTTAGTGTTGAGAAAAACACACAAAGTGACAAACACACACGCCCAGATGAACACACACTCCCAGACAGTCAGGGTTTACAGCACATGTTGGTGTGTTTTATGGTAGGGCCATGTTTAATTATTTACTCCAGTCTTTTTCAGGGAGCAGTGGTGTCAATTACCAACACACTGAGCTGCCTCCTCGCCTCAACTTCACGTCTAGTCTAATACGTTCAACTCTGCTCTCACCTCTCAGAGAGGCTGTGGTACATTTGTTAGATGATTTAGGAGCTGCAGACTCTTTCAAGGATTCATTGACAGTTGCGCTATTGTGGATATAAACATGTCGGGGATGAACAGTGAGCAACTGCATCGCTCAACCTTGGGGATTTACTCAGTGAGTAACAGATACTTTGTGTGGGCCAACAGTTCATATTAGACAGCAAACTTACCTGTGAGACATACACTAAGTTGTGTAAGTAATAGTACTTGTAATGGTGGCAGTGGTGTTTCTCTGGCTGTGATTTGTTTTCATGTGACTTCATGTGACATTGTTCTAGAGAATATGGAGTGAAGCCCAGATTAACTTTTTTATGTAATTTATCTCAAGAAGACATGATATGAATTGACAAAGTCATTTTTAAAGACAAGGAGTATTTCCTCCACTGGATAACAGCAGAGAAAATAGTTGTAGGTTTTCTGTGCACGTGTTGAGAGGGAGAGTTTGTGCTCATAAATACAGATTGAGAATGGATCTTATTGATTCTTCTTTAGCTTGGTTTCTCTAGCATTCAAAATTCAACAGAGTCTGTGGTGTAATATCTTCGTCTGTGTGTGTGTTTGTTTTTTCTCAGGGCTTGATGAATGAGTTCAACCCAAGCCTACAGAAACTCGTTTCACTGGGAAACAGTTACGTCCGAGCTTTCCAGGGTAAGACAGAAAAAGAAAGGGAGAAAGAATTTATCACTTTAAGATTATCTAAATGTTTTATACCAAACACAGGTCTCCTTGTTTGTGAAATCTACACACTTCCGTGTCAGGCATTTATTTTCCTGGAACTCATTCCAAAGTCCACACACTTCAGAATATCCTGGTGCTGTTATAGCTTGCGGTGTGGTAATGTAACTAAGGCCTGCGGAGGCTTTTATGACTACATTGTCAACAGACAGACAAGGCCCCAACTAGTTTCCTTATACAGAAGAATGAGTTTAAGATATTACATATAGTCTTAATTGGCCAAACTGGTTTGAATTTCTATATTAGACTTTGTTGACTGTAAGTCCTATAATGAAAAGAAGAAGTCATTAAACTTCAAATTTGTATGTGAATGTACAATAATTGCATCTATATTTTATGTCTTCATCACAATCACATCATAATCACTTCTAATACCCATGCGATGCTTTAAAGGTGAAAGGACTTTAGGATGCTGAAATGCAAATTAAATTCAGCTACAGAGGCTGTTTTACATGGTGATGCACTTTATATTACATTATAGGTGTTTGTTTAATGTATGCTCTAGCACTACTGCTATATCATCAGCAATTGATTCATAGTAGCACTACTGCACCAAAAGACATAAAATACAGATTGTGATGTCTCTCCTTGCCACCTGTAAAGAGACTATAAGTTCTCCCCTGTTTGAGTTGAGTTCAGGGTAGAGTCATAACTTCTCAACATGTTGATGAGCCAAGATCCTACTGACACATCTTCTCCTCTTATATGTAAAATATTGAAATCCTTTACTTTAGTAAAAGTACCAATACAGCACTGTAAAAATACCGCATTACAAATGAACATACTGCCTGACAAATCCTACTTAAGTAAAAGTAGGCTACATAAGTATTAGCAGTAAAAGTAGTGGTTTGGTCCCTCTGACTGATATATTATTATATATGACAGCATTAGATTATTAATAGTGAAGAATGTTACTGTTGTTGCTGGAGATGGAGCTAGTTTCAACTATATACAGTTAGCTACTTTAGTCCAGTGGTTCCCAGCCTAGGGGTCAGGCCCCTCCAAAGGGTCACCAGATAAATCTGAAGGGTCATAAGATGATTGATGGGAGAGGAAAGAAGAAAAAACAAAGTTCTGATAAACAATTATCTTTTCACATCTGAAATGTGACGTCAAAAGACAAAAAAGTTGGAAAGCACTGGTGTAATCTTTAACAATGTGTTGTATTTTAAAAGCTTGTTTTATTATCTATTGTGTCAAATCTTCATCTAAAAATTTATTAAAATGTAGTGAAGTAGAAAGTACAACATTTCTCTCTGAAATGTAGTATAGTGGACATATAGTATCATCAAATGGAAATAGTCAAGTAAGTAAACCTCAAAATTATACTTTCCTGTAGCTGAGTAAAGTCACTTTCCACCACAGTGTGTAGGTGTGTATTATTGAAGTCCACTTGTATCACAGCTTTGGGGTGTGAACACATTTGCTGTGTTCACAGCCATGCAGGTTTCTAGCAGTGATATGTGTAGTTATACTTGGCAAATCATCATGCTAACATGTCAACATGTTTTCACTGACAATCTTAACATACTTATATTTAGCAGGTATGACATATTTATTGTGATTTAATCACCAAAACCATTAGGATATTTAATCTGGTAACCAAAATATCTGTGCCACATTTCATGGCTAATCATCCAGTAGTTTGAGATACTTCAGCCTGGTTGAAAACAGTGAATCCACTGACAAACATCCATACAGCCATGCCAAAAACACTATCTAACACAAAGTCTGCACTGGCACTAGCTAACAGGTTTAAAAAAGAGGTTAAGCTACCGGAGTACTAATAAAACCCAGGATACTGTTAGATGTAAACACCATATGCAGGTTTCTGAACATTCTCTGTTTGTCGAGAAATGAGTGGCTTAGCTGTTGAGAAGTCAAGACACAACTGGACATAGATTATAAAAAACCTGGATACTGTTAAAATCATGTAAACAGGGATATAAATAAAAAGGTGTATCATGCTATTTGTAAACGCCATTTTCAGAATTTAATCAAGACCAGGATCAATTAAAAATACAATTTTATTAAAATGCAAAGGTAGTAACGATTTTATCCTAAGGCTTGTTTTTAATCTTATTTCCAAATACAGCACAGCAATATTAGTGTGTATGGAAATGAATCGCCTATAACCATTTGAATTATTGAATAATTTCCTCTTTTGTAATTAATGGATCTGTTTACCTGCTTTTGTAGCTCCATGCAAAATGGGAAATGATGTGTCAAATAAATTTGCATTTCAAATGACTACATTGTGTATGTCTGTGTGTGTGTGTGTGTGTGTGTGTGTGTGTGTGTGTGTGTGTGTGTGTGTGTGTGTGTGTGTTTGTGTGTGTGTGTATGTGTGTGCATGTGTGTGTGCATGTGTGTGTGTGTGTGTGTGTGTGTCTGCCTGTGTGTCTGCGTGTGTGTCTGCGTGTGCATGTGTGTGTGTGTGTGTGTGTGCATTTCAGCTCTTGCTGTAACAAGTGAGGCCTACTTCAGTGCACTTTCAAACATTGGCAAGAAGGCTATCCACACCGTCTCCTCACGCTCCATAGGTATGTGCACCCATGCATCCATGCACTGTAGATTTCTCAATGAACTTGTCAATCTCAAGATTACCAAGTGGAGTTACAATGGGAGTATTTCTGTAACTACAATCCAGGATGTATGTGTTGTCTTTGATGTGTTTACGGTCACTTATTAAAGTAATTATAGAGTGTTTTTCCATATCATTAGGACCAAAGTTTACCCTGAGGCGGCACTTTATTACTCACTTTCACAATTACAACACTCGCATGTGCATGTGTGTCTATGTGTGTGTGTGATTAGCATACACTTTGATGTGTAATTATGATGAAGTGACATACTGTACCGTTATGGAAAGCAGGCATTTCATAGTATCTATAACAGTCATTGCTGATAAAGACTATAAAGCATTTTACCTGCAGCTCATAATACATTTAACACATTTATAGAGATTTTATATATGTTTGAGTTTGTTTTTCATGAGATGTATCTGAGAGGCCGAGTGCAGCAGAGGCAGAGTATCAGTTGCCAGCGGGAGGCATGAATAATAAACGATGACAGGCAGTGGGCCATGCTCTGCTCACTTAACCCAGCCACTGTAAAACGGACTCATGTCGGGTTTAGCAGTTGGAGTTGATGACACTGTCCAAAGTAGATCATTAGTCTACTCTCACTTTACACTGATCATTCTCTGTTGCAGAAAATATTTTTTTCTGGCACAAAGACAAAATTACATTTTTGCAAAACGGCCACTGTAGTCGTAAGTGGGATGACATGGTAAAATGATTAAATGTAGCATAACAGTGGCACAAAGTCATTTTTGTCAGACAATAATATGTATCTAACATTCACTACTTATGATCTGGCTTATGGTCTGGTATGAGCGCCTGGTCATACCACACCATGTAAAGCTATAACAGTAAAACCATGAGTGTATTGAAGGGAATGAAGGTGCATTTTTACTTCCTTATTACCGTAACTTTACACTTGTGACCAAACAAAGTGTTGTTTCTACTTTCATCTTATCTTTCTTTCCCTGGGAATCACAGTGACTAAATTTAAGTGTGTGTGTGTGTGTGTGTGTGTGTGTGTGTGTGTGTGTGTGTGTGTGTGTGTGTGTGTGTGTGTGTGTGTGTGTGTGTGTGTGTGTGTGTGTGTGTGTGAGTAGATAAGAGATGAACAAAGGAGAAAGATTAAACATTTTTGTAATGTTATTTTATTGTTTTCTAATAATAAACAGTGTATAATTTAGCATGTAATACTTCTCTTTAAGGAGATGTTCTGATTCAGATCTGTGAAAGTCAACACAGACTCACCATGGAGTTGGAGGGAGTAGTAAGTTACATCAACACGACACTAATCAATCCATCACAACTTCTGAATGTAATAAAACCTTTATGTGCTTAATTTTCTCTGGTGTTTATTATGGTTTTGTGTGTCATTTCAGTTCCGCTGGTTCAGCGTGGAAGTTCTTCAGGAGATGGACAATAACATTATGCTGGACGTTGATTACATATCAGTGAGTGAGGGGCACGAGAAGGTCAAAAGATGCCCTCACAGAATGCTAAGCTGTTATCTCTTCACTATATTCAGGAAGGAAAATTAAAATGAGTAACTGCAGGGTATTCTGGGAATAGTAATTGACGTAGTAGTTTTATTGAGTCAGTAATCTGATAAATTAATTGGTAATATAGCAGTGACAATTAATTCCACTCCGATATCAGCATGATCATTTATCCTGATGAGATTGCCACTGTTAATGAAAAATGTCTCTAATTTTACTGTTATTGAACTGAGACTATACTGCAATTTCTGGGTGATTATACATTGCAATGCAATATTTGTTATATTATAACAAAAACGTGCCCTACTTTGCTACACAGGGCAGCTGGAATCATTTTGAAATGGAAGTCCAAAACCAGGCAGCAGCTCGGGATAGACAGCTATGGAGAGGAAATAATCAGGTCTGTGTATTTCTTACTATTACACACTGTCCCCTGAAGAGAAATTCAGCACTATTGTATATGTACATGTCCTTGTGCAGTATATATTGTCAATTGTGTTTATCCTCAGGATTGTAGTGAATATGTGCAGTTCCTCAGGAAGAGCCATGGTGATGCTATGAAAGAAGAGGAGAGGCGATATCGCTTCTTGGCTGAGAAACACTGTGGTCTGATACAGTCCATCACCAGCCTCATGAACAAGGTGTGCACTTTACTTTAAATGGCATTTATGAATATCATATTTCCTGGTTTGTTGTGGCTTACTGACTGAAGGTGCCAAGTGGGTCGGTTTGTCATGCAACTCATTACAATGAATGTCATGGAGACAATAACAGGAAGGCACTCAAAAGAGAATTCACAATAACGGGTAATGATTATGTGAGACATTATTAGCCCCAGCAGGCAAATTTCCCGCTTTTATAATGAGGGTCAACCACAGAGCAGTGGCTTATGAGGCAATAGAAATTCAGTGTCTACTGCAGTGCTGATGTCTTATTAACAGATCACCTGTTGAACTCTGGACTCCCTGCTCACTTTTTTTATTACACCACTATCTTGACCCAATTAAACATTTACTATAACAGACAATTTATTATCTGTAAACCTCTAAAAATATATTTATTACTGCTTCCTGACCCACACATTCATACTGTGGAACACAATTTTAGAGAATTAGAAGTCTGCTTTTTTAGTTTATAATGAGGCAGTCACAAAACTCTTTGAGACTGCCTCATGTACCAATGGTTCAGGATTATAATAAACCTAACATGTGTGTTTGACGTGTGTTTAACCCTCCGCAGTAGAGAAACCATTTAGAGATGAGCAAAAACACCAGTGTTTCTATGAAAAATACTCCATTACAAGTAAAGTCCTTCATTCAGAATCCTAAGTAAAAGTAGAAGTAGAAGTAGCAAAAGTACTTAGTATAAAAATTACACCTTTATACTATAAAAATTATAGTATAGTATAGTTAACTTTTAGATAAGTACTGTTGGAGCTGGTACAAGTGGAAGTGTAGAGAGTCCTGCTTCATTATTACATACATTTTGTATGTTTCTCAGTTATTTTATATTTATATATGTTTGATGAAATGTTAGACATTTTGACATTAGCTGATTAAATGGAGCCATTTAAAGGGGGAAATATTTTTTTGGGTTGAATTGCTACCATCTTAGTTTTTGGGCGTGTTCCACAAAAGCAATTTGTGAGCACTGTTAACACGTGGATCATAAACTGTGGCAAGGTCATGTTTCACAGATGATTACCACTCACAGATTGCAGTTAAATGTACTCGCCTTACAGGCTTCTCATATTGTTAATGCAAGGATCGGTTGTTCATTTCAAACAGTGACACTGGGACATGGTCTTATATTGCTCCTCTTGCAATGTGCCACTGAAATGTAGCAAGTAGCTTCAAAATGCAGCTTTTCTGTAATTGGTCATTTTTTCTTCTCTATAGATGATGAGATAATAGATGTCAGCTAAGTATAGTGGAGTAAAAAGTGTTGAATATAGCAGCAGGAAATGGAAATACTGATTTCTGAGTGCAACATGCTTCTGTATTCATAGGCTTCTACATCTCTCTGTGTACTAATATTTATTTGTTTCTGCATTTGTGTGTGTGTGTGTGTGTGTGTGTGTGTGTGTGTGTGTGTGTGTGTGTGTGTGTGTGTGTGTGTGTGTGTGTGTGTGTGTGTGTGTGGCAGACAGGGGTCTCTCTCCAGCAGAGAGCGGATGCCTGGTCAGAGGACGTGGATGCCACCAGAAGACGTGAGGCCAGACAGTCCATCGCAGTGGACAGCACTGTGAGTTTATAGAAATCAGTCTCTCACAAAGCAACTCCATCGAGTTTATGAAGTGAGTTGTCAAGCAGAGTCTGAGACGGATTGTATTTCAATCTTTCAACACTCCAACAATATACTGATGGTGTGTGGTATAATTCTGTCTTTAGGGAACAAGCTCTGAGAAGCTCTATACAATTGGTTTGGGCAAATACACAGAATTTAAATGTGTTATAACTTTTAAAATGTTATTTTAAAGTTACTGAATGAACTGAATGTATAAGACTAATATAAGTAAAGAAATCATATTTGAAGTGAGTGCTATCAGTAGAGAATACTCAGACTTAACCTTCCTTTAATTTTTGTATTACACACACAAACATGTTGGAGGGAAACTGGTGAGTTTTTGCAAAATATTTTTGTTACCATGGTGCCCTCTGGTGGTTTTAGTCTGATTGAATTTGAAGCCATCAGTATGAGTCACACATCAGGCATGAGGCATACATCTGCAACAGGAAAGCTTTTTAAGGCGGATTTCACCTGTGGCTGAAATAGTAAGACAGATCACAGATTGTCTGGCATGAATTAAATAATAATTGTGATAAGGCTGTATACATGTTTCTGTCCAAACACTTAAATAATTGAAGCTGTCTTGCAAACTAAATCTGAACCTTAAACATCATCTGTAATGTCTTTTAGTGTGAATTCAGACAACTTTATACCCCAAAACAGTAGGATTATGGATAATTCACAAACTCCAGTTGTGTGGTTCTTTGTATGAAAGCTGCAATTACAATTCAAGTAAACAACAAAGACATCCCTGTTATAAACCCTGTCAGTTTGCATCTGTTCCTCATTGAAAGGTGACATGCCAGTGAACTCTGCAGATCCTGTATCCTACTGTAATAGCAATCAGAGGATTAACATGGATTCTTTGTTTGTTTTGGTTTGATGTGGGATTTATTCCTGCTTAGAGTGAAGCCTGTGAGCCAGTTCAGGCAGATATTTTAGTTTCTACAGTTGCAAACAACATGTTCTTCTTATTGCAACATGCAGTGTATCTAACACACCCTCCACAATAAGGCAGGCTATTTAAGATATCGTTCACACCTCACTCTCTCTGTCTAAAATTTTTCCACCAACTCCCACATTAACTGTGTGATTTTTAATGATGCCATGTTCGATGATGAAGTCCTCAAATGCAGATAGGTTGCAGTTGTCAGTTGGGGCTGCTTATTTGTGAAATTCACATCCGAACAGACAAAACTGACTGACTGAGCATTTTTTGTTTATTTGCTGTTTGCCATCATGACTGTGGTGCTTTCTGGTGTTTGCAAGACATATTAACATTACAATTGCAGTGATTAAGTCGTCTGGAACAGTGCGTGTAATATAATGTTGTGTATTTCTGGTTGTACAGAGGGGGATGAAAGAGGAGGAGATGAGGAGGAATAAAGAAGAGCAGACCCTCGGCCGCATACCATCAAGGGGTGAGCGCTTCATTTGAACAGAGTTTCAACCTGTTTTTGCCATTTTACATTCTTGCAACATTTTTCATGTTTTGTTATGAATGAAAGTGTTTCTGTAATATTAATTTTCCTCTTTACATCATTTGCAGTTCATAATGCCTGTATATTAGAGCTCATTTTTCCCTCACTCTACCAGCTGCTTTATCATACTTTAAGCCTTTTATCTCTTTTCCTCCCTCTCTGGTCCATCTCTCTAACTCTCCCTCTGCATAGTTTTGCAAATCATGCACTTTCATACCTCCTCATTTGTACTTTCTCCAGCGCAAAGTCTGTCTAATTATTAAGTTTGCTCGTCTATAGTAAAAATAGATACAGTGAGGGTGCGTTAAAAAATAGTTAATAAAAAGAATATTAAATTGCACTCCTCCTTATATTCCACTTTTCCCCCTCTGAAAGATTCTTTGCCATTTTAGCAGATTCATCACCTAACATGTGTTTGAACAAAGTGTCCTCACTGCACCTTTGTGTTTCATTTTTCATCTCTACAGCCCCATCTCCGTATGGGAACATGTCTCGCTCTGGAGAGTCAGCGGGAGGTGGTGGTGGTGGTGGTGGTGCTACTGGAGGAAAATCCATGAGGGCCCGTGTGGCCCACCAGCCTGGTGGCTCCTATCCCACCTTGCTGCCTTTCAACAAGGGAGAGATGATCACTTTGCTGGCCCAACAGCCCAAGAACGGCTGGCTGTTTGGACGTGCCGACAGCAGTTCACGGTGAGAGTGTGTGTATGTGTCCTGCTTCACCACTCTTTATCTGTACCCGCTGTACATGTCAGATATGTTCAGTAGTTCAACATATTAAGCTATTTTTCAAACATTTTTTACAAAATCATCTGGTAAGAAAAAAACTACGCCTTTCACATGTGTACAAGATGTTTAGTGGAAAATATTTTTTAAAATGAGTACTTTTGATGTGAAAAAATGAATGGAGAGAAAACACAAGAATCACATATTAAAAGATAAAAGATAAACCTGCAAGAAACAGATTTTTTAGGATGTATTAAAGTGGTTTTGTAAATATTTGCACTGGATCCATGAATGTCTCCTTTATTTTCTGTCCCTTTCATTTTCAGTCAGGGATGGTTCCCAGCTTCCTATGTGGAAGCAGTGGAGGATCCACAAATGTCACCTAGCTTCAGGTAAACACCCATTAAAATAGATTCAAATATGACTGTTGATTAACATTTTGTGCAGAAATGTATAGTCATATCATGTTGACTCCTACTATGCCTAACATCAAGGAAAACATTCAATAGCAAGAAGGTATTGACATCTCATAGACGCTGCCAGTCTTATATTTCTGAACTATAAACAGAACAGAGGCTCCCAAAGGCCTCTTACATCTGATTTTATAACAAGATACAGCCATAGCAGCTCAGTGAGGCTGCACTTTGGTACAGCAAAGATTTAAAGGAAATGCTAACTTCAGCATACTAAAACGCTGACAGTGCTAACATGTTGATGTGCTGCAGGTAATGTTTACCATGTTCACTATCTTAGATTAGCATGTTGGCATTAGATCATTTGCTAATTACCACTAAACACAAAGTAAGACTGAGGCTGGTGGAAATGCCATTAGTTTTGTAGGTATTTGGTCACAAAGCAGATTCGACAACTTCAAATTTTAAACTGATGATGGCGCTAGATGAAAAGTATCACCAAAGTCATTAAAATCTATAAGGAAGAGCAAAAAAATGTCACTAAAAACACAAATGACCATCACATTCAAAGACACTGTCATTACTATCTGACTAAAAATTATCTTTTTCTATTTCCTGTGTGACCTCATTTATAGTTTTTGAAGTTTAGTATTTTGAACCTTGCTGCCCATTGGCTTAGTCATGAACATTGCTACATTACAGTACGTCTTGACCATGATCCTGCAGTTTGCATGTGTTCTCTCCATGTGTGTGAGTCTCTATCAGTCCAAATAAATGTATAATCACACCCATAGATGTGAGTGTACCTCCATCTATGTATTAGTGAGCTCTGTGATGGACTGACGGTCCATCTGCTGAATAAAGTTTGCTTTTCAGACCTGATATGTAATACACTTTGCAGCTCCTCTAGGCTGTCCTTACTGTTTTATGGGTTTTAAAAGAGGGTCATCATGAATCTCAGGCCTGGAATAATAGCACGAACTATTTAAGATATTTGGGTGACCCATTGCTGTAAGGAGGACCAGTAAGAGTTTCTAAACTAAAGCAGTGTTCAGTCACTGGGGACACCTGCCTTGGCTAATGCCTCTGTGAATGATAATGTAGATCAAAGGCACTTAATGTATGTATTGGACTTGAAATTGAATGTAGTTCAAACAGCAGAGCATGCTTTAACTTATATCTTTTGTGTTCAAATCTAATATTCTTTGACTCTGAAGTACAATAAGCATCTTGAAAAGGAAAAGGAGCTGTCAAGTAAGAAAAAAATAGATGTTATACTTCTTCAACAAAGACAACTGTGAACTTTTGTGTAGTTTCAGTAGTTCCACTCTCCGAAGCAGCAGCAGCATGAGCAGCCTGTACCAACCAGGAGGCAGCAGCAACAACGGAGGCCCACCCCCACCGCCTCCACCGCCGCCGCCGCCATCTCAATCTTCAAATAGACAACCAGTTACTCCAACCTTTGACAGAAGGGCAAACTCAAACTCAGAAAACAAGGTATGGCAACCTGACACTGTGTGATTATATTGGTCATGTGTAGCTGAGATCAATCATTTCTCTCTCTGTATTAAAAGAATGGAAAGTTCTTCTACAGTCTTTATTAGATATTTTGGATTTCATTAAGTCTTCATGAGTTTTAATGAAATTGATCAGCTAAAAAATAAACATTAATAAAAAAATTCTGAAGCCGCCAAGTTGTGAAATATCTATATATAGGCTGGTGTTTATGCTTTCTTCTCGACAATAATTTCTTATATACAGTCTATGATAATAATACAGTTATTAATGGTGATATCACTCTCTCTTTCTAATAAGCAAGTCTGCAGTTATAGATGTTAATAAATTATTAATAGTGGGATTTAATTAATAAAGTTGGCAATTGCACTTGCTAATAAGATGTTGATAAACAGATTTTTGTCAGTTAAACAGTTAAATAGGATTTTCACAACTTGCAACCCAAAAGTCTATCTCTTTTTTTTTTACTGACCCATAGAATTATAAAATGATTTGTTGCCACAAATACAGCCAGTAATTACAACCCTTTAGCAAAAGCGCCTTATTAGAACAATGCCTTATCTACACTGTTCTGATGATTCTGTATTTAAATTGCTGAATTTTTATCCAATATTGGTAAAAGTAATTTGCATCAACCAAAGCAGAGACAGCTGATGAACACAGAGAAAACAGAGTAGCTGAGTAAATGTGTATACCTGTATACGTATATAGTTACAAATAAACTGAACACCTTAATGTTTTCTTCAAGGAGAGCAGTGCAATGATATGGGACGGCTCCAATAACATACAATATATTATGCATATCTTTGATGGTATTTTGCGCATCCGTCCAACAGGGGCACTGTGGCAAGGTGCTGTTCTCAATGACACCTCACCCCTCTTTCTGGTGGATACAGGGAGGAAGCTCCAGCTGCTGATGGTGTATAGGCCAGGAGGTTGTGTGTGTCCGTGTGTGTGTGTGCCCTTCTGTTTGTTACACCCTCTCAGATCTTTTTAATGTCGAATTTTCAGTTAAAGACCTATTCGTGGGTTGTTCCTCTTGACTAAATAGATCTGGTGCTGCACTCAACCCTTAGGGTGCTCCTGTGTGATAATGATTCCTTTGAAATGAGTTTCAATCACATAGTGGTCTGAAAAGCATTGCTGTTTCTATCAGGAACATGCAGAGAGGTTTTAGCAGGTTTGATGAACAGCCCTCCTCAACTGAGGTATTTCAGTTTTATAAAATGATTGATATTAATTATATTAATAATTAAAAGGGCAATGAGTAAGATATTTCACACTTGAAAAGAGTGATTTTATTGTCCCTGCAAAGCATTCAAACTTTTAATCTTGTTCTCAAGCCAACAGCGCAAATGACAAAGTAGATTGTGATACTGATACATTTTACTAGATATCTCTGCATGTTCTCTGCTGTAGTGTGTTCTCTTGTCCATCTCTGTTGTAAAAAGCGTGATTTTTGCAGTTCATGTCAACTGGACAATCTATGAAGTGTGTGTGGGGCTGCGTGGCACAGCACATCAGTAAGCAGCTTGTGGGAGGACTGACTGAAAGCAGAATGGCGAGGGGTCTGGAGCCTGCTGAGACTCCATTAGTGCATCTGTCTACATTTTGTGGTTTGGATTGGCTCTCACCTTGCTCACCTTTTACCTTTCTCATATGTATCCACAGAGATCACAATCGCATGAATCAAAACCAGAACTCTTCCCGAGGTAAGAATAATGTACCTGGAACGCATGCAGCTCTGCTTTGAAAGTGCAGACAGTTTGTAAAATGTTCAAATGGAGGCCACTTATGTTCTGCTCTGTAGAAACTAATGATATTTTTGAAGTATATCATGAAACCATTAAATCAGAGAACAGATGAGGGCAGTGATCTAAATGGCACTGAATCACTTTCCTTCCATTACAGTTTGAAGTGCAGTTTAGTATTGAAACCATTTTCAGTTATGGCCATTTGGGAACAATGGCTATAGTTCTCACTTCTACTGAACAGTTTGCTAGATGATGCTTGTTGAAATGCAGTACCCATTTCTCCTGCCATAATCTCTACTGCTATGCTCAAAGACATTATTGTGGGCCAGAGCATTTTCTTATATTGGTTTTCTCCGCTTTGTCTCTGTCTTCTTCTTCCAACATTTATTCCTCTCGCTCCTTTCCTCATTCTTTTTTGAAGGGGCACCAACCCATTTGCAACAGTTAAGCTGAAGCCCACGTCGACCAATGACAGATCAGGCCCACGTCTATATCGCTGATTCATTCTCGAACCTTGGAAACAGCAGTGCAGTATATGCGGATGAAAGCTAAGTTAGTTGGACCTTTAATGGAGATGGAGATGAATTTGTCATTCTTCTGTTTGCTGTAGTGTGCTATCTCCTGCACCAAGTAGGAAAAGGGAGAAGTAAATTTGAATAAATATTCTAGGATACTTGGGTGTGTGTAAGGACTGTAGATGTACATTTGGATCTTGTAAAACCAGCCAATCACCATCTATTCATGTTTTTTTGTTGTCTATAATATCCATGTTGATTTTCACGGGATTGGCTCTGGTTTTGTGATCAGTAAAATGGTAATAATGAATCACTTTGATAGCAGTATGTGCAACATAAACCAATATGTGCATTGATCTTGTCTTCGATGATTATTCCTTCTCTGAGAAGCTTGATTTATTGACATTTAAATCTTTTCTGACAAGAAAAGACACTTAAATGACTTTGATATTGCTCATTTGGCAATAAATGATTAGTGTGTATATAATGTACAGTTGATGTTAGGAATTGGTGTGTACCAAAATGATGTCATGTAAGATGTCATTGATAGCTCAGGGATGATGCCATGTACTGTATGCAAGATCTTTTCAAATGCCTTTATTGCCATTGTATTGTGTCTCCGCCATTTTTCTCTTCACGGGCTACTAAATCAAGTCCATAACTAAATGTTAATTATGTTACAGATGTAATTTGGAAAACTGGCTTGTAGAAATATGATGATGTAACCTCTGGCAGAGAGTGTAATATCTCATAAAAAGAGGATAAAATGTCTGCAGCAGAAATGTAATGAATAATGCAATGCATTCATGGTTAATATAATGTCATCTTAATAGCATCATTATTCATTGGTGTATCACTCAATTAGCAGGTGACATTTGAACTGGTAGCATAATGAAAATATTGATCTATAATGTGTATAAGTAACTAACTAATAATATGGACTTATTGCATAATTAGTATATATTACTATTACATAATAAATAGTCATACTGTGTTTATTAAAGAGACATTGTATAACGTTTTGGCACATTTGTTTGCTGTTTTTGAGTATCACTTTTCTTATGAATTGACATTGACCTTTAAAGTCTTAACTGAACCTTTGTGCTTGTTGTTTAAGTGATAGCCTCTAAGGTTTAGATCTATGTTTATTTGCTCAGGCTGTATAATGGCCTACTAAAGAAGATCAGGAATCCTGTATTGCCTGTTTGGGTCCTCCGATGGGGATACTTAACCCAAATTGAACCTCAGTATGAATCCAATTCTGCTAATGGCCTCACAGCATGGTTTTGATAAACTGGCACAGCACATCTGAATAAAGACTGTTTGGCAAGTGGAATAATACAACCTCCTCCTCCCTTTTCTGTTTCCGTTAAATTACATTCATATACATATGTAATATACAAACGCTGGATAATTGCACTCAGTTTGGTTTAATGCAGTTTCCTCTTCTCCTGTCACTACTGAGATAATACAGACAATGTTAATGAATGCTAACAAATTACACTGAGGGATAATTATGACCTTGGTAAAGCTTTTCAAACACCTCTTTATACATTATTAGGATGCTGTCAAGCTATTATTCACCTGATAAGAGTACAAGCGAGAGTGAAATAGAGAAAGAGGGAAAGAAGGATAACTGGAGTGAGTGAAAAAAGAGACAAGAGAGTCACATCAAATGAAAGAATTAAAAGAAGAGTCTTTGTGAGTCACAGCTGTTTTTTTATCACTTTATTTTATTCTTTCACAGCTTAACTTCTTTCTTCTTTTGGTATGTTTTACAACAGCTCATTACCAGAGGAGAGAGGGATGAATAGATGGATGTAAGGATGGATGAGATGGTGGCATAGGAGGGGCAGATTAAAGGGGAGGGTAAGCAAGAGGGAAACAGTCCCAGAAGGGGAATCGATAAAGAAGAGAAGAACAGAAAAAGGGACAGAAGGGACAGAAGGGGAAACGAAAAAAGAAAGGATAAGGGTCTTTCTCTTATAATATCAGTTTTCTTTAAATATCTACTTTATGCTTTAAAATGTGGTTGAGGTTTATTCCTGCAGGCATGTTTTATATCTATACATAAACAGAAACAAGAAGAGTTTGTATAAAAAGGAAAAAATAAATAGGGTGAATGGAGCTGTGGGGGCATGTGTAAAGGTGTTGGAGCATTTAGGGCTGCAAACCACAGCGATCTTCAGTGCAGCATTGTACTAAGTGAGGAGAGCAGAGGGGGAGAAGTTGAAGAAGAGGTTTGTGTGCGTGTGTGTGTTTGTGTGTTTGTGTGTGTTTGTGTGTTTGTGGCGGGAATTGGCTGCAGCCTGGTGGGGCTGTTTGTTGGGTGAAGTGAGGTGAGGTGAGGTGAGGTGAGGTGTAGGTGCTGAGTAGGAAAGGGGTGTCAGGATGTGGCAGGGGTTAGGAGGTGATCTTGGAGTGCTAGTCAGTCATGATAGGTGACTGTTCATTCTTTCACAAGGGCAGCAAACTCTGCAAGACAGGGACACAAAAAGAAAAGTTGTCAGGATGTTTGAGTTTTTCACATTTGAATTTAATAACTTATATAAATGTACATTTAATTTAATCATTACATTTTATTAAATCAGGCTGATGACCAGTAAGTAAATCCCACACTGCAGCAACATTCTGCCAGTGTGTGCTTGCACGTGTGACATTTGTTTGTGTGTGTGTGTGTGTGTGTGTGTGTGTGTGTGTGTGTGTGTGTGTGCGTGCGTGTGTGTGTGTGTGTGTGTGTGTGTGTGTGTGTGTGTGTGTGTGTGTGTGTGTGTGTGTGTGTGTGTGTGACCCTGTGACACTCCCACTAATGGAATTTGATGTTGGTGTTTACCATCGACTCCAATCTTGCCGTCTCCATCCTTGTCGGCTGCTTGTAAAAATGCTTTTGTTTCTTTGTCTGTCAGGTCCCTGCCATCTTTGGCAAAACCTTTCAGGACGAATCTAAACAAGGACAGAAAAGTTGAATTGATTTGTGTCAAAGAATACTAATGCTTCATATGCAGCAAGATCATTAATTGCATTTTGTTTTGAGGTTTATATTTATTTGTTTGTGTGTTTGACCTACTTGAGCTCCTCCTCCTCTATGAAGCCGCTCATGTCGGCGTCCAGCACCGTGAAGACCTTCTTCACATCATCAGAAGACTTGGCCTTCAGACCGATCAGCTCAAAAAACTTCCTGTGGTCAAAGGAGTCAGCAACTGCACACAAACACACATACACAGACACACACACCCACACACAAAGATTAGTATTTTGCACGCACCTCTAAACCCCCAAATCTTCCTGTAATGATCTTGAAATCCTGCACACATGAGTAAGTGCGCATACTGATAAGCACATAAAGAGGCAGGGGATAAAACTGAAAGTTACTTTAATTTACTGGAAGTCGCTTGTTCTGATCTGGGTGATGAGGCCCAAAGGCAAAATAATTAATTGTAATGGGGCGGCCTTCTAACAGCGTGACAGTTATAGATTGAGTGTTTGCCAGAGGACCTGTCAGTTCTGGGTCATGGAGCTCTGTCGTCCTCCTTTGTCTGTCTAAGCTATGCAAACAAACACTAGAGCTAACTACAGGTATGCACATATGTAAAAGAAAAGCATGACACATTTGTACATTATTACACAGGCATATAGTCCAGACAGTAGGTATTTGGACAGTTCCTCTTTTTTTTTTGTTCTTTAGGGTCAGAGCATTCATTTTGAAACAAAGTATTGGGTATCAACTTTAACTTGTGTAGGTTAACATAAATATTGAAAGAAATGTAAGAAAATATATGGATAGTACAGCCCTTTTAACACATGTCCAAAGTTTAAGGGTTCAAACTCAGTTGGAGTTGGCTATTTTTCTTGACAGCTATGTGTTATTTCAACATTTGGCTTGAAGGCTATGTTCACATTACAGGCTGAAGTGCTCCCAATCCAACTTTTTTGCCACCAAGTGACTCAGACCTGATTTTTTCAGTCCCAAATCTGACACCCAAACAATCCTGTCACTTGCGAGCATGAATGTGATCCATTAACACAAAAGGATTGGATCTGACTGAAAAATTGGAATTAAGCATTACGGCCTGTAAGGTGAATGTAGTGAGAGTTTATTTTGCATTGGGAGTCTCCATTGAGATTGAGGTGGAGTTGTCTGTCAATATGAGGAGTAAAGAGGTAACCATGCAAGTGAAAAAGATAATAATGAGGGTGAAGAAAAAGCAAAAATCTATCAGACAGATATCAGAAGTATTGGGTTCGCCAAATCCAACAGCTTGGTAGATTCTAAAAATGTGGTGCATACAGGAAAATATTGTCCAAATACCGATTGTGTGGATTGTATATCTGTAATGAGTAAATCTACTTATTTGCATAGATTTTGCACAACAAACTGTTTCAGTCAACATCTTGGTTCAACAGTTATATTCAATACCAGCTCAAAGCTAAACCAAGCTCTGGAACATGAAGCTTAATCCTATCCCACATCATCCATCTCCTGAATCCTAATGAAATCTGTGAGGTTATTTGGACCAGGGCTGGCTCACATTTGCAGCCAAGTGTTGGTACACTTAGCTGCAATTAGCTCTTCGTGCCAGGCTACAATGTGATTTATATGTGGGAAGTTTTTACCTGCAAATGCATCTAGAGCTTTCTTGATGTCATCAGCGTTGAGGATGCTGGTCATTGCCATCTTGGCTGTTGCAAAAGGAGAGTTGAATGTAGGAAAAAGAGAGAAAAAGACATAAAAGGACAGAGAGGGGACAAGGTTAAAAACAAGGTCGCTAGAGAGCAGAGAAAGAAGTCCCAGACATTCTCGCATTACACTGGTGACACTCTAGAAGTGGAGCAGGAAACCAGGACATGTGAGAAGGAGGTGATGAGTGACAGAATGAATTAGTGACAGTCATGAAGGAGTGATAAAGGGAGAGAGGGAAAGGAGATGTGACGGAGGTTAAGATAGGATATGGTAGAGGGATGGTGTTGAGGAAAGCAGTTGTGGTGTTTGGGAACCTGTTATCAGGCTTCTGTGGAGATGACAGAATGCATCAAAAATGATCAAAATCGAGGGAAAGATAAAGATGTAAAGTAAATACAAACATGAAAGAGAGGAAAGGAGGGACAGGGCAACCAGCGAGGTGTCCATGACAATGTTTTCCATTTTACGTGTGTGATATCATTGAGTTACAGATGAAAGCAGGGCATAGAGCCAGTGAAGTCGGCAGGGGTTTAACAGACCATCTGAGTCTTGTGCTGTGTCTGAAATACCAAAAGAGGATTCAGTTTGTCAGCCTAGTCCAGACGGAGAATCTTTTTGTACCTCACACCATGAAAGGTGAGCCCAGCACTTAACGACGCTTTGGCTTTTTACTTTGTATGTGCGACTGAACTTGATCGCTGCTTATGAAGTTGTCACCTTCTCCCCGACTTTGACTGATGTCCTCCTCTCCTCTGTTGCCATTGCAAACACGCACATATACAGCACGTATAAACTTTCAGCTGAATGCACATAGAAATCTAAGCGAGCAGTGAAGGAAGACAGGAGTCTAGAGAGCGTCAGTGTTGGGGAGTGAGCGGGTGACGTGGATTAGAGGATGCTCATTGTGGTCTGACCAACCTTAATAGGGATTCAGTTGAGCTGAGTTTGTGAAGGCAGCTTACAGATAGCCTACAACTGCATACTATATTTACAATATTTTTATCCTGGGTCTCCACTAGAGTATCTCTGCATGATTCACAGTTCAATAAAATCATTTTTTATCTTATAATGGCCCTTTTTGCAGTTCGGCCTCTGATTGAAACAGGCAGTTTTAGCTCGTCTTTAAGATCTCCGTCCTGATGAGCCCACTCTGTTCTGATTGGTTAGTGTCTGAAAGCTGCATCATAGCTGACTTCTAGTCACTTAAGAGGCTATGTAAACAAAAAATGAAACAAACTACTCAGAATATAAACTTCTCAAATACATCCATTCACTTTTGAGCCAGAATCCTATCCGAAATATACAAGTGGACAAACAACACATGAGAAAACGTTAGCCATAACCATAGCAACCAAGGCTACAGAATGGAAAGCCGTTTACAGGTATGTGCGATAATCATACGTCAACTCATCAGCATGGTACAAAAAGAAAGACACAAAGTATTGAGAGCACATTGAAGTCTGCCTTTTGACTTGCAGGGAGCATTTCTACATACGTTAATCTCAAGTTTGGGAACTTTGACCATGTTTAACAAAGATATCTGACATCATAACAGTAATAAAATAAGAGAAATCCACCAAAAGCATGATGTAATGTGGAATTAAATGTATCGCAGAAAGGTGACAGTGCCGAGACAGTATCAACATCATCTTTTATACCATCATCATCACAGTGTTCCCTCTGTGCAGCGGATATCATCGCTCTGTCCTTCTCAGTGTTGGAAATACAGTCTGAATTGTCTGTACACTTCCACCCATTACAAATCACTCTTGCCACTCTTTTTTTGCTGAATCATGCCTCAAGCAGTCGCATTATTCAAACATATTCTGCTTCATTATTTGCAAAACTGTGCTTGTATCTGTCTGCATTTAAGATAAACATCTACAATAACACTAAAGTTATTCATTAAAGTAAAGAAATCATCATGTATTAACCAGAGAGGACACTGATGATAAGGATAATCATGCTAGGCTAGATTGTTAAGTGTTAAGTGTGTTAAGAAATAAACTACTAACAAATAAATGTAGTGTTAACCACAATTTGAACTAGTACATAGATGTCTTTTATTGGTGTCACACTCAGCTTCAATGATGTATGAGCTTCTAGAGAGGTAGGGTGTTATCTACTTCAGAAACATACTGCTGTGCACACCAATCAATACTGAACAGTGCTCGACTTGTGTGTTCACACATCCAATCTTTTATCGTTATTAAAGCACAACCTCCTTTTCTGACCTTTACCACAAAGGTGTCCAGAGGGGGAAAAGAAACAATTTACCGTGAAATAAGAAGGATAAGATTGATTTACTGAGATATCTCACTCAGTATGCTGCCAGTTGAATTGTATAAAGTCACCCACAATGATTTATTCAAAGGGAAGCATGAAGACCAATTGTTGTTGTGCTTATCTGTTGTCTGTCTCTGCAGATTTTTGATCTGGCAGTAATCTGACGAAAGAGTTTGAGTTTACACAAACTCTAATCTGATTGTGTGTTTATCTGAGTGTGCAGGTATGTCCTCTGTTAAACTACCTAGTCAGTCAAAGACAAAAATAAAATATATTTTAATTAAAGCCTAAAAAAATATATATTTATATTTATTCTCAAATGCATACACTGCTCAGAGTTAATGGCTTTACACTGATAAAAATGTTAATGTAGGTATAAGGATACAGTTCACGACCATACATTATAAACTGTAGGAGGAATTATAAACTGGAAAGGAGAAGAATAAGTTCCTAATATTAGACATAAAAATAGAGTTTGAAAGGTTTCTGCAGGGTTGTGATGACATCTCTGATGCCTCCCAACATGTGAGGCCTTTGAAGCAGAGCAATCATGCGATAAAGGGGTTTCCTTCAGTGGGAAGTCCCATCACCCTGATGGTCACTTTAGGTGTGGGAAACTTAACCATGCTGCACGGCTGCCAACTCCCATGTCTACTGTAACAGCTGCATGAATGTGTGAATGTGAGTGTCTGTGTGCATGCAAATATTTATGTGTGTTATGGTGCCAAACAGGCTAGCGTGATGAAGTGGAAGGCTTAAAGAAGAATGTCCTTTCAATTCAAGAAACTTGAGCCCCTTGTGCTCATTTGACCGGTGTGTCTATGTTTATGGAGGAGTGTGTAAAAAGCAGGGGAAATGTGTGTATGTGAGTATGTGTTAGAGATATAGAGATGTACTGGAGAAAAGAATATGCCACTTCGGTATCATTGCATGCCGTTTGTGAACTAGAACTGAACTTTTGTCCTCTACATAAATAGCCTTTGAAGGTATTGTGTGTTGACGTTTTACCCTTCATGCCGCTGTATCATTGTACTGCAACTTTGAGCATTATTTTGAGCAATCATTGTTTTTATGTGAATCATCCACCCCTTGAGCTTTATGTTAGTTTAAGTTTAACTGAGGTCACCATTATTGGGATTTCTTTTATTATGACTTACACAATATGAAAGCCCATTCCTCTGTATGTGCCTTTGGTTATTTATATGAACGGAACAGCACGGAACAGCACGGAACAGCAGATACAATATGTTCTTATAGGCTGTAATGAGGAATGAAGATGTTTGAAGCAGTGAGATTTACTTGATCACTATAGATTTACATACTCACACAATGTAATAGAATTATGGCTGCTTCATTTTAATGTAAACTGAAGGTAGTGCTGTTATATTTTTTAACCTGAAGGAAATCCAAAATAGTATATTTTGAATTGTAAGAGATCACACAGAAACACAAATATGGGCTAGTACCTTAAACTTTGCAATACATTTATTCTCTTTTAATTATTTCACCAAATTATTTTCTTGATCCTTCAGAAAGCCTTTTACAATGGTATTAAAATAATCCTGTATATAACTGAAAGTACTGTGCAAGTGCTATTTGATGTACTCTAATCCAAGCTCCACAGTATTATGAGTGCAAACTAGTTTAAAAGTGGTGCTCCTCAAAGAAGCACCAATATTCTATATTCTTCCCTGGCTGGTAGTGTTTGAACAGAGGGAAGTTTGCAGATCTATTGGTAAGGACAGATCTTAAATCCAAATTTAAGTGGATAATATTAAAATGCTTTCCATATGCCTGCCAATAGTCATGCCCGGATGGTGACAGTCTAGCGTTTTACATTTTTGCTTGTCTTAAGCATTTTCTTGTCACAAAGGATGACAATCCATGCACACTGTCACACCATAAATGTAAAGAACATGAACAATTCTACCAGACCCTTTACCTGAAACACAAAGGCCTCAGTGATTTTCATCTCCCACAAAAGCTCTCTATCTGATTTGCCACTGATCTGCACAGTGGATCTTCAAATAAGCTTGATAGTTGAATGTAGTGAGAGCTATCTTTTCAGTGTGTATTACGATGTCTATTGATTAGGGAGTATAATGGTGTTTGTTCGAAAACAAAAGCAAATGCACACATTCATGCACACACACACACACACACACAAGCACACAGTAAGGAAATAATGAATTTGATAAGTAGTGCAGAGGCCTGGGGATCATCTGGCTGTTATCACCACTGTCCACTGTCTAATCCTCTGGCAGGTACGGGGCAGGATAGCTTAACCAGACAGTTACAGCTTGGCAACAACAATGCCCTGCGTCTATGTGTGTGTGTGTGTGTGTGTGCATCTGTGTGTGTCTGTGTGTCTAGCTGTACAGTATATAATTGTCTTTCGGATTGGCTGAGTCAGTTTGTAAGTTAGAAATAGTCTATTTATATATGTGGGTGCTTCTATCATTTTAGTCACTTTGCTGAATGTGATGCAGGTAATCTTAAAATCTGTGTAACAGTTTCTGCATTTTTGTATGTGTGTAAACAAGAAAAATAATCCCCGGTCTTTCTATAGTGGCTCTGTGAGGCTGTAACATACTTAGGCTGCATTTAGACTGAAATCAGCCATGCGTTTAAACAATGCAGGGGACAGGGTTGGTGGGCGCATGTTGTTTAGGTACCGGTGAAACAATGAAATACAATATAGGAGTTGGACCTACATATTTATGCATTTAAAGGATTATCAGACGTTAAAACACAGCACACTGGTTGGTAATACTCAGAGAGAGTTTTTAACAAGTCTGAAAGGTGATCACAGCATGATTGTGATGTTTGTAAGGTAAACAGAAGAAACACTGGATTCGCGCTATAAAGCAATTCACCAAGAATGCACACTTGCATGTAAAACAATTGTGCTAAATGCTAAAATTGACATGCTAAAATGTTCACAATGACAATGCTAATGTGATAATGAGCAGGTATAATATTTACCCTGTTCATCATTTTAATTCAACTTGTTAGCATACTAACAGAGTTGTTAGGTTTCATCCTCTGGTGGTTGAAAAGGGGGTTTCTGTATGATTGAGTTGTTAATATGTCAGTCTGGACCAAAGTAGAGTGACAGAACAACATTACTGTCTCCAGAGCAATGCTGCTAGTGTGACTAAAAAGCGTGTCTGAATGTTTAAGCATGTTGGCCCCTGGTGATACATTCCCACTTAACATGAGAACCACTGAGATTCACATTCTAATAAAGTCGCACACTAATGAGATGACTTTGCAAAACAAACATGTGATCAAAGTAGTCTTAAGTATACAGATTCGATACACATTTGCATAAAATATTAATAAACAAGTTAAATATGTAAATTCCATTTAATGACCTATTGAAAGCAACAGCGTTAAGAGTGTTAAAAAAGCATACATATTTAATTCTGACACACAAACAAAATAGTATGTGTACTCCACATTAATTAACTGTGATGGCATCCACAAATGTCTTTCTGTCAATGAATATTCATAGTACATTATGCATCTACTGTACATGCAACATTTTTTATGTGATCATCCATAGAATCATAAGTACATAGAAAATACTTTATGCCTTTTACCGCATCAGCATTTTGATGAAGTGATGTAGCCCTGCAGCACAGGCGTCAGACTGTAGTCAATCTCATTAGATGTAATTAAAAGTTGACCTTGAACGATATCACAAGTAAGCACTGCAACAAAGTTACGCCTGTGCCGCCAATTTTGGCAGCAAACCGTGGCTATCAGAAAGTAATTACCTTGTTGATATACTGTCTCTGCATCTCAATCTAATCTCTCGTCCATAGAGGAGCCCGTAAAATAGATAAACTACATTTCATCACACATTTCTTTAGCTCAGACTTTATCACCTTCCCCATTAGTTTGATCTATCATTGCAATTGATTACAAAGGAACATTTAAAACAACTATTATTTCACTATCAATCATCTGCTATCCATATTTGTGCCTTGTGATGAGTAACTCATCTTAAAACATGTGAACTGAGCTAGTAAACTAAAACATTGAGCTTTGTTTCCTTATTTTATAGCCCTGTGTAATCTCTCAGTCTCTTTTTGTCTCTCATTAATTTCTTTGTCTTACCTGGAAACTGGCTGACAGGTTTTGAGTTGGGAGAGGTGCCAGGTACAGTAAGTGCAGGAGGGACATCCAGTAAAAGACTAGAGGCTCTGCTCTTTCTGTTTTATATGTGGCCTCTCCAACTATTTTAGGATGAAAAATGGAAGCCCAGTTCAGCATGGGGTCAGAGATGGGCTGCTGGGCTCAGGCATATCACTTTACTGACTGCACTCATGCTAATTAAACATTACTATTAATAATCGTCAATCTCCACCTCTCATTCCAGCCAGACTTCTTTTCTTATAATCACCCTTTCTCGGCCCTCCCTTCCTCTAACGCTGACTCCTTCCTCCCTCCAGGCATTTGATTTCTCCACCTAATTTTCTCACTCCTCCCACCCGAGGGACCTCGCTCCTTCCTCCAATCCCCCTCTGATCCAATCTCTCCCCTTCTCTTTCACTTTGCCTCTCTCTGACTCTGTTCTTTTAAACTTTTAATTTTCACTTTCAATTCTCATCTACCGTTTTCTCCTTCAAGGCATTCAGCATCATCAGTGACAATTTATGAGGGTCAGTCCTCCTATACTACTAGTGTTTTTTTTTTACTATTCTAAAACATCAGAGAGAAGGTAGTAATAGAACAAAGTCTCTTTTGGCTAATTCTTACATTCAAACCCATGTTATCTGCCCCAACCTCCTTAGTGCTGCTTCACCTGCCAGTCTTTTAACTTTTCAGTTTACAATGATTATAGAGGCAGATTTACCCCCATATACTTTAAAAGTAATTTTAGAAACAATAAAAACTTAATTTCAGATAGTGGTACTATGAAGAAGTTTCCCACATCAAGTCAGCAACTGCAGATTTTAATGGTTGATATGACAACTACTGCTGGTACTTTATCAGCTGTGGCTATCTAGCTAATTTTAAAAAAAGCTACGTAGCTTGTTCATGTTTCCACCTTGTTTTAAAATGATAATCTTGTCAAAGAGGCGTATTCCTGATGACTAGATACACAATACCATGGTAAAAGGCTGAGGTTATAAGCCACATGTCTATCTACTGGCATAAAGTTAGCATCCTCAATCATGTTTTCAAAGTGTTCACTTTAAACATTACAAGAAAGAAGAACTAGTTGAAGTGTTTAGCAAACATACCTTTTGGGTAACGCTGGCTGGTTTTACTGGTGTGTAAACTGCCCCAAATTCAATAAAGAGCAGAACAGAGTAGCAAATCTTAGCCTAAACTCTCTAGCATCCAGGAAACCAGCCCAGACAAAGTGGTTAAATACTACACAGGGGATGTGCAGGACATTTTTTTAAATTAACTGTAACCCCATAAACTAATTAATTAATAATATGCTCATTGGCTTATGTAGAGCTGCCAAAAACAGAGTTTCCATTCCTTACACTTTCACTTGTGATTTTAACTTTTTGAAAGGCTAAAAAAAGACACCATCAATCATAATTCTTTAGATGCTGAGTATCACCCTCACTATAGCCCCATGTACACTGGAAAAATCCATGGCTTGGTAGGCTTCCTGTGTCTAGTTACAAAGTTGCAAAGCTATGATTGGACAATTGCTGTTTGGGGGAAGGGGTAAGCAAACAGTAAATGGATTCTCTCATCCAGTTGAAGATTGAATTAAAAAATTTGTGGAAATTGTGGTATTATGTGAAAGCAATACCCAAAAGTGCATTGATCCAGAAAGCCTGTATGGTTCATAGTTCATCTACAAAGCCATATTGTTACTGTGTAGACAGGCTTTTCATCGCTTACCCCAATAATAAAACACTCAGGCATTGGCAGGATATACATCCCTCCGAAACAGCGTCAGCACTCCCTGCCCAGGAATCCTCCCTAGGGCTCGCTTGTAGATATGAGGTGATTATACATCACAGCGAACATCAGCTGTTTCCACCGGTGATATTACTGAAGAACCTCTCACAGTGACCTTTACGGGGCTTTGGTTGAGAGAGACAGATTTGAGACTCAAAGGCTACTGTCTGTACATGAAACCCATAAACAAGTTTTGTTGGGGGGGATAGATTTATGTGTGTGAGTCTCTGTGTGCGTGATGTGAATGTTTGCGTGTGTTGGAGTGTGGGGAATGGTGTGACTGTGCATGAGACATGAAAACAGGGATCAGTCTTCTCTGACTGCTACTTTCAACAACAGGTGTCATTACTGTCATGGTATTATATTGATGTAATAGCTATCAAATTTATGATAGACTTTTTATTGATGTGGGATGTTTTGTTCCGCAGTTTTTGAAAGTGGCAGAGATATATTACCTTTGAAACTTTATCATTTTTTTGAGAATGTCTCAACCTGCAATAATATATATATATATATATATATAAGTGTGTGTGTATTAATAACCTCTGTTTACCCTCTATCATGTGAATAATCATATGTAGAACACTGACGAACAGTGTTGGGCAGCAACACATTACTGCTGATGTAATTACTTTTTTCAGTAATGTGTAGTAGGATTACAATGACTTCTACAGTGCTGTATATGTAACGCTAGCTGTTGGATGGTCATTAATATGTTCCAAACTGTAACCTGCCTGCTTGTTAAACCACAAACATCTCAATCTCTATTTCTACATGTGTTAATCACATAAGATGCAGCATGTGGGTGTAAAGAGGATTTTGAATTGTATAACAGCAACTTTGACAGAACTGACGACTAATTACCGAAAGCAATGTAACGAGTAATATAATGCTGTGTTACTTTTGCTACTGTGTAATTAGTAATTGATTGCAGTTTTCAGAATAACTCGCCCAACACTGCTGACAAACTATCTAATAGTCATTTTGATATGAAGACTAGCTGATCTGCCTACTTCTTTTAAACTTGCCTGTGAATCTCTTTCATCTCTTTCTGTCCTCTACTCTGTATTCCCCTCCACATAACTGCACAGGGACATCACTCCCAGTCCAATTCTAACCTTCTTCTCAAAGTCCTAAATCTTTTTAACTATTACATGCCCTTTCACTCATCCCTCCTTCAACCGTCTTTATCTAAATTTGGTGCAACATTGATACTCTCTCTCCTTACATCTTTCACCTTTGCTGGTACAAATGTATCACCTTCTCCAACCCCTCACTGCAGCCAAAGGGCTCTAGAGGAGGTGAGGTGGGGGTGAGGTGGCAGGGACCTTGATCCCATGATGTACCAGGGTGCCTCTTACAGTTTTCTTTGGGCTGACAAGGGGCTCAGCAGGGGGAGGAAGGAAGGAATGAGAGAAGGAGGTGATAGAGCAGTGACAAGCCAGGGAGGGAGGGAGAGAGATGGAGGTGGATGTTGAAAGGAGAGTGATTAAAAGAGGAGCTCCAGCAGAGCAAAAGACAAAAGTAAAAAGCGAGAGATGCGACCAGTGAAATGGTAGAAGTCCACAACAGATCTCATCAGGGAATGTTAGTTTTAGATAAGGCATGGAAAGGTTTGTGGAGCACGGTGGGGAAAAAACTTGCAGAATTGCTGAAAATGAGGAAGAGATATTTCCAAAATTGAAAGGTTTTATCTCACCCAAAGTCTTCATGGCTATTGCTTGGAAAGGAAAACCCTCTGGTTTACTGGAGACTAAAGGGATGGAAACCTTTCATAGACTATGTTTTCCTTCTATTCCCTTATTAACAGCAACATGACTTGATACCTAATCAACACAAACACCTTGTAGCCAAACAGTATCAGAATTTGATTCCCAGTTGTCCTTTCGGCTTCATTAAAAAGGCTTTTGGCTTGTGTGATTACTTATGGGACTCCAATTCATAATGGCTTGTTTGCGACTGTTTCAAATGGATATATGAGTCACATGGGAGCCGAATGGCATATTAATGTGGGAATTTAAAACCTTCCAGAGTGAAAATGTATGTGGATTTTCCATTGGGGCTTCCTTAGCAGTTAGGCAAACCATCACCAGATCTATTATTAATCACACAAACAATTACTGTTTATTCTGAAATCCTCCTGAGGGTGTTTCACTTTAGTTTGTTAGTCAAATGATGATCAAATGTTTGTAGTGCAGAACAAACATGTTAGTTCAAATTTTAAAACAGTACACTAATTATAATTTCTAAATTGGTGTTGAGTGAGTAGTGTGACTTTATCTACACTACTAATTTCCACCTAGTGTTTCCAATGTCTTCTTTTGGCATACCATACAAACTTCAGATCTAACTTCCTTCAGGTTATGAGCACATCATGAGACATTTATATTACTTACTGAAACTTAGAACAAAGATAAGTTATTCTTGGGCTCAACTGAGAGGGTAAAAGAATTCCTGGGAGGAAAAGAAAAGTGAAAGAGTGGTGGTGATAAGAGAAGAGAGATGCTGAGAGGGAGATGCTTTTGAACTTGAGTCTAGGTAAGCCAACATAATGCTGACATGTTTTGAACCTGTTTAAGGGTAGCAGAGCGAGATAGTGAGAGAAACTGAAAGTATGCCTCCAGTCTGTTTCAGTTTCTGCACTCCTTTTGATTTTCTGCTTTAAAACAATATGGATTTGACATACATTTTGAAAAAGAAAAAAAAGAAGAGGAAAACACCTAAATATCACAAGATTTTTTTTCACACAACTGAGGTGTATCCAAAGGTTTGGTTTTAACTTTGGTAGGGACATTTTTTGTTGGACAGCCAAAATAATTATGTATGTGTACTTGCTCCCTATCACTCTATTATCTATACTAGGCACAAATGCACACATAAAGAGCCTGACTCTGCAAAAGGTTTACTTTACTGAACATGCATTTTCTGACTCACCTGAAATCCCACTCATATCATGATTATTTTTTTATTTTATTGAGAGACTACTTAATTATAAATCTGGGACCAAAATTACTATTTAAAATTTCATAGACTGTTAAAATAAAATTAATGTATGACAACCTGTACAGTAGGTACTGTGCCGCTCTGTAACTCACTGCTATGAGGTTTTCAAACATCATACAAGATTCTGTCCATTGTTCATATTGTGGATTTGGAAGACACAACTCAAGAGTGTCAAGGTAGGGCCGCAGTGATGCTGAAATCAATCTTTAAATCGTCCCAAAAGCTTATATTTTTCATTCAGCTCCTGAACTTGAACCTGGCTAAATCTTTTATTATGACATCAGAGCTCACCTGAGAGGCTTCAGCTCATCTGTCTGTGTGTTTCTATGAGCTCTTTGCCAGATAATCAGGTTGAGTATCCTCGCATCTCTCTTTCACTATCGAGAAAATCCAACTGTAACTACCCCATTCAGCAACATGCATGCATTATCCTAACAACCATTGACTGATGTATTATCAAATGGAAAAGATCGTACCATCAGTGCACAGTTAACGGCTGATGGCACCTATTCTTGTCACTTGACTTGTGATCCCCATATTCTTTAGTGGGTGAAGCTGCTGTTTGAAGGCTTCTTGTCTGAGCTAAATGTCATAAAGCAGAGGACTATCCTTGCAGGCTGCAGCTCCATCTTTTTTGATTATATCATATGCAATTTAACCATTCACATCACACTCAGTCTGCTTGTTTGACTTTTAAAACACTGATATGAGCTTGTAAAGCCTCCATGGGCACAAGTACAAGTACTACATAACTCTGCACTATTGAACTTTACATTTGCTCCTTGCCTTGTGCTTAGCAACATAAACACATTATCAAGACACTTACTTGTTATTAGTTGATAGAACAAAGTACCTCTTACATTATCTTCTTCTAGCACATATTGTTTAAATAGCACAGCATATTACCAGTATTATCATGTTAATACATGGACTAGGTTCAGTTGCTTTACTGTTGGTTTTACTCTAAAGGTTTCTGGATAAGAACAGTTGCTAAAAATCAAAACTACATTTGACGGGAACTGGGGTGTTTGATTTCAGTGTTCCTCTGCACATGGCAGGTCGTCTCTACACTGCAGGCAGACTTTGATTTAACATCTGATCAAATTATGCATTTAGAACAGAGTTCCACCATTAGCATCTTTCTGACAAGGTTTTGCATTTCATATAAAGTCAATGTGTTTGATTCATTTCATTTGGAGCAGCGTATGAGTGCTGAAGATTGAGCAAATGTGACAGGCTTGATAGACAAGGACATGAGAGAGGGAGAAAGACATGATTGCATGGAACAAATGCTGAAGTAGACACTAACTACAGTAAAGCGCATCTCATGGGAAGAATACTCATAACATTTTATATTATTCTATCAAGAAACCAACTCAGTGTGTTCATGTAAAAATAAATGAAGATTGTTAAAGGCTTAGTAAATGTTTAAGGTGGAGGCACCTACACTTTTTCAATCAGTATTATGACACACTCATATGCTGCTAGGCAGCATAATCTTTGTCCTCCCTGTGCATTATATTACTCTCTCTCAGCAGTTTTTCCCCATCTTTCTCTCACACTGAAAAGGTGCAGCAAATGGAGTAGGAAATGTTAAAGGCAGAGATGGATGGAAAAATAAAGAGGCAGAGAATCAGAAAAGAAGAGAACTGGAGACAATGTCATGTGCTGAGCAGGGGAAATAATAGATAGATAGATAGATAGATAGATAGATAGATAGATAGATAGATAGATAGATAGATAGATAGATAGATAGATAGATAGATAGATAGATAGATAGATAGATAGATAGATAGATAGATAGATAGATAGATAGATAGATAGATAGATAGATAGATAGATAGATAGATAGATAGATAGATAGATAGATAGATAGATAGATAGATAGATAGATAGATAGATAGGGGTGAGGGGCATGATATCTGACAGAAGAAATGAGAATGAGACAGGAGAAGGACAGGAATGATTTGCCTATTAATAGGAAATCCAATCTAATCTCGTCTGCTGTCTGTTTTTGGGTGTGTGTGTGTGTGTGTGTGTGTGTGTGTGTGTGTGTGTGTGTGTGTGTGTGTGTGTGTGTGTGTGTGTGTGTGTGTGTGTGTGTGTGTATCCATGTGTGTCCAGTATCCACCTTTCTGCATTAATATCAAGGCATCAAGAATCCCCCCCCCCCCCCCCCCCCCCCCCCCCCAACCACCCACCCACCCACCCCCCTCCACTGTATAATCAGAATCTGTAAAGATATAAGGCTTAACTCATCAGGCTCATTTTGATGCAAGAGAACAGTCGTCGCTGCAGGGCCTGCAGATATTGGACAGAGCACACCCTCTATCAAAAGAACAGAGATACCAAGATACCAAGAGACCTAGAGGACAGAAAGAATGATTGACCTGTCTGTATACACACAGAAGGATGACGGCTTGACAGAGAAAAGCTGGGATGATGGAGGGGAAAAAGAAGAGTCAAAAGGCCGTGCAAAGGAAAAGAGGATTTGTTGGATGTAATTTAGGGAGGATGATGTATGTGTGTGGTGATGGAAGACTGTCAAGTATTCATCTATGTTTCAGTCTGTTCCTCTGGACAGTCTGGAAAATTAGATCTCTCAGGTCAGTGTTGGATCTATCCAAGCCAAGAGGTGTCAAGTCTGTTGTTTTTATCAGCAACAGTATCTTTATCGATATCATCACTACATTCCATCCTATAATCCAGTGTCAATGGATTTTAAGGTCACTACATCAAAAGGAAGCGTGTAGAATGTAGTGGTATCTTTGCAGAAATTGAACATAATATTTAAAAGTATGTATTAATAAGTGTATAATCACCTGAAAATAAAGAACCATTGTGTTGTGACCTTAGACTGAGCACTTTGAGTGACCATATTTTCAAACCCACAAACCAGGACCCTTAAAGTCTGTGTAAAATAAGAATAAATATGTGTTCTGAGTTTGACATACCACAGAAAAGTGTGTTGTTAACCACCCTGCCAAATTTGAATGATTAAAAAAATCGCCAGATATATGAAATTAGGCTTCAAAGTTGTGAAAAAACCAGCCTTTCTCTCTGCTCCCAAACGCTGTGGGCGTGCCCGCCGAGTTCACTGAAACCCCGCCCCCTACCAAGTGTCACCTGTCAATCAAAGTCACCACCTCTACCAGAAACATGGACACTACGTCTGAGAGCTTTCTGCTGCTAACTCAGCTGCTAGCCCGGCGGCTAACCTAGCTAACTGGCTAACTGTAGACTGTAGTCGTAGTAGTAGTAGTAGTAGTAGTGTGCGCTGAATGTATTTATACCTACAGCAGCAGGGGCAGGTTTATGCCAATCACCGCCGCGTCGCCCACTAAATCCTGAACACAGAAATCTTGAAACACAGTTTGTGAAGCCTAGCTCCACAATTCAATTCTAAATGGTTGAAATGCTTTTTACACCTTTTTTAGAAATACATTTATGACCTATTTAATGTGTTTAGAAGAAAATGTCTGAATTCACTTTACACAGTCTTTAAGTGTACCACGTTTTCACCAGGATGGGGAACACTTATTTCAATGCACACCTTTCAACACCATGGACAGCGCCTCAACAGAAAAAAAGTGTGTTTTGTCTTCCAAAATCGACCAAGGTATTTGTCAATATGCAGGCTGCCAACTGTGACACAGTTCTCACAGGTTTTAGTTTTTTAACAAAACAAGGTAAAAATCTCATTAAGGCCTATGAATACTTTATAATATTTTAATCACGATATATTCACCTGAAAATAAGAATCATTGTGTTTTCATTGACTTAGAATGAGCCCTACATATGTACATAGGGAATGGATATTCTTCCACGGAGCCCGCCATGTTGCACTGCTTTGTTTCTACAACAGACAAATCAAACACTGGCTCTAGAGAGGGCCTTGTGCGCTTTTTTGAAGTTTTTACGGCCACTATAGATTCTCATATATGTATGGAAGGGGAGGGGAAGGGGATTCAGCTGGTTGCAATCTGAAATATCACCTCTAGATGCCACTAAATCCTACACACCGGTCTTTTAGGTTTATAGTCTTATTTTTTATAAATCATCATCTTTGTTCTTATAACACTTGAGATCTGGAGATGTAGTGCCACTGGTGTATACGGTTTTGCAATAAACTTTATTAGCAATTTTTAAAGTCTAAATCAATATATAAAGTCTAAATCTAATATAAAATGTTATCCAAAAAGACAAAACTATCTACAGAAAAAACATTGTCATGACATGAACACATAGACACATACAGCCAAAAGCCAAAAACAAATCTATAAATCTCCTTTCAAAAGTCAATAAAAACACAAGTGTAGAGAGACATACACATAAACAACCACATACACAAACTGGCAAACACGCTGTCAAGGAATGCAGAGCAACAGTGTGTGAAGTGCAGGGTGTAGATGGGAGGATTGTATGATTCACACAGTATCTGGTTCCGGCCTTGGCTATCAGAATAGTGTGAACCGAGGCAACAGGTGTCAGGGAGTAGTTGAGACTGACTGTCAAGTCAAATAGCCGGCCACCTAGAACCTGGTTCTGATTGAGGTTTTTACCCGTTTAAGGGGAATTTTTCCGAGTGCTTGCTCATGCGGGAATGTTGAGTCTCTGTAAAATAAAGAGTATAGTCTAGACCTGAACTATGTGAAAAGTACTCTGAGGTAACTTCTGCTGTGATTTGGCGATTTTGGATATAAATAAAATGAAATTGAATGACTGAGTTCAGAAGCAATATGGGTTTAAGTACCCAGATATGACAAGGAGACAGACTCAGAGAGATGGGAGAGGAGACAAAAGGGAGACACAAGTTTCCAAACAAGGAAGAAAATGTTATGATTGTGACATATATTATTGGAAGAATGAATTCTAACAGAAGTTGAGGTAGGGAAGAGGGACTGTTTTGTGAGATAGCATTTTGATCTATATTGGGATAGAAAAGTGAAGAAAAGACCAAGGGTATACCACAAAGTGAATGGATGTCTACATAGAGCATGTGTGGTCATGGGTGTCCCTAGAGGAGGAGTACAATCTCAACAAAACATGATTGTGACAAAAAGAGGCAACTACCGTAGCTTGAGGCTGAAGCCAATGTGTATTCAATGTCATCGACAGCCACTAGACGCTGGCTCCAAAATATCACTTGCTCCAAATGACATTCAAAAATCATCAACTTCTCTTTAGATATATTAAGTCACTAGGCCCTCTTAATGAGTGTGCTGGTGGTCATTTTGGAAATTATTGCTCTGTTAATAAGGTTTAAATATTTGAATAGTCTTTGATGTCTGCTTTGTAGGCGTTGATCAGTAGCTGTGATTGACAGTTGACTCACCTGCTGCAGCTGCTCCTGTGCCGGGTACAAAAACGTCCCCATTAGCACAATCTACTTGTTCGCTTACTGTATTAAATGCTAAGTTAATTTTTTTTTTGTTGGGAGAAGTAATTTCCATTTTTCTCATGAAAGTTAACGGAGGATGCTTTTGAAACAAAAACTTGTAAGCAGGTGAAAGTTCAGGGAGTCTATGGATGCACATATAGGATATTTTTCGAACTTCAGAATTTTATAGTTTTTTACCAAATTGTATTAAATGAATGTCCAGGGTAGTTAGGTGTATATTGTCTGTATTCAAATGTGGGTCATGTACACTCTGTTATACTGGCTGCAAACTCAATGTGAATCATGGGGAATGTAAGTGACAGGTGGGCAGAAACAGTGCTGTAAACCAATCACAAAATGGATATTAAATGTTTGAGTTATGGTTCGAACAGTGTGTCAAATATTTTGTTACAGGGGGGTTACATTGATCTGTATTGAATTCAGACACATGCACACACGTGCACATTAATCAGAGAGACAGTATGAGTATTTACAACATTTTTAAAAAGGAAGATGAAGGGAATTTAATAAGGACAATTGCTCTACACACACACTCGCACAAATACATGATCACTTACACTTAGACATAGAGATTCATACTATATGTAACCCTCCTCTTACTCTCACGGTTGAACACCTACATAAGTATGCAGATATACACATATACAGTGGACTACAATCATGCATACATGCATATTCTTTAAAAAATGAACAAAGAGCTGAATGACCTTGAAGTTCAGTGTGTACAGAAAAATGTGTTTGCTATGGTATGTGTGGGATGTGGGCAGTATATCGAACTCTAACAAATCACTACTGTCAGGCAATAAAAAAAAGAAAATCTCTGAAGATTATACCGCCCTTAAATCCTTTCTAGCCTGAATTATATCAGTAGCATATGGCCACATCTGCACACTATGATAATAACCAGCAAAGACTATCTGTCACAGACGGCCTGACGTTCATGTGTTCCCTTTGTTAATCCAAGGGCAATTTGGTATTACTTCGCTACTAAGTACAGCATTAGAGCAAAATAAGACCAATAGCAAGGCAGGCGTTCAGGAAGAAAACAGCACCTGTTCTGCACTCTCATCCTGCAGATGTCTGACCTAACCTGCTCTTTATGGGCAGTATATGTTTAAGAGTCACTCCTAAGTGAATGGTCCATTAAAACAGATAATGCTAACTGGCTAACAGTGTGCTGTGTACTGAAAGCGAGCTGCATTGCGGTTAAAATCGAATTTCAGTCAAGGACTCACTCTGGTGAAGGATTCTTCTGGAGACTCTGCCAGTTTGCAAGGTAGAAAGGAGGAACCTATTATCATTACATCATCAATCAATTAAATGTCTAAATGAAGCCATTTGTGTACAGTGTAAGGGTAGTGTGTGTATTTACAGATTAATTCTGGCCTCATTTATCTCTGTCCAATATGTGTGTGCACTTGTGAATGTGCACCTCAGCACGTTAATAAGTGTTGCTCTCTTTCTCTCTCTCTCTGTATGTGTGTAGTAGTAGTCAAGGTTAGGGTTAGGGTAAATCTCCAGGAAATTAATGTAAGTCTATGTAATGTCTATGTATGTATGTACCAGGTTGCAGGGGGATGGGAGGTGCACATTGACATTAGAGAGACACTATAATTACATCAAGTTAATGCACTGGAATCTCGTGTGCATCGATCCACTCTGTGCTAATGTCCCATGCCAGCATGACTTGTTAGCCTTATTAAGTGCACACCTACAGCCGCAGCGTGATCTGATTAGATGAAAGAGCAGTAGCTCAACCCACACTCTGAGCCACTGCTTTCTGTCTTGTATGCAGCATCAGTGACTGTAAATATGGTTTAACGAAGCAGGCAAATTATGGAAAACTTTTTTTTCTTTCCTGTGGAACCCAGAAAAGCAAAGTCCTCTTATCCAACTGTAACCAGACTGTGTTTAATTCTATGCCCTACATAAAGAGAAATTGGTTTCCTTTTAATTCCTGGATTAAAATGAGTTCACCCGCAACCAACTGCAGTGCATTTTATGAAGGAGAGTGCAGAGTGTAGCTCTAATTGAGCAGTTTGGGTGAGGTGCTGCCGAGCATTTGAACAAACTCTGCATCATTCATAACTTCTTGGGGAAACAGATGTAATGAATCATTCAAAGAACAGCTTGCTCTGACTGTTCCCTTGGCAGAAATACATAAAAGACTTGATTAAAGAACAAAGAAACAGTCTCACCTGGGATTGTTGAATATCACTTGGGAAATATGTTAATATAAAACATTAGGATAATGATAATGAGCGCAGCTATACAAAGTGGTTGGTATTAATACAGTAGATGTTTTACAGCTAATGGAAAGTTTTAAAAAATCCACATCAAACAAGTTGGTCAATGGGCATTTGAAATATTAATAATATGAGCTATGTTGTGATTGAAATATAAGTCCTTAGGTAATTACATTTTATGGAGGAAAAGAGAAGAGAAAAGAAAAGAAGAGAGGAATGAAGAAGTGGAGAGACGAGAAGAGAAGAGAAGAGAAGAGAAGAGAAGAGAAGAGAAGAGAAGAGAAGAGAAGAGAAGAGAAGAGAAGAGAAGAGAAGAGAAGAGAAGAGAAGAGAAGAGAAGAGAAGAGAAGAGAAGAGAAGACGTTTTAGAAAACTGTTGTGTCAGAGCTCCTCTGTGGAAAAAAATGAGCATCCAGTTGCCCCAGGATTCAATTTCAGCTTTAGTTTCTTCTCTCAGGCTTTCATGCATAGCTTGCTTTGGATCAAACAGCGTCCTCAAAATGTGACTTTGTCTGCTGCTGGTTCACCCTTTGGCCTGTTCATCTCTCTCTCACTACACACACACGCTCCTCACTTTCATCACAATAAGTCAATGATCATACCTTTACATTAACCTCTTGGAATTACCATTGAGAGACTTTGTTCTTGTTCTGACCCTGCATTGTTAATGTGCATTAACTCCTACATCGGCTGTGGGGCAGCATTACATAATGTGCAATATATACTGTATGCGTTCCAAATCATTGTTTATGTGTTTGTGTAGGCATTTATACATGCATGTATGAACATTGCCTCCATATATGTGAGTGGGATTTGTAAATGCTCTGGTTGGACAGAGTCATGCCTGCATGTGTGTGTGCGCGCTGCATCTTTTGTGTGTAGGCTGAACAGTGAACCAGTATTGGAATTCATTATTGTATTGTATAGCCTAAAGTGCAGTGATAACGTAGGAGCTGTTCTGTAACATCACACTCCGGTTCTTCCCCTGACCGTCAAGCTCTGCGGAGGAAGTGTGTGTGTGTGTGTGTGTGTGTGTGTGTGTGTGTGTGTGTGTGTGTGTGTGTGTGTGTGTGTGTGTGTGTGTGTGTGTGTGTGTGTGTGTGTGTGTGTGTGTTAGAAAGAAAGAACGAAAGAAAGAAAAACCTCACAGAACTCGTGAGGGGGAATAATGATCAATACTTTGACCTTTGTTGTTACCACCTGAAGGGTACAGTAGCTGCTGCACCCAATGGAGTTACCGGTCTGCATCAAAACTTCACTACTACATGTCAGCATTCACACAGTTCTGTGTGTGCGTGTATGTGTGTGTAGTGTGGGTAGCACACAGAGAGCTGCAGGTTGTACAGTTCGTCATACATACTGCACAGTACACCAAAGGTTCTTTACTTCTTTACTTAAAAACAAACAGGTGAAGTGAATAGAGAGATGATAAGGCAGAAGAGCGAGAGGGAGAGAGAAACAAAGGGAGTGCATGACAGAAAGAGGAGAGAGAGAGAGAAATAGAAGGTGTGTTTGAAAAAGAATGATTTCCTCTGATCCCCTCGTCCCCTTGCTAGGGCTTCAGTTCATCATTCATCCAATAACACTTCACCCGTCAACCCTGACTGCTTGGCAACATGAATTGAAGCTGCCAGGAGTTAGGACACATGTCACACATCAGGTCACATACATTTTTTCCCCTCTTTCCCCGGTGCTCTCAAATCACATCACACACACACACACACACTCCCACAGAGACAGAAACACACCCCTGCCCACAGAGGACTCGGTTGTAGTAGTTGTTGAACCAGGCCTGCCAATAAAATCTCCTGACGTGGAATCGGAGGTGACAGGTGAGGCAGGTGAGGAGAGGAGCAGGGACGTGGGGGAAGGTGGAACAGGGATGGAGACAAGGAGACAGACAGGGGGAGTAATTAGGAGAGGCATGTGATGCTGGAGAGAGGAGACGGTAGAGATGAGACAGAGAGAGGAGGTTTGGGGTGAAAGAGGACATGATAACAGGTACATGTTCACAAGAGTGGTGGTGATTCTGCTGTGATGACAGTTTGATTAAACTAATAAGGGGCCAAATTGTTGATGACCCTTTTTTAATCCTGTAGCTGAACCTTCATCTCAAAGGGAAGAAATGTACACTTCAAACTATGCTTTTTTTGTCTTTTAGCCTTCCCTTATTTTCCATCACCTCTCTCCTCCTGGTGTGTTTTTCACAATTTTGCCTTCCCTCCTCTCCTTTTCATCTTCTTTTCTCCCACGACATCATAGCTCCTCTCCTTTCCTCCCCCCTTCTTCTCTCGTCAAGGTAACATCTTGTGCCATGCCGCAAGTTAGTTCTCTCTAACTGATCTGGGAGCTGCCAGCTGCCATTTCTTTCAATTCATCATCGTGCTATTCACTATTCAGGTGAGATGAGACGAGATCAGTCGCTGTGCCTCGCTGGGCAGGTGTCTCCTTGCATCTCAAGTAGCTACTGAATGTTTCATGTAAAGAAGATGTAATTAAACATGTAGTCAAATGTACTGTATGTGTGTAAGAGTGTGGAGTATGTATATATATTAAGAAAATGTTCTGTGATTAAGGTGGAAAATGGGTAAACAGACTTGCCTTGTGCTGTGGTGATCTGGATTCAAAACACTCATGAAAACCCGCTATACCTACAGGATGAGATCTGTTTTACTCTAAAATAATTCTAGCCCACTAGCAGCACACCTCGAGGGATGCCCCCCTTTTGTCCAAACTGCAATTGCCATGTTTTTGTTCACACACAATAATAACCCCCTCAGAATGAACTGTCATAACGTTGGTGGTCCTCTGACTTATCATCTAACACCAACTTTTTGTGACCAAATACCTTCAAAGCTAATGACGTTCCAACTGCCTCTCAACTGTACATTTTGTTTAATGCTCATTAGCAAAGGTTAGCATGCAAACACACTAAACTACAATAGTGATCATGGTACACATTATACCTGCTAAACATCAGCATGTTAGCATTGTGAGCATATTAGCATTTTGATGTTAGCATTGTTAACCATTCCTCCACCTTATACTAACAGTTCTTTTCCTGTGAAGGCACTCTGTAAAGTTTTTACATTCACATTTCATGTTTTGTTGTTTATGGGATTTCTTATGCACCTGTCTACTTCCAATTGATTCTTACTAATTATTTAAAAAAGAAGGGGGATAAAAAAGAAAAAAACGTTGCATCTAGCACACTTTGTCATTGCACTTGCACCTGGTCAGCTACTTGGAAATTTGTTGAGTCTTTTTGAGTCTAAAAGCATGTATGAGCAAGTATCAAAGTGTAATATAAAAAGTAATTATGTGTATCCTCAAGACTTAGAAAACATGTTCAATGCATTTGCTTTTATCTCTTAAGCTAAGTCCCATCAGCAAAGTCAGTGTTCCTCAAGTAAGAACCGGGCCTCCTCATAGGGTCCATATTACAGATTAATCACACACTGCGCTAGTCTGTCTCTGCCAGCTACATGATTTAAAAGGTGCTTTGAGTGAGGACTGAGTGAGTTTGGGGGAGGGTGTGGATAGAGGGAGGGGGGTTGTCCTTGGATCCAAGTTTTATCCATTTAATGCCAGAGTAATGTTAGAGTACCTCCAGAGAAGTGCTCTCATATCATAAATTGGGATTATAGCCAGAATGGGAAGAAGCAGAGTGAAAATGTTAATGACTAAATAGCAACACAATGAGACTTCGCTTCCTGTGTCTCTGCTTTTATGTTTGTTTTATGTTGATGACAGTTTGGCTTCATTTTCTCCTCCATTCTTGTTTTTTTTTTTTTCTCTTTATTTTAAAAAAAATGTTATTTCTCTCATTTGGGAGTGTGGCTCCGCTCCATCAGCTTGAAACTGCAGAGACAATGTGTCCCAAATTAACACTCTAATCTATTTCTCTGCCTCTCCATCCATCTACTGCCTCTCATTTGGCTGTCCTTCCTTCCCTCTCTCTTTCTCTCACTCTCTTCTTCCTATCAATTTTACGCTTTCATTTTGACTCTTAGGAACACACATCTATGTGGTCTCACCTAATCATCGTCCTCTTCTGGCACATTTTGCATCCCCCATCCTCTCACCCCTAAATCCTTGATTTCCCCACACCCTCCCTCTCTCTCTCCTTTTATCTCTCTCCATTCCTGTATACCTCCACCCCTCTGGCAGGATCATTTGGCCACAGCAGACGGGCTCTTATACTCCAGGTGTGGTGCATTGAATGATGACCACAGGAGGCCAAGGATGTGACACACACACACACACACACACACATATAGCAAGCAGCCAATGGTCCCTATCGATGCCCTTCTCTGCCCAGCATCACTCCTTTTTTCTTCCAGGAAAACTATCTGTCATGTTTTGCCAGTCAGCGTCTGCTGTGGCCGCTCACTATAATACCTGCTTCAGACAATAGCGTTATCACTCTGTGGCTAATAAATGGGCTTGCAAAAACACACCCTATTCATATATAGCTGGCACACACCAGGGCACAGGCACACTAATATATAATGACATTTCACATAAATATACACACAGAAACAAGCGTGGTCCAATCCTTTTGAGGCTCTATGTGAAAAATGTGTATTCCATGCCATCGCCTCGTCCACTGGGTCCTCTGCCAAGCCATTACTCTGTCCTGTCCTCTCCTCTTCTCTCCCTTTTTCTCATTCCAAATGGATTAATTCATCTAGCCGATTAAATAGACAGCAGCATCAATAGTTTTCAAGACTGCGCTATCATTATTTTGCTGGGAGCTCAGTGAGGTGTAAAAATGGCTATTATAAATAGTTGGGGAAGACATAAGAATCACTGTATCTGAATGGGAGTCTCTGAATGGAAGTAATCTTTCATGGTAGAAATCAGTGTGACATGTGTGAGCGCTGAGGAGAATTTTCTGAATTAATTACTTTTCTTATTGATATTTTTGCATTTGTGCGAGTCAGACTTGAGGGACAGATTAATGCAGTTTCGTCATTAATCACAAAATGAAAATGGCTCCATTGTTAGCAGTAGTTTTTAATCAAGCAAAGTAGATAACAGGTTTGGAAATGCAAAGAGAGTCAGTAAAACAATGAGGACATAAAACATGAAATAGCTCAGTTATGCCACCTCAAACACATCAAGTGTAATTGAAAGGTATTATTTTGTTTTCCTGAAAACTAATACAGTAAGATGACTCTTTTTAGTAGCAATTGAATTTTGTGTGGTGACATGGACACCACTGCAATAAAACTATGTTTTAAATAAATAGAAACATCACTCAGGCCTCTTCTATTGCTTCATCAAGCAGAAAATAGAATGGTTTTAGGATGCATGTGTGGCTCAAACTATAGAAAAGGTTGAGAAACCGTCTTCAAGGGAGTATTGCAGGGAACACCTCAGAAAACACTAGAAAACATTATTATGATCATGGGAGCCAGTGACACTATAAATAATGTCTCATGACAATCTACTTACAATTTATTATAATATTTTTTTATTTTTAGCAGGTGTGTATGTTTTAACAATGGAAGTCAGTTTATTTCAAATGACATGTCCAAATACAACTTAAACTCTTTTGCTTGTTGGGGCAGCAGGAGAGGTCTGAGTAGTGTGTTGCATGTTGGTGAAAGTCAGTCTCTGCAAATCCTGACGGTAAATATTTTAAGTTTACAGAGGTGAGTTTCATCCTCCCCCCCCCCCCCCCCTTTTTTTTTTTTTTTACCACTTAGCCAATCCCAGCATGAACAAGGCAAGAGCTGTGTTATCCTGGACAAGTTGTCCTGGACTCACAACTAAAAGCAATTTAGAGCCCCTAATTAAAAATAAATATATATATAATAAATAAAATAATTCCTAAATCCCTAACCCTCTTTAAAAATTTGTTTACAGACACACATGCTCTTTACAAACTAAACTGCTACATATAATCCTCAGCCTTGCCTTTTGTTTCCCTGCTGATACAATGTTAACCTTGTCCCATGAAATGCTAATAAGTTTAATAAAAAACAGATGTGATCATTATGATAATGGTCAAGTTTAAGTATTTATCCAGATTATTATAGGCAGTGAACAGGGATGTGATGGCAGCAAAGGTTACTCTTCTGTAGTATTTCATGTGCTTTGCATCACCAACAGAATGTATCTCATTTAAATGATACACATGACCTTGACTTTGACTGTGAAATCCCCTTTTCTCTGTGATCAGTGTCAACATCCTGCAGCCTGCACGTCAGTCAGTGTGATCTCCCCTCCTATGTCTCTTTACTGCACTGCCTCATGATTTTTGCTGTCGTCTTCTCTTGCTTTATTCCTCAGCATTGCAAGACAAAGAGCCTGAAGGCTAACGTGACACCCCAGATGGTTTGTTGTGCAGAACCATCTGAGAAGTCGTCCTTGGAAAGTGTTTGGGAAAGGACACTTTCAAAAAATACTTGGCAGGTGATTGGATGCACCCAAGCGTGTAGTACTAGGTCTGAAAAGTGAAGCTAATGCACACGTTCCTTAAACCTGTATTCCCTCTAATGGCCATCAGGGGGCGACTCAAAAAATAAGTCTGATTGTATAGAAGTGGAAAATAACCCGACTTCTCACGCTACTTATTACCTTAGTTAAGAGTTTCTTAATGACTTTACGATCTCATTGTTCTCTAGTTTCAAATATTCTTCAATACAGCATGATGTGCATTTTGTAAATTATAGTTCCATATAATTTAAATTTGGTTGTACTAAAAGACGCTCGGCTCGGAGTTGGATGTTCAATTTTTCCGGTAAGTATATTTTGTTTTAATGATCTTAAGCCTGTATGCAAAGATTCGTATTAGCATCATCACAGCTAACCATAGACTGCAAATGCACTGTGCTAACCAAATCACCAGCTAGCGTTAGTGCCAGCTTCACCCTATTGTCCAAATATGGTGTCTTCACTCATTAATCACTTCTGACTCCATACAAGATGGTGACGGTCAAAATTCCAAACTTGAAGCTTCAGACTGGGAGTCCATATACCAATGGGTGACATCAAGATGACTACATCAATTATTTTTATACAGTGAATAAACATTGCATAACTTGAAGCCTGACAAAATGGATCTCACGTGATCTTGTGATGTCATGATCTTGTGATGACCTTTCCAGGTAACCTGAAGGCCAGATTTCTAGCAAAACACACAGGTGCTGCACATGTAGTGAAGGAGGCTAACAGGAAGGTGCATACAGATACTCTCACACACACACAAACAAAAATACACTCATTCATAAGTGCACACACATACTTATGAATATCATTACTGCTGGATAAGAAGAGTCAAAGCACTGTCATATGTTTCAAAGTTAATTTCAACAGGAAGCAGATCTTTTGAAACCAATGTTGCTCTCTCTCTGTCACAACACCCACACACACACACACACACACACACACACACACACACACACACACACACACACACACACACGTTTACCTAAGTCACTGGTGTATTTACATTAATTTCCTGGAAACTTATACTCACCCTAATCCTAACCTTAACCACTGACCAAAAACTCAGTGTTTTACTAACAGGGGACACAGCTTTTGTCCCCAGTTGTACAAGCTGTAGCCAGTCAAATTGTCTTAAGTCTGATTTGTGTCCCTGAAGGTGATTTCCTACCCATACAATCATACCCACACACACATGCACTGGAGCAGTTCTATCACACATATATTATTCTGTTATCCCACATATAAAAATGCTACGCACATTTAAGTTACTCTGACACTGATGGAATCATGTAATGGGAAAAACTAAAAAAGTGGAGCCAAGTGGAAAACCATCAAAGTGGAACTTTAAACTTCACCTGGCTACGACTGCACTGAGAACACATTTCACACTTTATAGATGAATTTCTAAAGACTGTTATTTGTCACTGAAGCTGAGATGTTAGAGAGTGGGTGACTAGTTTACTGTAGGGTCTTAAAAGTGTGTGTGTGTGTATGTGTGTGTGTGTGTGTGTGTGTGTGCGTGTGCGTTTGTGTGTGTGTGTGTGCGTGTGCGTGTGTGTGCGCGTGTGTGAGTTTGTGTCTCCCCAGCTGAAAGTACTGCAGTCTTCGTCATGCCTGGCTGGCTCACAGCAGTGTGATGTAAGGGCCTATTTTCTTCCTCGGCTGCTTTAAAGTGATGCAGTCCAGCTTTGTTTAGGGAAAACATTAAATTAGATGAGACAGACGTCGATAGTGCCACAGAGAGACAGAGTGTGTGTGTGTGGGGGGGGGGGGGGGGGGGAGAAGGGGGCATTCAGGGCAATGCAACACTAAAATGGTTTGAGCCCTGAGTAAACAGGGTCAGAGAGTTTCATGAGAGATGTGTCGCTTTCTTACTTATATACACACACACCTCTTGAGGTCGGCGGTTACATACACAAACACAAAATATGAAGTGTCCCCCCCCCGGACTTATGGTGCAGATCATCCCCTCCCTCTGATCCATTTTCCCCTGTTCCTCTTTGTTTCTGCTAATGTTGTCACTCTGTCTTGCTCTCTGCCAGCCGCCCCACGCAGAGTGAAGCATTGAAAGTGTTTACCCTTCCATCTAGCAGACAAAAAAGGATCCTATGGGGTGAGTGGGGAAAAAAAGTCCCATTTCTGTTTATTTTAGTAAGGCTTGATGGACTCTCAGATCTGACTCACTACATACTGCCTGTGAGGGGCACAGGCTAAACTTGCCTAGTTAAGCGTACATCTTAATTCATCGCTGATGAAGTAAGCTGCTACTTGTACACTGTGGGTTCATCACAGGTCTCATTCTTGTCTGGAGGGAACAGCCCATTTTACTGCCTTGTTCAAAGGCACTTGGCAAATGCTTACTCATGCAGTCTTTCCACTCACCATGTCATAAATATGCCTCAATAGCCTGCAGGAAAAACTGAAGCAGGGGTGAGCTTTACACACAGTACAGTCACATTGTATCATTTTAATAGCTCCTTTATGTTAAGTTTGAGTGTTGAATTTGCTCAAGGTCACTGTCACACACATTTGTAAATGAAGAGTTCTGCATGTCTGGAGATTCTGGATATTGATGACAAGTAAAATTTGTACATAATACAATTCACTTATAATACAGTTTGGAATGTGTAATATCAAATGTCTCAAGGTCCAAAGAGTCAAGCATTTGTAACTATTTGGTTCAAGTAATACAATTTCTTGCTTATTAACTCTTTTCCATTCACTCCACTATGTAATGCTTGGTAATGCTGCACATTAACTCACAAAATTATTTCAACAGGTTAGCGGTGGGTGTAGGTTGTGGTAGGTACCCAGGTATAATTGTATAGTTTTTATTTAATTTTTAAAGTATTATCTGTGAATGATGCACTGATGAGAATAGACTCAGGGAAAGGAAGGCAGTACCTAATGTGTCTTATTATCTTTCAGGGACAAGTCAATGCTCCACTGATCAATATTTGTGATCTGAACATTGAATCAGATGACTCCCTGTAAGTGAAAGGGTCACTTGTGCTGTCGATCCCATTGAGAATTAACACCACCATCTGCAACACAATGCTCATTGTCTTTGGTTTGCTGGTCAGCTCTCCTCAGCCACTGTCTAGGACGAAGTATACAATGAACCACATCTTTGAAGACAATCCACCTGCCCATCTTTCATGGAATATATCTCAAGTATTTCCTTTAATTAACCTTTTACCTTTGTTTTTTGTGTCTTTTCTGTCTGTCTCTCACCTCTCCCTGTTCATGCATCTTCCATTCATCTCCACATACTCTCTGTCTCGCAGCGCGTCTCTCTTTCTATGTCTCATTGTCCTCTCATCTTTTTTGTCTGTAGAGCTGCTTTATCACCCTATTGTTGCCTCCCTTTTCTTTTGGTGGGACACATTCACTCTCATTCTCCTCTGGCCTACAGCATTAAAGGCTACCCAAATAAAGAAAGGAAAACACAATTTGTATTCTGGACCACGTCCGTGATGTGAGAGGAGAGGAGAGACGGAATGAAGAGTAGGGAGAGAAAAGAGGCAGCAAGGAGAGGAGGGGTTGTTAAAGTCACAGTTTGAGGAGTGGTTAAATTCATTGGACGTAAATGTAAATGTTTCCTTGAATCAGCAATACTTTGAATAAGAATAACAAGCGCAGTGAACGCCAAAATACATTCATGTGAGAGAAGGTACCACACTACAAAACGGTGTTTTATCATTGTTATGATACATATTTCACATTCAAGCAAAGTTCTCACTTGTGCTGGGTTAAGGTAGGGTTAGGGTTATTTGTAATTAGACATTCATCTCAAAGAGTATTATTCATCCCTCTACTTTTGTGCATCATTACACTACTAATTTGTAACTTGACACTGCAGTGCTCTTGAGTTTGCTGGTGGTTGTTTAGGATTGTCTAAATATAGACTGATGTATGCTCACAGTTGGATAATGATGTGCTTAGTGGAGTAGGAGAGTAAGTGGCATGGCTGTCCACACATCACAATTCAAGTGTTCATCAATCTTTTTTAATTTATTTTAGATTCACAGTGCTGGTGGCATGATGTATGCGCATGTGAATCTGAGTTCACATGAATGAGCGATTTCCAGCCGTGCAAGCGTGCAAGTGGATGCCTACTTGTGCCAGTATGTGTGTTGCCCTATCCCTAACCCTCACAGTGATGCCTGGTCAGCAGCAGCAGCTGACACCCTCTTGTCACAAACAGCAGCTCCTGCAATGCTGAAAGCGAAAAAGAGAGAGGGATTGGTGGGAGGCGCGGGGGGGGGGGGGGGAGAGAGATGGTGAGGCTTGCAGCATTGACCTTGCAGCAGAAAACCCTAACAGTTACAGCAGTAGTAGCACACTCTTCACTGCTCTTACACAAAGACACACACTCTCCCTCTCAGCGTCTCATGCTCATGCTGACCCTCGGTGCACACTCTGGTGCTCAGGACATGCCTCAGGCCTGCTTGCCAGGGTCAGCCTTCTTATAAAGCAGGAGAAAGAGAGCAGGAAGGAAAATAGGCGGGAGGGAAGGGGGTTGAGGAAGGAATATGCACATTCACATAGAGGAAACAAATGTGCACTCATTCATGAAGTCACAAAAGACAGAGACAGTGTAACTGAGTTATAGCTGCGGGAGAGTAGTGAATAAAGACACACACACACAGTCTTGACACACTTTTAAGTACAGATACACATGTATAAAGACACATGTGAAATCAATATACAATACACTTTTATCAAAATACAGCATCTTCAGAAAAACACACCCTCTAACCCCCTCGACAAAAGTCAGCTGAGTCTTTGTTCCATACCAATGCAATATGAAAGTGAAAATAGCCTCAACAAAAGCATCGTCTGTTTTCAACCTAATGCCTCTTACTGATGATAACAAAGGCCTCAGCCCGGCGTCGCCAGATTGAATTTGGCACAAAAGTGAATGGGTTTCTGACGTAGTGCAATATGGGATAAACATTGTCACTGAGTATTGCTTCTGACGCTGCTTTTGTTTATCCTGCTGGCTCCAATCACTGCTATGAATTTGGGATGAAAACATCACAGTATGTTAAGCTTGGAAATGTGTTTTATTGCTTATGCATTCTAGTGCATTACCCCTAAAAAAAACTATAAACTCCTTTTCATTAAATTTTTTATATGTCATTGGACAGCACATACTCTGGCCTTTAGGGCTCCATATGTTTCTGTAAGATGGGGGTAACATAGACCTTAGACAGGTTGTTTATCCCTAATGCATGTTAAAGAATCAACACGTTATTTCGATTTTGTATCCAAATACATCAAATATACAAATTTTCAATGATTCACAAAGGGACATTTGATTTAACGTTACAGATTTTTTTGAATTGTCAAATATATTTGTGTTTGCACAAAACTGGTCCAACCCTCAGAAATTGTGTGTACAAGAGAGAGAACAAGACCGACAGAAAAGGGGGGGGGGGGTTTGATGTTAAATCTTCAGATTCATGTAATATGTGAGTCCAGCAGGATCTGGCTTAAATGAATTAGACTAGCATTGAAATTTCAGTTGGGAATGGTTGAGTATAGAACAGAGTAAGCTAGTAAAGTAGGCGATAATAGAGATGGAGGTAGGGGAGAGAGGGATGTATGATGGGATAAGGATTGCGGATTAAATGAAATGTAGAGTCAGGGAATTGGAAATGAAGGTCAGATGAGAGGGGAGTACAGTAAGAGGAGGAAGCGATAAATGAAAGGAAAACTTCCCTGCAGCCATCCTGGCCTTTGTTCCTGCAAGGCGGGATGTGGCCAGGGATATGACATTCAAGGCGGATTGATGGATATTGTTCACAACGAATGTGGCTTTGCAAGGCCACAGCTATGGCTCATCTAGCCTAATCTCTGCTATTGAGATGAGCTGTCGGTCACTTCATGAGTTGATAGGCTAATGCAATTCCATCTGACCATTGACAGTTCATTGCTCCAAATTAGCTTCAGCTGTGTTAATGTGTAGCAAGATAAGTGTCCTTTTCAGTACACTTCTCTTCAGGGCACTTCTCTTTTTTATGTTGAACTGGGACCAAAAACTGTTCACTTTATTGCTTTGTTAACATCAGATGTCAAACAATCAAGAGCAGGGAATAGGTAAAGAACTAAATGTGGTGCCCATTTTTGGAGATTTATTTTATGGATTTGAGCATCGTTTCATTTTAAGAATTCAACTGAAAAGACTATAAAGCAAGAATGAACATCTGTCAAAAATGTGAGGCAAAATATTGTCATATGACATCTATTCTGACCTTCTTTTAAATGTGGTTAACTTATGAGACTGTTAGAATTATCTCATTATGTTGTTTAAATCAAATACCAAATTAGCAGTATATGTAATTATAAAGTGCTGATAAGTTTTTAATATTCATATACTCCTTTATTGTTGTAGCTCCTGGACAAAATGTGCAGTTTATATCAATGATTAATGAGATGGCACTTTTGAATGAGGCTTTTCCTTATGTGAGTTGTGTGTCCTTAATATCTCTGTATCCTGTTGTCTTTCAATCTTGATGGAGCAGTAATGTTAAAAATAAGCTGATAATTATTTTGAAGTCCAATGAGAGCACCAATGAAAGAGCAGATATTGTATAATTCAGCATCAGTGCAGAGGGACTGACACCAGGCATGGGACAAAATTGCATTTGTTAGCCGAGTGAACATTTAACCTAAGGACATTGCTTTAAAAATGGTCCAACTCTATATATACCAAGACTTTGTTCCCAAAAGGTGGAGGCTTTAAGTGGCTTTCACAAAATAGGTCACATTATCAGCCTTTTTAATTTTTCTTTCTAAAAAAAAAAAAGACCAAGCTCTAAAATAAGAAATCTCTCTCTTTTTTGCTCTCTCCCTCTCCCAGCTGACCATGGCTTCGTTAATGATCTCATTTAAGAGGTCACAGCTTTTCTAATTGGAAGCGGGCTGACACCTTTTCTGCTGAGCTGACCTCTGTGTCAGTCTAAAGTTATTATCGACTTTTGGACCTCAGTAAAAATACTCACACTTCTGACGTTGCTGTCCTGAAGAACTCACTGAACTCTTCAAATAGCTCAAACAACCTTTGGACCTAAGTACTCCCTCAAGGAGAAAAAGTGATTTGCTTGAAGAACATTTGGAAAGAGGTAAGTTATCCTTTGGCCGTGCCTCAATATACACCGCATTAGATAGAAGGATAAAGACAAATTGAGATAAGCTGCAGTGATAAAGCACTGGGGAAGCAAAAATGAGCTACAACACAGGATACCTTTAAACCAAGGACATTTAAAATAATGCAATCATACGGCAGCATAACACCTGAGACCTTTCCACTCATTGTGATCGTGGGCAACACCTTGAATATGAACTCACAAAGTCCAGCTGAGCATTGTCTGGCAGAACACTATGCAAATATTAACCAAACCACAACACCTGATGTTTCAATAGATGCTGTTCACTCCACGCTCATAATTCCTACTTTGGCAGGTGGCTTGGTTCCAGCACCGATGCCATTTGTACACGTGCAAACAATACATACTAACATCTGCACACAACATTCCAGACATGTGTGATATAAGCCCTAAAAGGAAAGCGTCAGACATATTTTTCTCTGGTCTTCCTGCATATCAGCGAGCTCATCGAGCTCTCTCCAGATGCCATCCGCCTTGCAGAACATCTGTCCTTAACCTTGGCAATGAAGACTCACCAGAGAGCATATCTGCTAATCACTGCCTTCTGTTTGTGCCCATCATGATATCAGGGGCAATCTCATTATATGTGTATTCTGGTAATGTGATTGTGTTTGGTGGGAGGGTTGGAGAGGTGGAAAGTGCACGTCATCAGTTTGTGTGCCCATATGAACTGTTGAATAATGTAAATTTGATCGCATAGTTACCAAAACCCTCAGTTTCCCTTCCTTACTTCTTGCTACCTTCTTCTTACTATCCTTCTTCTTCATTCTCTTTTATCAGAATCTGTGTTTTAATTAATTCCTTTTAATAAGGGCCCTGAACACTGGGTTAATTGTGCTTTTCATGACAAAATCAGTGCAAATGCAAATTCTCTCAGATTGACCTCTGTTCCATGGCTGGGAATGGTGTTTTAATTATCCAGACAACCTCTTAAGTGGTGTTGAATCTGCGGTGGCGAGGTGACCATTATGTTCGGCACTTACATCTTATCATGCAGTTATATATAAGCTCAAAGGTGGTGGAGGACATGAAGAAATGAGAGAAGTAGAACGCTGACTACAGATTTAAACAACAGTGAAAAGAGAAAAGGAGGGAATGGAAAAAGAGCAAATGGAGGGGGGGGGGGGGGGGTGATGATGAGGCTAAGTATTTTTAAAATGAAGGTCAAGAGGAAACATCAAGAGAAATGCTTTAATTTTCCTTTCATTTCTTTTTCCTATTTCCCAGGGTGCATCTTTTTACACTGATGTTTGCACACATAAGCACTGTGCTACCCTCTCACTACTCACGTTTAACCGACCCTATCCTGACATTTTCTCACCTACTATCACAAGCCCACACAAACATCTGCCCCTCTTTCCCAGTAAAATGACATTTCCCTATCCAGCCCACCCATCGGCATGTTTCCATCATTCTCACTCACATTCACAGTCATGTCTCCACAGAACATTGAACAGCAGAGGAGAGACAATAAGACAACCAGAGGGCAACTGGCTATGTAGGACAAAAGACAGGCTACCCAACAATACACCGGAATACACACAAACATACTGCATACACACGCGCGGATGCCTACACCAAATCACCAATGGAGCTTTTTTCATTGTGTGTGGTTTCACTTTAATTCTGCAGATCTGAAGGCAGGTGAGTGACAAATAATCAATACATTTCTATGTGTGTATGGAAATATTTCACTCACTACAACTGAAGTTCTGCATCCACTCTCCATTACATGAATAGAATTAAACCAATAAAAAGTATCTAAAGTAAAAGATTTTGCAGATAAATTGGATCCAGTTTTAATTACTATATGAAGTCAGTTTAGTCCACTGGTTCTCAGTCTGGTGGTTGCATCCCTTCAAAAGATAAATCTGATGGTATTGAGATGATTATTCCTTTTTATCTAAAATATTGGGTAGTTTTACCTCTTTGGGTCTCAAACACTATTTCAGTAAAACCATATAAGTTATTTAGTAGAAGGAAAATCAATATTTGGTGGAGCTGCTAACAACTCACTGGCATCTAAAACTTCACAAGCAGCCCCTTTTTTGAAAGACGTGACAAGCCAAAAGGGTTGAAAACCTGCATTTGATAAATGTATCATAGTTTTATAACTATATCTGTGAAATTAATGCAAGTTCCATCTGCAATTAGTGGACTAGAAGTTTAAAATATAAAATGGAAATGCTTGAGGAAAGTACAAATAGCTCAAAATTATACTTAGGTACCATAAGTACAGTACTTGAGTAAATGTACTTAGCTACTTCTGTCTTTATGTGTCCCTGCTTCTTTGTGCACTTTGCTGCATTAGTCTTATCAGGAAAAGTGTCAGGAGTTAAATCTGTAGCACAATTAAAACACATCTTACATCTGATATTTTAAGCATTTTCAGAGTTTTAGACACATTTTACATTTGTAGTAAAATCAGGTCAGATACTGCATCTACAGTCACTTTTAATGATGATCATTAAGTCTAAGGTTTAAATCACAAGCAAACCTTTGTCTGGATCACTCACCTTATAAGATGCTAGATCTGAAGCTAAACTGTAGGTGGCGATATACACAAACAAACTGATGACCCCTACATGTAATGTCAATGGAAAACAGATTACAGATGCCCCTCAGGTGAAACAACAATACAGCAGCAGATGCAGAAGGATTTTCTTCTTCTTACAAGATAACATGCGATGTAATTCCCCATCCTCATTTCTCAATTTGTTATGACAAATTCATGTGGCAATGTCCGTTTACTTTCAGCAGATGTGCTGATAACACTGTTGGCAGTCTGCCCTTGAACCAAACACAACATGGATATACAAAACATGATACTGCAATAGTGTGCAGGACTGTCCGGAACCATAAACTGTGACAAGGACTGACATGGAAACAGGCACAGATACACACTTTCATCTCAACTGACAACTCACACGTGCCGCCTCAAACCAGCATTTAGCAGGAATTAGAGCTCCCTGCAGTAAGAATGCTTAATTTGAACACCTTGTTCACATATTGTCAATTCTACTGTACACACACATAAGCACACGCTCTCACTGAACCCCCAGTGGCTGTGATGGTACTCTTCACTTGTGCCAATCCCAATGGAACAAGACCTACATTTCTCCACACCAGCATCAGTACTGCACAGCTCCACACACACACTTACTGTACCACTTTTCTTTTTCCTCTCTCTGTCTCTCTCACACACACTCGTTCACACTATATTTCTGTCCCTCTTTTTGCCCTCCTTGCCTCATCTCATACGCTAACATCCATAACCATTCTCTATCTCTCTCTCTCGCTCTTTCTCTCTCTCTCTCTCTCTGCTCTCTCTAACACACACACACACACACAGCCACATTGTGAGGTCTCCTCCCTGAGGAGCGTTATATCACACCTGGGTATTTCACACTTCACAGAGCTCCACGCTCGTTAAATCACCGAATTCCCATGAAATCAGGAGACGGTATGCTTCCATGCATCACGCTTGACTTTTATATCTAATGGGGAAGTTCATGAGGAGGTATGATGTGTGGGTTTAAGAATGGAGACAGATAAAACAAGGGGCTGGGGGGAAGAATGGTGCGTGGCTAGTGTTGGTCAAGGCTGCATGAATAACTGGAAAGAAGTTTTTAAAAATATAATGATTACTTACGTGCTTCCCTTTGAGGTGAAGCTTATTTAACCCTTGCCTGTTATATGTAACTTGGTATGACATTTTGTGGCTTGATTTCCTCATCTACAAAACGTACTTACAATATACCTCAGTGGTCAATCCTGGTCCCAATCCTTTTCTCTATTAACCTGCTTACATTTCTATGCAGATGACACATGATTATATCTTCCTGTCAACCCTTTTTCAGTTTTGTTATCCCTAAATGACTGCGTTGGTAATATTAAATGCTGCATATCTCTCTGCATATTTTCTCCAGCTATTTGCGCCACAGCCTGACTGGCTTGATGTTTACCAATACCAAATTATGAACTAGAAATATGTGAGTTACTTTTAATTCAAATCTTAACTCTGACAACCAATGGAAGTTTCTTTAAAATCAAATTGTTTGTGTGCGCTGTTGACCTGGAGAACATTAGTCATGCGTCCATTTTATCCCATCTATTACTCTCTACATTCAGCACTCAGTGATATAAAGCATTAAATAGTCTTCACTTTGTCAAAAATGCAGCTTTTCAGCTTTTAATTGGAACTATGAGAAAAGTACATATAACCTCAGTTTTAAAAAACAAATCATCACTGTCCCATTGCTTCCAGAAAACTCTAATCTATAAAATTATATCCATCACTTATGTTGCATTGAATGGATTAGCTATATCTGACCTACAAAGCCTATTCATATAATGGTGCAAATCGAGTTTGACAGAAGGAGCTCCTCTTGCAGCTCCTGATTTCTATATTAGTAACAAAAGGTGACATTTGTTGCCTCAACACATAAACTGTGGAATTATTTTAAAATGTCTTATCAAATCTCAGATTTATCTTTCTCTTCTGTATTTTTCTCTACTTGCCACATGAGGAGTTATCTGAAGTTTCTCTCCTCTTCATCACCTAACTGCCCCTCCGGTCCAACACACCTACAGCCAACCTCCCCCTGGCTCCCCTCCCCGAACAAATGTCACTTTCTAATTGGCCAGCATTAGCGAGTCAGGAGAGCATCGCTATTTGGACAGCTGTTAATCTTGTAGGGTTGGCAACAGTTGGGAGATTATGACAGTGGTGTTGGTGGGGAGAGGGATGACAATCTGGTACGGCACTGAATGACGCAATGAGGGAGAAAGAGTTTAAGGGGGAAAAAAACAAGTCAAGTCTGGTGCAAAATTACCAATCACACCCCAATCTGTCCCCATATATGTATGTCACTGTCATATTGAAAAAAAGCCAAAAAAAAGTGTCAGTATACATCACTCACCGTCTCTACATTGACATAGTGTGGGCTGTGTAATATAGACAGTGTGTATGTACAAGTGCACACCCTGCAGTTTCATTCAAGCTTCTGCTCTGAAGCCTCAGCATCACCCGAACAGGAATGTAATGGGTTTTCTCCCCCTCCTCCCTCTTTCTCTCTTGCTCTATCTCACACTCACACACACACACACACACTCAATGAAGCACACGCAAACACACAGCGCTTGGGGAGCCAATCACCATCGCCTGTTTTCAGGTCCTGTTTGTGAATGGGATTTTTACGGGAGAGGAGGAGGCAGGCACCACTGCATTTGTAGGCATCCAGCCGCTACACCGGAGAAACATCAGCATCCCGTTCTCTCTTTTTTTCCCTCCTTCACCTGAAATATTTCTTTCGCTTTCTGATGGCTATTCTCTAGTTCATTTATTTTTTTTCTTATAGCCTCATTTCCATTTTCTCTTTCATTCATCTTTTCTTCGCTGTGATTCTTTGATTCTTTTTTTTTTTGGTAATTTTTTAATCAGCCGTCAATTGTGATGCATCAAAATACCCTTTTTTCCTCACTTTTTCTGTCATATACCATCACCATCATCTTTATCTGCAATACAGCTGTTTGCCACTTTTACATCTTTTTCACCGTCTGATCATGTCACTTTCCCATATACTGCAGAACAGCCTGTACATTTTTTGTCTGTCATTCCTTTTCTTTATCTTCTTCACACCAGTCATCCCATCTGCCTCCTAAAGCAGAAGCTGATGCAAGTAAGGTTATTGACCATCACCAACACACACACACACACACACACATAGACACTTACCTTCAGTGATAGAGTCTTCGTCCCTCAGTGGTTGAAAGAAGAGCAGCAAGCCTGTGAGCTTCTGGCAGCCGAAGAAAAGTGGATGACAGACAAAGAAGTAAGAGAGAGAAAAAGATAGAAGATGAGAGAAGCAAAGACAGTGAGAGAGAGCAGAGAGAGTGATAGGTAAGAAGAGAGAGAAAGAGAAAGTGGACGAGAACAGGCTGCACGATCCAAGAAGAGAAGGAGGAGGAGGAGGAGGGTGCTCAGGCTGGCTGGAGGTGAGATGAAGGAGAGAAAGAGAGAGGCAGGGAGAGATAAAGGGAGAGGGAGGGAGAGAGAGAGGGTGCGCTGGATTGGGATAGGAGGGGAATGTGTGATGTTTGAGAAGAGGAGGAGGGATTGCAGGGAATAGAGGGAGAGGAAAGTTGGAGAGAGGAGGGTGGAGGGTAGGGGATGGATGCAGAGACAGAAAAAAAAGAAGGGAGTGATGAAAGAGTGAGGGGCAGATGGAGAGAGGTGGTGGAAGTGGAGGAAAGGCAGCATAAAAGAGAGATGGAGTACAAGAGACAGTGCGATATAGAGAACATAGAAGTAGATATGATCATGCTGTAATCGTTAAAGAAAATAACTATCAGACTTTAAACACAGTTCCTAAAACACACAAGTACAACTTATGTCAAGTCACTACACACAGCTGGTTCCTTGAGACAATCAGTTTCAGAGTGGGAAAAAATGACCTTCCATCCATTAAATCACACTGTAATCCAATCCTGTGTTGGTGTATTGCCTTATGAATCCTGCAATTAACTTTGGAGCAATAATTTACCAGAGCTAGGATGAGAAGGGCTGTGGGAGAAAAGAATAGGAGGGTGGCAAGAGGATAGGAGGAAAGACGACAGCTGAATGAGTTTTAGGACAAAAATGGAACACCGTGTTACTGTACGAGTGATAATGACAGAGGGCATTTAACATTGGACATATGGAGAATGGAAGAAGAGGAGTAAATTGGCCTCTGGCTAAATGCACTTAATGATGAAAGGGTGGTCTAGAAGAGAGATGGGAAGAAAAAGACGAAACAGAAAAGAAGGCTGAATGGAGGATGATGATATTGTGGAAATCCACTGATCTGTCACGCTGCCTTTCAGAAAGTTTACGAAGGATGTGAATGTATGGTGCAGTGTCGCTGAATACATGTGACCTAAAAAGCAAAACCTGCGCAGCGTTGTTTGTCCTGTGGTCTGTATTTGATCATTTCACATTTGTAAAGGAATGAATCTCTTACTGAATGCACTGAGAATGTGCAGCCGTGAAACATCTCACGCACACAGTTTTAAATAAAGGAACTGATCGCAAATTACGGGTCAAGTCTCATTTTGTCGCAATAGCATCCCGAAGGCCAGGGATAATGCAGATGTGATGTATTTGAAAGTCTCTTTTTGTATTCTGTGTCAGAGGTCCGGGTCGGTTGCACAGCTGCAACACAACGATTAATTTACTCAAGGTGAGGATTCAATGGCTCAAGGACACTTTGGCACAGTGGATGCTTGCCAAGGCAAGAGCTTAATCCTGGGACTTCTTGTCTCCCTTTCCAAAAAAAAAAAAAAAAAAGCTTTATTCAGCTGTTTAAGCACATTACAGACAGTCCATTTTCTAAAAGACTGCAATACAGAGCTTCAAAAGGATCTAAATTGCAGCGACGCTCATCTGTAACATGTTGTTTTCCATACACTAATGTGCTGCACCATGGGATTCACCCCGTGAGACTAATCATCATTCAGATTGTGTGACTGTTGTGAATCTGTTGGCATCGCCATAGTCACGGAAGAATTGAGATGTCCCAAATGAAGCAGAGGGAAAATGGCGAGGACAAGAGATAAAGCTCTTAAGCATCCTAACAGAAAGTTCTCATCCTTTATTTCCTCAGTTTGAGATTCTGAGCTGTGGGAGGCGCTATATGATGCCTTATATTAATATTATTATATTATTGAGTAGTTTATTTAAAATTGTAATCAGAATTTTAAACTCAAAGGCTGAGTCTAAAATCTTGCTCCACGGATGTACGTGATACTGTTGTATGCTTTAGGTTTTGTTTTACTGGGTTTTTTTATACTAGTGTACTGTAGTCTGTATTCTTATTATTATCTTCTTTTTTTTTATCTCAGCTGTTGTCACATTTCTATCTTCTATATTTTACTTGTTTTATATGTTACATGTCCTGCTGCTTTTGTTATGTATTGGTGAGAGCTAAGGACAATTTTATCCTCTGGTGGACAATAAAGTTGCACTCTACTCTGTTCTGTGTGCATGGACGTGTGCTGCAAGCAGAGGCCACTTGCATATTTTGTGAAGAAAAGATGGGCAACAAAAGAGAGAGAGCAAGACATAATGGCACAGTTCCAGCTTTGAGGGATTTTGCCTTGCAAGCTGCATTTCTGTCAACTCCAAAACTGCTGCTTCAACTTCCCAGACCTGTCTGACCACCAGTTCTGCACAAACACAACTAGCAGTAAAAGAGGAAGTGATTGCACTGTACACCCGCTACAGTAAAAACAAAGATATTATTTAAAAAGTATTGTTTTGATGTTTAAACTTTTCTGAATATCATCTGAAGGTGAAATTGAGTGACCGTGCTATTGTTGTTTCCAAGGCTATTACATACATTGTTAAGTGAATGCATTGACTGCACATGTTATTTGAATGGATGCCTGCTCCACAGCTGACACCAGCATAAAATGTGATGTGATTTCTAGTCTTGTTTTGATTTTATTGTTCTCGAGTGATACTGGGAAACAGGCCGTAATGGAAAGTAACTGTGCCGTGACGTTAATAACATAGTTATAATCTGTGTGTGTGTGTGTGTGTGTGTGTGTGTGTGTGTGTGTGTGTGTGTGTGTGTGTGTGTGTGTGTGTGTGTGTGTGTGTGTGTGTGTGTGTGTGTGTGCGCTTGTGTGTGTGTGCAACAGAGAGACAAGACACATGTGTCCTCCATCAGTTTATCAGCCCAGAGCACTCTGCTCAGGTTAAAGCACAGCTACTTTATAATTACTTTAATGTATTCTTATTGGAAAAGTATGCCTTTCTTTATAAAGAGTCCATTAATTGACTCTCTCCCTTTCCCCTGCTTCTCTAGTCCCTTCGCTCTCTCTCTCCCTCTCTCTCTCTCTCTCTCACACACACACACACACACACACACACACACACACACACACACACACACACACACACACACACACACACACACACACACTATATTGATCTTCTTCCTTTACATTACATTACATTCTCATTAGCATCAAGGGTATTTCATTTTTTTTCCAGCAGGATGAGAGCCACTTATTGGTGAAAGCAGTTCTATTAATCAACAACAACAGATTTGTCTTGTCATTCAAATAATGTTGTGATTAAAGTCTATCAGCATTAAAATTCCCCCCAAAACAATGAAAGCTGCAGGATGAATGCTTTCTTGTAATTACATTGATTGTTTCTGCATGAAAGCTGTGTGTATGGGGGTATTGCTAAAAGCGGAATTCCACTTGAAAACCACATTTTACACCTTGTGCTATTTTTTTAATGCATACATTTATGTAAATATTTTACATGCAAATTAGTCTCACTCAACCTTAGCAAACGTGTCCACAATCATGCACTGTTAAAGCTACACAAAGCAGAAAAAATAACTAAAACAGCCTCTTACCAGGCACCCTGTTTTTTGTGCACAAGTCTAAAAATAATGTATACAAAATTAAAAGGTTACTGTTCTCACCATTTTGACTACAGTCATAACTCTGCTCTCATCTGAAAGGAAACTCTATAAATGTAGAGCCAAAAAGTTAGAATGAGTATCCTGAAAATTGAGCCACCAAAGCTAAAGCGTCTGACAAGTGAGACAGTGTTGTTAAACATTGTTCTTTTTTTCATTTCTTTGCTCATTTTTTTTTTCATTTTTCTTATTTTACACATTTGCTAGGAAGACAAAATCGGATGCAAAGTGGTGCAGCTGTGACTGGTAAAAAGGAAATAGAAGCTTCCTGCGAGGCCCAACTCAAGGGGGTCATGTAAGGCGTGTAAACATGTCTTACTGGCATAATTAGGTTACCATATACAGTACACTTAAAACTGATATTGTTAAACTGTAATCAAATTAAGTTGTGCATGTGACAAATGTATAATTCATGGTTATTTGAATTTGAGTCTTTTAAAAAATGTGTTGTTGTTTCACATAAATCAGCAATACACTTAATTAAACTCAATAAGGCCTTGGTAGAGTTGTTTCTTTCTAGTGTGGATTTACATGGTAAAGATTCTGTATCTTTTTGGAGTGTGTATCAAATGTGATGTGTCTGGGTTAAATTAATATAATTTGCAATTAATTTGTGGGCATTTGGAGATGATGGTCTCCAGGACTGGTGTTTTTTTAGTTTTTGTTTTTTTTTACTGTTCACTAAAACAGAGAGATACAGTCATTTAACCTCCAGAGGTGATGCAATGGTTGCATAATTTAATTGAAAGATCTAGTCAAATGCTGGTACTGGTTTTGGGCAGTAATGCATCACTTAGTGATGCTTTACTGTAATGTCATGCTTTTCCTTGAAATTGAATAATTACTGCACAATTACTAGTCCCAATAATGCTCCATTACTTCCAAAATTTGGAGGTTGGCTAGTTTGTCATCTTACCCGTAGTTTAATGAAGGGTAGATAACAGCTTTGTGTGCATTCAGTGGAGAGATGGTGAAGAACATTAGCATGGTCCAGAGAAGGGAGTTGTGGAGACACAATCATGACTCCCTGCAATGGAGGTCTGTGAACCATGTAGCAGCCATGGAGGCTAAGCAAGCTGTTGATAGTCATACATATGTAGGCTTTGGAAATGTGTTACTTTAGACATACATTTACTTTTGCTGTTGAGTAATTAGTAAAGCAGTTAAATTCATTTTTCAATTAGTTATATGTAATGAATCGCGTATTACATTTTAACTACTACTCAGCAACACTGAAGGTTTTTGCAGTCTCGTGAAATTTTCCTTTTCAATCCAGTCTGTTGGAATAAGAGAGAATAAGAAAAACAATAACAACAAAGATTTAAACAAACATCTGCCCTCTTTTTTCTTCAAAAATTCAACAAATTGATCTATGTTTTCCTGTCTTTATTATCCAACATCCATCAATGTACAGCAAAGGAGATAAGTACACCAAACAACAGTTGTACTTTGTTGTGAATAGCGGAAACAATTTAGAGGAATTGACATTTCTAAGAACAAAATTCAAAGAGAGATTATAAAAGCATGTATCATTTCAGGAATGCACAAGAGTGAAGAATTGAAAGTGAAATAAACTGAATGACAATTCACTATCATGCATGTAAACCCCCTTAGACCCTGAAAAATATCAGAAGTAGGAGAGTGACCTATGGTCCCAGTAACTTAAAGTGTAGTGAACCACGTCTAACAGTCATATCTGAAGTTGCTCTCATGAACTGAAGCTACAGTCCAACCTTGCCACTACACTCTTTCATGTAGTTTATTAGCATATGGTCGACAATAACCACATCAATTCATATAGCTTTCTTTTGTGAACAACACGCTTGATGTACTATACCTACAAGTCTCAACCAATTCTTGACACAAGCAAACTTCAAGTGTCTGATAAATGGAGATCAGTACACTGATTGGCAAGTTCCTCATTGTTTCTGAGAACCAGCGGAAGGGTTTTTTCCTAAGGTCTCTAGAGAAAAACTATTCTAGTCTTCCCAACTCGTCTGGACTGATGCCAAGCCCACTGTGAAGTGCTAATATGGACAACTCTGTTGCAACAGTTGCCGGTGCTTGAATATTAGCTTGGTTTTGTATTGCAATGAAAAGCCAAACAAGAGACAATGGACCTTTCATTGTTTTGAGCTTGTACGTGTGGCATCTATGAATATTTTTTACATGTATTTTGAAGTAATAAATGGTTTGTTTATGACTGTTTCTTGCGGCTTGCAACTCCATGTCATCACAGTGCAAACTATCAGACGCCAAAGCAATGATCATTTGTCTTAAAAGATAAAGTACTGCAAGTGTGAAATGTGTGTGTGAGTTCTCATCAAAGTGGTAACAGCTGAAATGAGGAATTGGTCATGTTATCTTCACTCATCATCAACTTTGCTCAGACTGAGGCGTTAAAGATATTTCTTAGCAGGAAGTCAGAGGGTTTGAGAGAAAGAAAGACAGGGTTAGCTAAGCCTTTTAAATAGCAAGTTGTGAATAATGAAGCCTCCCTTTTGATCTGCAACAATAACCGGGTACATTCACATGCAAATAATATCAGTGTGGTTTGTGTGTTCTGTTTTCTTGAACTTCAAACTATATGCTCAAGCACATTACAGTTACAGTATTGGAAAGCTGATGAACATCTGATGCTGTGTATGCATGTTTCTGGCTTTTCCTAAATGGCCTTAAAATATCCTTTGCATTTTTCATCTTGCTCTCTTTGTCAGATTGGTTTAGCTGTTTTTTTTTTCTCATTCTCATGAGTCAAAGCCATCCAACCAAGACTTCCATCATACTGTGATTTGACTCATGATCCAAGACAAGTAAAGTAATGGACCTTTCAGATAACATGCACTGACATGAAGTCTTTGAAGTCATGTTGAAATGACGAGTGTGAGTAGCATGAATGTAATGTAGCATGCAGGTACTTAAAGGCAGTGTGGGGACTCGTAAAGGCCACATGTCCTCGGGAAGAAACTCAGAGAGTATACAGTACTCACTTTATAGAAGACATTTAATGCTTCAGTTAAAACAGATATGAAAAGCATGTCTGACTCAGAATCAGAGTTCTGTTTTTCAGGAACTGGTATTGATAAGAAAGAGAAAAAGGGCTTTAAGTAGTGATGCAAACTCAGCGAAAGTCATATTTTATTTATAAAATGGTAGTTTGTTCTTCTAATAATTGCAGTCACATGTTTAAACATATATTGTGTGACTTACTGTACATTTCATTTAAAAATGTACTTTAAACTGGCCAACAGCACAACACAACAGATGAGAGAGGGGGTGTGCTACACTTTGTAATTTATCTATTGTACACTGTGATAAATGTGTGTAAGTAATAGTCTGATTGTGTAACCAACATGGGCGTAGGCTCATGATAGAAATATTAAGAAACACTAACGTACGTCAAATAGCTTTATTGGTCCCTTTTACAGAATAACAGATACCCATCTCTGTTTCAGCAACATAGTCAGAGTCATAGTTGTGTCATTAGTGGTTTAGCTCATATTGTTTCATTTCAAAACATATTAACCATGTCATTATATCTAGTTACTTTTGTCTGTGTAAAAGGACAAATATATAACCAATACTTTAAATGAAAATATGATTATTCAACAACAACAACAACAAAAAGAAAATTCTAGAAGATGCAGACCTTACCAAGATCTGTGAGCTCCACTAAATGTATGCTAACTTTGTGAATGATATTGGACAATGACAACATATGAACATGAGTAACTCATCAGGAAAGGGAAAAGGTTAACTCACCACTGTCCTCTGACCACTGTAAACTGTTCTCCTTGCTACCTGCCCAGTTGAAGTCTTCAAATTGGAAACATTGGAATAAACATCAAGGAAAGGGGCAAGGGATTAAAACCAGCTAGAATTCCAACCACATTCACAGCATCAGTTTCCAACGGGATATCAGGAATATAATGTCCTATATTTCACTGAAACCTGGCTAAATCCTGGAATACTAGACAGCATCATTAAACCAAGTATTTCTATATACCAATTTCATAGAAAAAAGGAGAACATTAATAAGGATTGTTGTGACAGTGGGAATATTACAATGAGTTATTGTCAAACAAACGCAAACAGTTTCTACCAAGAGAATTAAGTCAGTCATTATCAAAGTGGTCTACATCCCATCACAGGCGAGTACAGTAACTGCCTTGTGGGAGACTTTAACTTTTCACAGACTGGTAGTCCTGATGCTACGCTTCAATCAGGCAAACCTTAAGAAGTTTATACCTGACTACTATCAACATATTAACTGTGCCATAAAAGGAATAAACACACTGAATCACTGCTACACGCCATTCAAAAACATTCATATAAACAAACTACAATGCATGTCCCCAGTGATGTCAGAGGTCAAGAAATGGTCCGTGGTGGATTTAATTTATGAAACAACAGAAGAAATTGTCCCCTAAACTACAGTTAAATCATTCCACTACGGGTCTTCAGTGGAGAGGGTGGACAGCTTAGTAGAAATATCTTGGTGTCCACATCACCAAGGACCTGATCTTGGTGTTGCATACTGACTCAATGGTGAAAAAGGCAAGGCAGAGACTGTTTCACCTTAGACGCTTGAGGAAATTCTGGGTATTCCCTCACCTACTAAGGAATTTCCTCTCATGTACCATTGAGAGCATCCTGACAGGGAACATCACTGCCTGATATGGAAATAAAGGGCACCAAACACGACTGCAAGGCCATGCAAAGAGTTGTGTGTTCGGCTGAATGTACAATACCTGGCGCTCTACCCTGCCTAAAGGATATTTACACCAAGTGCTGCAAGAATAACGTGAAAAAATTCATTAAGGATCCCAGCCACCTGTATAACGGCCTTTTCTCACTGTTGAGGTTGGGAAGAAGGTAGCAGTTAGACAAGGCCAGCACTGAGAGGCTCAGAAACAGCTTCTACCCTAAAGCTGCTAGGATCCTAAGTGAGGTTACTGTCTAAATCTAAATCTAAAATTTAAAGCTACAATAATTGCTTTTTTTTTTTGTTGTTGGGGTTTTTTTGGACGGTTTACCGTCATCTGTCTTTTCATGCATGTTGTTTTTAATAATCTGTGTAGGCTTTTTCCATCTCTGTTCATCAATGCTGCAAATATATGTAATTCCTTTCCATGGAAAATCTTGAATATATGACCTCTTGAACGTTTTTCTCCGTCACAGTCAGATAAAGTAAATTATTTGACTACCCTGTCTATAGTTGAGTATAAATGAGTAATCTAATCTAATCTAATCTAATGTTATCTAATCTAATCTAATGTTATCTAATCTAATCTAATCTAATCTAACCACACGTGTTTTTCTCAAAAGATAGTGTACACGTAACTGCTAGAGAGTTATGAAACTGTGCCCCCTCAAAAAAGTGGGTGCACCACGTGCCACTGCACTCAACCAACACACTTTGAAGATATGTTCATTACACCCACCTTTGATTGATAATAGTGCAGTCAGGTCAACTGTGTGAGGTCACTTATCGGAAAATGTACCCAGGAATAGAAAAGAGAGTTTAACGGAAACTATATATTTTCTGCAACAACATCAATGCCAGTGTTTCAAGGTGTGTAATATCCTGAAAGTGATATCTGACAGAATAAGCACCAAATAAAGGTTTCAGCTGCAAGCGCAAGAGCTACATAGAGGAAATGTGTGACTGCACTGTGTGTGATTGATTAACCACTGATACTTGTGTTTACTTGGCAGATCTTGAGGAGACAGTATTATGAAACCAAAATATGTATCCTTATGGAGTCCAGAAAACAAGATTGTGTAATGTGAACTCTTTTCTGGGGTTACATTTCAGGCTAATCATATATGTATGTGTTTCTGTATTTTGTAAGCTTTTAGATGATTCTTCATTAGGATTAGGGTTAGCTAAATAGCTAAATTTAAAATGAACTTCACAACCAGTAACAACATCTGCGTGATAAGGGCAAATAATATGAGAGGGGCGCAGCATTTTAGAGGCTGTAAATTAAAACAGCTGATCATGCATTAAAGAAAAAATGACATACAGTGTCACCATGGACAGAAAGGGGAAACTGAACTTGTCACAGAGGAAACTCCCACAGAGTTCTCGACAGTGTTCATGAGGAGCTGGCTGACAAGAAGGAAGCTATGGTGACAGACAGGCACACAAACAAAGGGAAATCTTCATAATATACGGTACGTAATCTGTGAGATTTACTTCATGTAATTTTGTGGATGGTTGAGTATGTGTGAGCTTGTGTGTTCTGTGCTGTGTATACTGTTTAATTTTAACTTTTCATATCACAGTTTCATTATGACTTTAAAGCTATAAATATCACTGTACATAAGTGTTCATTTGCGGCGATATTCATGTAAATTCAGCTCTAATTTTCTTTGATCATATCAGGATACAAACATTTTTATCTGAAAGCTGTAAGTCAAAGGCAGCTGGGCTTGCTCTTTGGTCTTCATTAGAGCAGGTAAAGCCTTTTGAAATGTTGTGAAATGTGCTGATGACTCAGATATGAGCTAAATTACTGTGAATTTCTAGTAACAGACAAGAATTGTGGAAGTTAGTGAGATGATTGGACAACACACTGTCACAACATCACTATATAAAATGTAAAAAAATAGACCATATAATCTAAAGTATCAATAAGAAAAAACACACACATTACAGTTATATAAGTAAATGATAATAGATTTGTTCATGGACATACTGACATTTGACCACACTAGTGCATGGTTCATGTCAATTATAATGAGAGCAGCAAAATGTGCATCCTAAAATAAAGTGGATTGATTGTATTGGGCTCTTAAATAGTTTACTATCTGTGATTTCATTTCAGATCATCTGAGTGGGTATATTCGCTCCAAATATTTTCAAACATACTGGTTTTGAACTTCCAGTGGGAATTAGCCCTAAGAGTCCGTCCATTCTTGATTGAAAGCTGTGTTTTTGCTGTCTGCATTTCTCTTTTCAGAGCACATCATGTAGAAAAAAACCTTTCTTTGGCTCGTTGTATGGCTCTGATCGTCAGCAGTGCCCATTCTTATGGTTTTATTATTATGGTGTACACAAAATCTGAAACATAAATATTTTTTGGTGAAAGCAGGGACTTGAGTGTTTAATGAACACTCACACTCACACTGATCCAAATTCAATGTCAGATTCAGAGAAATGTTCCACTCCAGTGGCAGAGGATGGTCACCACTTCAACTGAGCTGAGTGGCTCACTATTCACTTGTTTATTCAGAGTTTATTTGTGTTGCACGTCCAAGCCTGCCATTTGAAAATACTTTTGTCTGACTTGCTTGTACAGCCCTGATCTCTGGCCATGCTCATGACATGCATTCGCAGAGCCCTGAAGCCCCATCCCACTGCTACACAAAGCATGTTTGCTTGTTTATTCAGAGTTTATCCATATTAAATGTGTTGCATGTCCAAATTGCACCAAAAAACTCTGCATGCCCTTAAGTCCGAAGCAATACTTCCACCAAGTGTGTGGTTGATTGGATGAACAGTTGTGGAGTTATGCGAAGCAAAGACAGAGAGATACAGAGTCCTTCCTATATAATTAGATGAGGAAGTTTTCTGTGTATGTGCGTACGTTTGAGTTAATCTCAATTGTCTCTAATTTTACCCAGCAGTCTCTTATTAGCATCAATGTTAAACCTGCCACTTTGCTCTTCTGCATCACAAACAAGAAAAGGTTGAGAAGGTCTTCTGGGTTTCAAAGTCATTGTTGAATTCCCACATTCTTCTAATGGGGAATTCCCCAACCAGCTACTGTAAACCGCAGCCAAAAACACAGAAGTAGAGGTTTGGTATGCCTGACTGACCCTTAAAATCCCTTAAACTGAGCTGAAATTATCCCCCACATTAACACCCTTTTTATTGTGTTTTCACTTTATCTATTCAAATTGTCTCACCTTTCTTTAAGTGCGTATTCTGCATTTTTTTTTGAATATTTAAAAACTGTGAAAATGGTCAAACATTAAGGTTTCCACAAGTTATTCTACAAAAATATATTTTTTTAAAAATGTTGTATTTAGTTAGAGATCTACATTGTTATTATATATATATATCAAATATATTACGTTATTATTGTTGGAAGATATTTTTTTCATTTTCATCAGCAAGCCAAAATAATCACAATAAGCCATTTACATGTCACTAATAAATCGTTTTTCAACATTTCTTACGCTTTGCTCTGTAGGTATAATGAATTGTGGAAATTGTTAATAAATGCTAATAAGTATTACCGTTAACCTAACTAATAGTGGAGCTAAATGATAGTTTGTGAATTTTAGGGTGCAGGAAGGATGTAAGTCTTCTATATTAAATTACACTGTTGTGTTACATGTGTTGGCCACTTATTGAGGCTTTTGAGTGCAAGTAATCACATTTTAAAGAAAACTGAATGCATAAAAAAACAACCTAAAATAAACTGGCCACTTTCTGAAAATGTAATTTGCATTATAGCTTAGGAAATGAATTGATTTTAAAAGATTATATTGATCTTAGTTAAAACAAAAACAAAAAAATCACTTTTAAAATGCTCTCATGTAATTGAGCAAAATTGAAAGAATGTTTTCATATTAATGTGTCTGTATTTTACAACCTTTGGTAACTCCGTCCAGTTCATTTGAGGACCACTCTGTCCCCTGATACTCAAATATTATTTAAACACAAAATTTGAAAAAGAAAGATGAAAGTTGCTTCAATGCAGTTTAATGAGACATCCACCATTTAATCATTAAACTGCATCTAAACCAGCAGCTGTTTGAGCGACAACAGCCCCTGTTTATTGGATGTGTGCGTCTACTACAGTTTTGAAATACATTTAAAAGTGCCTTTTTCTTGGTAGAGATTCTCCCATTTTAAAGGTGTAATAATTTCCTGCAGAGTGCGATGAGCATCAGGCTGTAGATTTAAACCGAATGGTAAAACCACTCATGCGTGCCACCAGTGTTTGTTTTTTTACGTTGGCACCATGTGTTTTCTTTTTTTATCAAGACCTATAACATGTGAGAAAGAGAGATAAGAGGCAGGCGGATGTGTGGTGACATCCCACAACAAGCTCATAGGCAAAGCGGAAGTGAGTGCAGGCAGTGTGGTCATGAGTCATTTCTTCATTATTTCTAGTAAATGAACTAAATTCTCACTCTGTATATATCTCTCTCTCCCTCTCTCTATCTTCTCTGTATATTCCCTACCTTGCCTGTCACCTACAGACTTTCTTGATAACGTGAATACACGGAGTTAAGTGATTCCTGTGATCAACTTAGAAAAAGGGGCTCCAATTGCCCTACATGTCCCCTGGAATGATGCCTCTCTTCTGGGTCATGATTTGGTCAATGCTCCCTCCTTTGGTTCTCCTCTCTGATCTGGATCATTGTACCATTGATGAGAGCAGTAGCTCACAGAACGGTAAGACTATGCAGTATTCATCTGACAAAATACACCTCAGGATGGTTTTAGAGTCTATCGAATCTTTTACTTTGTTTTTACTTATGTTTCTCTCCCTACCCAGTTTCTCCATTGCTGGAATCCTTACAGTGCCATAATGATTACGAGTCCTACGTCTACTGCCAGTGGATGGATGCGTCAAACCTAAACACAACACTGTGGTTCCAAAACAAAAGGTACAAACACTTTAGGAGAGCGAGGTGACAAGGAGGTTTAGCATGGAGGATTAATCAATCTAGAGCCATGGTTTTCTGACCCACTGCTCTGTGTCCATGTCCTTGCAGAAAGAAGTGTGAGCCTTACAAAGCTGCAGTCAAGCACACAGAAGAGCATGGAATTGTCCGGTGCAGATATGAAACTAAGTTGTTTGCGATCGGCATCAGCCACACTGCCTTCTTCCTCAACAATAAAACCCCAGCCCTCTGCTTATCAGAGCCACGCAGGGCTCTGAATCTCTCGCAGCACTGTGAGTTAACATGACATCTGTCAATAATAGCAGTAACATTTACTGTGATAATTATCTTATTAAATCATGCAATTTAGTATAAATATTTACATTTTGTATGGAAATAATATTTGTTGTATTTTTGTGTTTATGTTTGTCAGTGAGAGCGCGCCCACCAGTGAATCTGTCCGCCTATGATTCAGGTGATGGAGGCCGTTGGCTCAAATGGTTCAGCCCCTACCCTTCCTCCTCTTCCCTGAGCAAAAACCTCAAATACCAGCTGAGCTACAGGCCAGACAGACTGGATGACTGGACTGTAAGCATCAAACACGCATACTGTGCTACCAGATTTTAGCCAAATGACACTGAAAAACATTGTTTTTGAAAGGTTTTCAGAATCCCAAACTTTTGTGGGCTTGTTAAGCACTTGTAGGTGGTTTGCTAATCCAGTTTGATGCATGCAAAATGGGTGTTCTTAATTCTACATCTATGACCAAACAGTGAATGTGGAAACAATAACTGTACCAAACTGTACCTCTTTGTAAAACATGACTCAACCTCCATCACACTCTTTTTCTTTTTCTTTCTCTTTCTGCAGATTGAGAATGTCACAAATACCACTGTGAAAATGGAGAAGCGATCGTTGCTTGCAGGTCGCATGTATGAAGCTAGGGTGAGGGCCCGGGCCAGTGTGGGTCAGTGGAGCGACTGGAGTCATGTGGTGACATGGCAGACTGAGGAAGGTGAATCAAAAACTGTAGTCCCCCAACAAAATTGCGAAGCATTTCCTATATGTGTAGGGGATTGAGCTTTAACTTTGACAATTCTGACTGAGTAAACCATTTGGCTTGCATATTTAATGTCCTGGACCGAAATCCTTTTCTTCTGATAGGAAACCTGCTCCTTATCTTAGCTCCTCACATTTCTAATCTTCTCCCTCCGTCCATTTTCATAGGAGCCCAGAAAAACTCTGGAGCTTTGCTGATGTTGTTATTAACTTGCTCTCTCTTGCTGTAGATGCTGGGCAGTTTCCCATTTTGCATTGTGTGCTGGATGGAGAGAAGGAGGTGATGTGTAGCTGGGAGGTGAACAGTGAGCTGGTTCATTTCATTACCTACCAGCTGACCTGCACCAATCAGACTGCATTGTAAGTCTAGCTGCATACGTGTGTATGTGTGTGTGCTGGAGGTCATGTTTACATGTACAGTATGTGGAGGTGTAAAGCTGTTCTTGACAACACCATCTGGTTGAAGTTGAACAATCTAGCTATCCATTTGTTCAGTCATCTGACCATTCCTCTTCTTTTAATCCCTGCCTCCAGGTCTGTGAGATGCTGTAATAACACAAAGATCACTCCTGACCTCAGTAGGTCCGTGCTGAGGTACAGCTGCTCACTGAATGTCACAGACCCTGCACATCTGCTGCTGGAGCTTAAACCAACACACAGTGCCAAGAGTTTTAGCACCTCCCAACACAGTGAGTGGACTCAAGAGAGAGGGCAACAAACATCATAACAGCAAAAGATTTGGGGGTGGTGTGGGAGGGATAGTGGGGGATTAGCGGGTTAAGAGATAGTGTGACATGTCCCACCAAGAAAAATTGCACACAATAAAACTGCAGGAGCTGCGCACAGGCACTGAGCAGAAGTACTGTGATGTGATTGAGTGCCCCCACCTAGTGTTTGAATGGCACAACTGCACTCCATCCATGTCTGCTGATTAACAGATTATCAGATAAGATAAGAAGTTACTGTGGTAATTGTGGTTTTGAATATCTGCTGCGTATATACTATACGTAAAAAAAACCTTTTAAGAACTACACACCAAAAGATGAATCAACTTTTTCTGCATGACTAATCGCCAGAATCTAATCTCTTTGTCCACAGTTCGTCCCTACTCACCAAAGAATGTAACGGTGAAGGAGGCAGGCAGTAACTGGGTCGTGGAATGGACTGAACCGCCCAAATCTCGTGACATCAGGCTGTATTATCATGTGCAGTATTACAGCAAGCAGAATCAGGTAAGAGACTTTGATACAGATGTTAGCTTGTTTTTCCTGTCCAACTGTGAGCTCTTGACACCAACTCTGAAACGTATTTAGCTATTAATAATGTAGCTTGAAATTCATATTCATTTTTAAAAATTGTTGATAGTGTGTACTGGATTTCATTTTTAGTTGTTTATCACACAGGAATTCTACAATATGCTGATATCTTACTGGACTGTGTTTTACATATTGTCTTTATGAACTCATCATTAAAAAGTTTGATTGTAATAAAGGAACATTAAGCTCTACAGTCCATCTAAGTTTTGCTGTGTTCTATTGATTCTAAAGTTACAGTAATACTTGGTGCATCTATGTCATAAAAAGCAGAGAAACAAACACATAGTTGTAAAAATGTATAATGATTTGTATTTACATTCTTCCATTAGGATTCGTTTACCCTGCTGAACATTTCAGAGGGCTCCATTTCCGTGACCATCCGGCAACAGTCTCTGGCATCGTCCCAGCGCTACCATGTCCAAGTCAGGTCTCTGGTCGTCCCAGGAGATGATCAGAGTTATAAGGGAACCCCCTCTGAATGGACTGATCCAGTGGAATGGACCTCACATGCAGGTACTGCACAGAAGCAGCAGGCACACAAATACAGGTGGTGCTCACACAGTCCAAGGAAGGAAATAATAATTAAAAGAGACTGTCATAATCATCATTCCTTCTATCTTGTGTCCCATGACAGCCCCCTGGTGGTCCCCAATCTCCTTGATCTATTTCTTCATCAGTGTGTTTGTGACTACTGTCTTCTGCGCACTCTACTATACCATCCCAGCTTGTCAAAGGTGCATTATTCACACTCACTTTATTCATTTTTGTACACTTAACTACTTCCTTTATGTTTGTCAAACCAATAAGTAAAAACACTTTTATGGTAAATCTAACTCTTTATGTGGCATATTTTGAACAAATAGGAGAGTAATTCTGTGGGTGGAGTCAGTTCCTTCTCCGGGCAAAAGCAAAATCCTTTCTGAGATCAAGGTGAGACAAGGTGGATAATTCTTCTGTTTGTCTAACTCAATCACTTCTTTCCATTTCTGCTCTAAATTATTCAGCATATTGGTGTTTATCGGATTGTAGTTAGTCATGTATAAACAATTATTTTTGTTTTTGTTTTTATTTATCCAGTCTGCCACCAGCCGGACCCTCATGCAGAGTGAGAACACTTACATCTGCAAAGTGCTGAGCTTGGACAGCTTATCTACATGGTAATACGTTGCACATATGACATTTCCAGACAGATAACAATTCTTCTATCATAGATGAAAAAAAACAGTAGTGATGATATACAGCTGCGAGAGAGAGAATAGTGTGGAAAAAGCCATAATATTCAGGACAGACTTATTTGTGGCCAATCAACTGGCATATCTCCTGAGACATGAATATAAAATGACAAGTCTAATGATGTGTTGATGCATGTATCAATAAATTACTGACAAAAGATTTTCTTTTTTCTCCCTCCTTGCAGCTCCTCAGACACTGCACTGTGGCCAACCAAGGACAAGCATTTGGAGCAGTACAGGGACTGCTGGAACTGTGATAACCTGGTCCTCTCTGCTGAGAAGGTTAATGGATCTGACACGTCTTCCATGAGCTTCAGTGGGCCATATATCTTCTGTCAGGTCAGTTATTGTCATTTGTCAGGTGTGCAGATGCAGAGAATTTCTCTCAAACACTCAGTATCAGCTAATGGTGATCATTATATAGAATAAAGAATGCAGGGACAGGCATTCATTCCTAAATTTAAATGAATAAGAAGAAAAACAATAAATGTCACACTGAGCAGCATTGTGTCTATCTGACATGCAGACACCAGAGCCAAACTGCAAGTCAGCAGAAGACAAGGGTGACGAGAAAGAGGAGAAAAGGGAAGAAACCTCTTCACATGACACTGCATCCCCTTCCCCTGTGAATTTTACTCTTTTTGGGGAAGGTTATGTGTGTCTTCCCAACCGCAGCGCCTCCAGGTCCACACAGGATTTGGTAACTTACAGTGATGCCAACACAAGCACACACATGCACAACAACAACCAACTGTGCCCAGATAACACACAGAGGTCGGATAACGTGGACATTCAGCCGGGCCTCATCGAGCCCACCAGCGGCCGCCAGCCTCCAGCCTACACCTCGGGACCTTTTACCCCATGGCCTCAAGGGGGCACTGTACAGGCCTCAGGGTACTGCCTGCTCCCACAGCCTTCATGAGAGCAGCACAGTAATCCACAACATGCAAGGGAAGAGCATATGAAAGGAGGACTAAATGAAGCTTTTTCCTTGTTTATTCATAAGCATTCCACCTTCTCTCAACCTTCTTCTGCTTTCTTGTTAAAAAATGCAACCACATATATTGTATCATGTTAGAGATGACTTTTTCAGAACCCCTTCATTGTGTGTGACCTAACATCAGGTCAGACGTCTGACCAATGGAGGGCAATAGTGAGCTGAGCCTGCGAGTGCCACCATCTCTGGTGCCACTGCAGATGGACTGGCGGAGATGAAGATAGATTTCAGTGCTGCACACAAAACAATTCTTTCTGTCTGAACTTCATTACACATACTGGGTCTGCATGAAATAACAGGATCACCTTACATACAACAATATTACGTAATACAACAGCCCATAAAAAATGTATTCATAGATGTTTCGTTTCTTCTTTTCTTTTTTTGAGACTGCGTCAGAGAGATTCATTGAAACTTTTCCAGAAAATGAAGATCATTAACAGAACTTACTGCTTCCTGTTTTACATATACCACAAATGCTTAAGAAATGTTTTGAAATCTAATGACGTTTAATGCATTTCATGAGAAAAAGCTTGCTGATTGCCATGTTCGCTGCGGTCATGTAGCTATGCATGTTTGCACAAAGGTGTGTGAGTTTGGACCTTGTTGCCAATGTTGTAACCTAAGTGTTGCTGAATGTATACATTCAGTATGCTATCTACTTTGTGATGTGATGTTATTGCTGTGTTAAGTGGCACCAGTAATGTAACTGTATGCAGGTTTTTAGCCAACAACTGAGGCCTGCAGGGACATTGGAGATGGAATAAGAAAGTACTGGAATATATTAAGGGTAACTTTACATGAAATGTGCCATCTTCTTCAGGTGTGTTTGAGGCCTGTTTAATGCTAGTAAAGGATCATGAATGAGTAAGCTCAGTGAAATAATGTGAGTTTGTAATGGTTCTCAATGTTTACTGCACTTTTGTATTGTGATAGTGATTTAAACTTGTAAAAAAAAAAAAATCTATGTTATATGAACTTTGTTTTGTTTGGATTTTTTACAGTCCATAACTTCTCCAGAATTAAATACTGTATTATCTGTTTTGCTATGTCTGTCTGTCAAACTACTTATTAAAAACTACTAAACTAATAATTAATTTACAATTAATGTACATACACTATGATAAAACTTTAGTAAAAAAGTAAAATTACAAGCTAGCTCCCTTTAGCACGAGTTTAGCTAGGTTTGTTTCCCTGTCATGATTGAACTGTCTCATTTACTTATGGAATAACTACATATCAAGAGGCCATTGTCGTTGTTATTTGTGATGAAGATATTTTTTTTTTCACTTACGGGTAACAGCAAATATAACTTATATTCTTCTAACAAGCACTTTTAGCCGTGGCTATCCTGCCAGTTAGCTACTGCTCTAGATAGCCTATATCTCTTAGAATAGCTCTGTAGTTGTCTTTCTAAATAACAAAAGAAAGCAGTTTAGTCCCAACCAGAGTGCAATACAAAGCCAGAATGCAATAACTACAGAACTGGTTAATGTGGTGTGGCTTGGGTTTTATCTATATTTTGCTGTTACTGCAAATTAAAAAAGTTGTTTTTACACGTTTTCTAAAACAGACCTAAACCAATTTTGACCAAATGTGCAGTTACTGAGTTTTGGGTTTGAAGGGCAGAAATGTAATTTCTGTCTTTGGACATGACAACAAAAGAGCACATGATCATCATCCATCTCTGTCTCTTTCTCTAATGTACAAAATTCTACTAGGAGCTACATGAGTATGATTTATAATGATTTATAACAAACTCACAACTTACAAAGTATGACTAAAAAGATGGTAGCTCAAGTCTCTCTTCCTTATCTTCTGCTTAATCAGCTTTTATCAATGGGGATCATTTTTTTCTGTCTGACATTTTTTGTTCTTAACCTTGTGCACTCTATCTCTCTATTTTCGTAACAAACACACACACACACACACACACACACACACACACACACACACACACAAATTCACATCGTTATCTAATTTATTGCTCTGTTTATTTGCACATCTGTCTAGCCTTACAGTGTTCTGCAGAGTATTCAGTCTCTTAGCAAGTGTGAGTGTGCATATGCTTATGTACAGCATACATGTAGGACATTACACCATAATGTAACTGTAACCATTATTATCATGAACATATTGTGCTTTAGCAATGCATACGTCTTTCTTGTCTCTGCAAACAGAAAACAATGCTGGAATTCCAGGCACGCTGATATCAACTTCCTGTGTTTTCAGCACATCGCTAGGTAACTTCCTGTCTGATGAGGTTTGAGGAGCAGTTTGACACACACCAACTGAGTCACGATGCCCGCCAAGATGTTAACATGCTCATTTATTTGGCCTTGACCATGGTGGTGGGAAGGGAAGGTGATTTGATGTGTTTTCCCTGCATTCCAGTCTTTTTCAGATTCTCAGACCCCCAAAAAGCAGTCACATTCCACAGTCTCACAGTCAGTGTTAGAGGGCTATTGTTCCCTCTGACTGACTGACTGACTGACTGACTGACTGGCTGACTGACTGACTGACTGATATCTATACTCATTAGTGGGGAGAATAAAGGGGATAGGTAAAAGGACAAAGGTGGGTGTTAATGGAAAGACCAGCATAAGTGTGCATGTGGTAGATGAGGGGTTGTCATTTGTGTACAGCACGTCCCTGTCCTTTGTCGTACATAAAAACAGGAAAATAAAAGTGCTGGAAGGTGTAGGGAGTGCGTGGCGCCACACGGATGCTTGTGTAACCTCCTGTTCAAAGGCCTCCTGTTTCCTCATGACTGTACATCAGGGAATCCAGACAAAACTGAAACCCAGATGATCATGGCAAAGACGCCTCTTCTCGGGAGCAGATAGACAGATAGATAAGTTACAAAGTTGGGAAGACACAGGTGAAAACAACCTTGCTGCAACATGCATGTATGTTCTGACACATTTTAACGTATCATTTTTTAATTTGGTGGTTTATCATCTAAAAGCTGGTGGTTTACCATCTAAAATGCACATTCATGGAATAATCAGGACATTTTCATGAATAGATGCAACAATGAATGTGTCAACACTCTTACTTGCCTCAGCTGTAGTATCTTAAATTCCTGCCTGTCAACTGAAGCATGTTTTTAATACCACAGATGAGTGAAAACCATCCCTCCGATCCACTAAATGAGATAGGAGGAAAAATACAACATGAACAGGCTTTTAGTTAAGTAACATTGAAGCTGCCCCTGTTCTGCATGGATGCACATTCCCAGAGGTCCACCACATGTTTAAATGCCTGCCTGCCTTCTCACACACACACACACACACACACACACACACACACACACACACACAGAGAGAGAGAGAGAGAGAGAAAGAGAGAGAGAGAGAGAGAGAGAGAGAGAGAGAGAGAGAGAGAGAGAGAGAGAGAGAGAGAGAGAGAGAGAGAGAGAGAGAGAGAGAGAGAGAGAGAGAGAGACTTAGGAGGACACTTCTTTTCTTTACATTCATTCCCAGGAGACTTAACCATTAGCTACTACACATCTCAACCAAACCTTTACCCTAACCTTATCCTCAAATTTAGTCTTTATGTTTGATTTATGTAGGAGTATTTGACACTTTTTACTTGTACTCTTCTACATCTTAAGTAAATAACCCTGTAGATTGGGAACTACTTAAAATTAAGTCTACGTTGACCAGCTGCAATAGTGAAAGGATGATTAGTATCTGATTATAAATGTATATCACTCACATGAACCATTTTAGTAGATTCTGCTGATAATACTTCAGTGCTTACTTTCTGAATACAGGACTAACATCATTGTATAAGTACTTACTGAAGTAAAGGTTCTGAATACTACTTCCAACACTCCATGCATTGGGCAAAAAGCTGCATAAACCCTGGAGAGGTCACACATAGAGACAAACAAACACCTTCACAGTCACTGTTACGGGCAACTTGATCACCCAAGTTCACCTTACCTGCGTGTTTTTGGAGTACATATCAGCTAAACATGCAAAATCTAAAGAGAAAGGCTTTTGTAAGCTACATCAGGCTCAAGCCCTGGACCCTCTTGTTGTGAAGTGACGGTGCTGACCATTTGTGTCACCCTTACAAGCACCACATTACTTAGTACTTAGTGAGTTTTTTCTGGGCCATAGCTGGAATTAATTGTCGGTTCTTTGGATTTTCATTCATCATTATATTTTTCCAGTGGATATTTGCTGGTTAGGTAATAGTGTTGTTGAGACTCAACAAACCATATCGCCCTTTAAGGTCAATCAGTCAGCTATGAACCATCCTGTGTCTTTAGTCACAGTCTCTGGTCCCTCAGAGAAACTCCCACACTGCCATGGTGATTGACCCCTGTGTGTGTTTGAATGAGAGCGAGCATGCCTGTGTGTGTTTGTCACAGTCAACAAGCCTCCACGCACCTCTCTTCCCTGCTCTTGTTTGATGTCCGCGGGGGGTGGGGAGCTGCTCGGACACCCGCAGAAAGCAGGCATCCCACCTCGATGATGAATTTGGAGACAGTGTGCTGTTTAGAAGTAGAACGTCTGTGTGAGATTGACAGTAGGGCAACGGGAAGTATTGCATGAGTACCTGAATACACATTAAGTTTGAGGAGTCACATACAGGATTAAGGATGAGATGCGGATGCTAGAGAGCTTTCTGTAAGCTGTTATTTGAGATTCAGCATTTAAGATCAGACCCAGTGACTTATGCAAAATATGTTGAGTAAAGACCGAGATCAAGCCCAAAATATGAAAGTATGAGAAATGGATTATATCTGAGGATATAATCAAATCATTTGCTTCAATGCCAATCTTCGTATTATTCTGTTTAGACAGATGACTTCTTGACTCGATCATTAGCATACATAGCCATGCAGCTAGCTGCTGAGTTGGGGGTTTTTTTTCAGCCAAGTCAAGTAAGTAAATGTGAAAAACAAACCAAGTGTGTGCCAAAGTTCACCTACTGTACATTTTGTCCGATTAAAACGAAGCTCATGGTGCATCACTAGGGCTGAGAACTCAATACAAGGTAATTCTGCACTCATGTGAATTAAAGGAATTAATATGATGTCTCTGGAGAGCTGAAGATGTGTAGACATCAACATGCCAAACAGGCTCAGTGAATAAATGCACCTGTGCTCATGAAGGGACAAGTATGCTGTCATTAAAAGTTCAAATTTTGTCCTTGTAATTTCTAATGTGTCAGGTTAAGAAGCCCCACCTGCTTTTTGATTATAAGATGCTGTACATAGCTTAAACAGCTAAACTCTAAATGGTCCATAACACCTCAGCGTTCAGATCTCATGCGAACTGCCATATGAATTGGACACACTAATAGCCAAGGTTTGTTTTTAAAATCAGTTTTCCTCATTAATTTTTGGTCGCAAATCGCAAATGCATCTTCCATAGAAAAATCTTTGGCCATTTGTAATAAAAATATAGTGGAAATACTATAGAAGGGAAATTGATGAAGACAGAAAAAAAACACGAAACCAAGCAGATTTAAGCACATTAGCTTCTTATATCCATATGAAAAATAGCATTAGGTGGCAAAGTTATCACAAACATTCCTTATTTTTGTCATAACTCAAATAAAACAGACAGAATCAGTAACAGTTGTAAGTTGGCACAAAAACGTACATATTTTCAATAACTTAAGGTGTTTTTGGCTGATTATACATTATTGGACACAGAATAGCATCACCACTGTGGTTCAACTTGTTGTCACTAATGGAAAAATAGACAAAGAACAATATCTACAAAGTTTGACATTTTTGACCCTGTCAAAATCATTGTGATGCAGATTAATTTAAAAAATACAGTGGGGGCAAAAAATATGTTGCAGTAAAGTGTTTCTTTTTCTCCCTCACAGAGTTTGAAAAGAAAGGAATGTGATTGTTCCTACCAAAAAGTAATCAGTGGAAGAGAGACATCTCTACCAATAAGATAAAGAGACAGAGGACAGATGTACTTCTATATGAGTACTGAGATGCATGACAGAAGTGTAGGTGTGGGCACAAGCCCACAGACACACAACACAACATAAAACAAACACACATGCACACATTTTCTGTCTTAGACATTAAACACTGCATTATACTGGGAGGTCAAAGAAGGTTTGGTCTTGTTCTGTCTTTCTTTAACTAACCAGACTTTTTGATTGTTACATTGTTTTTGCCACATTTGTAAAGAAATGTGGCAAACACACTAATGGTTAATCCACAGTAATGGTAGAGATAAATAAATAGGAAACATACTATAGCACACAGTAAGGTCACAGGTGTAACGCTATCACCTATTACTATTCAGAAAGCTCATTACTCTTTTTCCTGTACACCTGTGATTTGATTGTGAAACAGAAAACCTCACTGCAAACATTTTATGTTTTTGTTCGCTAATCACGTGTGTAATTCCAGTGTTTGCAAAGAGTTGAATAGAATTAAATATGATTAAAGACAGACCATCACTGTTTTAATTAGCTAATAAATGATATCAGGACTTGGTACTTCATGGTAAATTTACACAGGTTTGGCTTCCCAACATAGACAACACTGAACCCTCAGGATGTGGGTTCTATCGCACATGGAAATACTGCTCATTTTAGTCAACATCTGCTGCAGTCTACTTGTGATTGTCTCTAAGATTATCCAATTACAATATAACAAATTCTTCAACAAAACAGAGGAGTTATGTCCTTTTTTCCACCAAATGTACTTAGTAGTCCTAATGATTCTGTGGTATTCACAAAATCAAGTCTTTAGGCAACAACTCTTTCATTTAAACCCCGTATAGACTTGGTTCTGTCGACGTGTAAGTGCAATTTCTCTCTGTTGATATCAAAACAAGGTTCCAAGGAGAGTTTTGAAATTGCACTATTTTCTGCAGTAATACAGCTATGCAGTTTCAGTCCCACTCAGCTTCTGTGCTTGCACACAGTTTGTCAGTCTTTGGGTGCCACTCATTACTTCATACCAGCAACTGTCCTTGTAGAGGTCCACCTTTTATTTATATTCCACATTCTTCTCACCCACCTCTTACTCCATCCAGGTGTAGTTACAGGTTCATCAGACAGGCATTAGTAGTGTTACTGAGGAGATCTCACAGGACGAGCAGGTTACTGACAAATGAATAAATACTTATATGAAGGGAGTCACTCTGCTGCACCTCTGGATTATCCACAAAATACTCCAAGTTTACTTTGTGTCCCTGGAAATAAAGGAAAACACACTTTAAACTACATACTGGCACAGTTTTCCTAAATGGACAAAATGGTTTGTTCATAAATGGGTTAATTCACCAATTTCTGCTTTATTTCTACACATAATTTAAACCCACCTGGGATTGTTTTAGTTTTACATTAGCATTGCTCTCATAGCTGCCTTGCTGATTCGCTTGCGATTCTTCCTCATCCTTTTCTTTGGACGGGCTGGGGGCCTGGGGCCTGCTGGAGCTGATGGCTGCTTTGTGGTAGTTGTAGATGTTGTCTCTGTAAGAACAGGATTTAAATATTAGTAGAAAATTAACAAAAACCTATTACCTTTATGCTTGCAGCTTTGCAATATTGTGAACATCATCCACTAATTAATTACATTTAACCACTAAATTTCTTAATTCCATTATGTGTTTAAGTATTAAGTAATGTCTATTACCTGGTTTCTGCGTTGTTGTTGTTTGCAGATGATGATGATGATGTTTACTGTGCAGGTGGTGTTGACTATCTGTCTCCTTTTCTTTCTGCCGCTCCTCTTGCTGCTGTCGCAGTATCTCCTTCTCTTGGTCCAACCTCTTGTGTAGGAGTAGCAGCTCTTTTTTCTCCTCCTCTAGTTTTTCCTTCTCAAGCTGTAATATCCTGTCCTCCTCTGGAGTCTCGTTATCTTTCCGTCTCGCCTGCCCTCGAGGGTCTGGATTTGGCTCTTTGGTAGGCCTGAACCTGCTTCCGACCTGATCGACGGTTGCCTCAGTGGGACTGAACTTGGCTTGAGGACTGTGAGTTGCTGGCTTTGAAAACTTGGATTTGTCATCTTGCCATGATGGGCGGTGTGTTTGTGTTTCACTATTTCCCTCATTAACCTTCCACTCAGTATTGTTGAGCAGTAACCCATCCCATCCTTCTGCCAACTTTTGCTCAACGCCAACATTGTCCACTGCGGATTGAGTCTTATTTCCTTCTGAGATCTTACCATTCTTCCTCTCCACATTCCCCTGATTCTCTCTTTGGTCTTTAGTCCCAAGAGGCCCTGTGGAGTTATGTGCCCAGTGTGGACCATAGAGAATAGCCTCTTCAGACTGAGATGTGTCCTCCTCAGGCAGACTGTACCCTTCTCCATGCTGAGTGAAGGTGTCTCCTCTGGGGCTCCAATGCTGCTCAAGGAGATCTTCCAGATTGGCTCTCTGGTTCTGTTTCAGGTCATCCCACTGATGGAGCTCATCCTTGGAGTGCACCTTGACCTTGGAAGTAAAATTAAACAAAATTCAGTTCAGCTGAAAACGAGGAAATGAGGATCAATAGATGGGCCCTTACCCTAACCCTAACCCTCACCCTAACCCACACAAAATGTAATTATTTAAATTTCAATTCTAGAGTCAGTTTAATAAAATATATAATGTTAAACCCCTGCATTATTAGTCCCTTTAAATTAAAATGCTTCTCAGAAAAAGCTATCTACAGATGAAAAACTGATTTTTATTGCATGCTAGTAAAAGTATTAAAGTTTGGGGAAAACCTGGTAGTGGAATTCACTGCTGATGCTTTCACACCCTATTAACCTCATAGCCATACATCAAACAGAGGTAGGTGTTGGTATGCACACAACAATCAATTGGTGTAGTTAGAGCATTAACCAAGCAGCAGACAGCATGCACAATACTGTAGCATTTGTACTGTACCTGTCCATGTCCGTTTCCCTGACTGAGAGTCTGGTTTCGATGCTGGTCCTTACTGTGGTTGTGCGGTCTGCGAGATGATTTTCTCTTGAGCACTGGGGGTCTTGGAACTGGCTGACATCGACACTCCACATGATCAACCACTGACACCACTGCTTTAGCGTACGTGGGTCTTTTGTTTACATATTCGATCTTCATGACCTGGAGAGATTGAGAAGAAGAAGACTGTAGTCATAGGGAATAATTTACAGTTTATAACCAACTTGTTCTTCTGGGATGTTGTAGATGTGTGTGGTTAGTGTGTATATATCTGTGTGTGGGTGTTTACCTGCAGGTATCTGGTGTGTGTGACAACAGGGACACACTGCAGGCTCTTGGTGTTGCAGCAGCCGGAGCAGCGCTGCACCTCAACGCAAGGTGGCCATAGCAAGAAGTTAGCGTTGCTGCGGTCTAACATCGCTCTGGTGACCTCAACCACTTCTGTACGAACTTTACAAAGAGCCTGCTGGGCTGGCTGGGCATCTGCGGGATGAGATATGACTGAATATGAGTATGACTTGTAGCATTGGGATTAGTATCAGTAGTATTAGTACTCAGAACTTACTGCATTTTAAAAATCTCCTAGGACCACTGGCTGACTTTAGAAAATCCATCTCACATGTTTATGTATTTGTTGAGCCAATAAGTCAAAAGAGCAACAAAATGCACATGGGACTCCTCATGATTAGCTACAGAATTCTTTCTTCAGTGCATGCATGCCTACAGCCTGTTGTTAGCTGTAGCAGAGCAGGAGATAGCAGATGGATTATGAAACTCATGCATTTTAAATGAGTAGATATGCAAAAACTTCTTCTAATCACTCTGTAGATTATTACTCTCAAACATGAACGAAATTCAGTCCGCCTTGCTTCACAAAAGTTTAGGACTCTTTCTCTTGGATTTACAAAAGCATGTAAAACATTCAGCATAGTTTACATCTTGAGTTATATAGGGCCATTAGTATCTCCTTTTGCTAGAGGGAATCCTGCAAAGTCACCCAGACTGCTGTAGAGTGATGTCAGGGGATTCAGACATCTGTTTCATCGCGATAGCGAAGAAAAGGTTAATGGGAAGGATTTTACCGTGTCAAAAAAGCCATACATGTCACATTAATCAACTCACAGGAAGACTGACTAATGAGGATGGAGTATGTCTACATTCACGGGGAAAATCAGGAATCCTTCATGCCAGCACTACAAGCTTCTATTTTTGCGTGGGACAGGAGTGAATATTTATCGTGAAGATCAGACATGCCATGACAAAGCTTCTTTTTTTATGTGTGAGCCATATAAAAGCAGTGATGTCTCTATTTTATGATTAAATTCTAGTCTTGAGCCCGACAAGAACACAGTCCTTCAAATGGCACGCTAGAGAAACAAAAAGGAAGGGGGGGGGGTTTGCTCACCAAGGCTCCGTGGTAATCTGTGACCTCCATTGGCTGCTGAATTTCCCTCCTCGTCATCTGAGACAAAACAATAAACAAATACAACATTTGACTTATGTAGACATGGCAAATGATTTATGAACGTTTTGTTTTCAGAATGTGATATACAATATTTTTTATTCTAAGACCTTGTAAGCACCCTCTGCATGTACACAGATAAAACAGGAGTTCAGGTCCTTGCATATGGGTGTGTAAATGTGAGCGTGCACAAAAAGATAGAAAGAAAGAGGCAGAGACAAAGAGGGTGTGGGGGTAGTTAATGTCACATGTGAGTGTGCAGGCAGAGAGAGACAGAAAGACAGCTAGTTTAAATAAGCACACTCTTATAATTTAAACTTATTTGCATGTATAATTTGCACGCATGTTTTTCAGGGATCATGTAATCTGCCTGCTGCTTGTTTTCTGCATTTGTTTGATGGTTTGTTTGCTTGACTTGCTTTTATTACTCGACTTGTTTACTAGTCACAATTAGGGTAGAAAAGCAAAGACTTATTGTTCTTTCAGTTCATCTTTACGTAGCTCACACACATAATAATATTACTACACTCTTCAATACAATTCCTTGCCAATTGAGTAAAAACAGCATGTCTCAGTCCACATGTTGATAAGAACTAAGAAAATATCTTGGCTCATGACATCATTATATATAGGGCTGCAACCAACAATTATTTTAATTATTCATTAATCAGTCAATTACTTTCTCAAATATGTCATTCAAAATGTCAGAAAAAATGTCAATCACTGTTTCTCTAAGCCCTAAATGCAGCTAAAATGTCTTGTTTTTTCCTGACAACAGTCCACAACCAAAAGATAATAATTTTACTGAAGAAACCAGAAAATAATCACGTTTCAGACGCTGGAAACAGAGAATTTCTGCATTTATTCTTTTAAAAAATGACTCAAAATAATGAATCGATTATCAAAAGAGTTGGAGATTAATTTTCTGTCTATTGACTAATCGATTCATGGTTGCAGTTCTAAATATGCATGTATTTCAGAGTTAAAACACAGCACAACATGCAACAAAACCAAAAAAACTCATATTTTGTGCTTTTTGTCATCGTATTTCAAAATAAGCACATTCTAAACAATCATGAAATGCTGCTAAAACAAATGTATTTAGTGAAGTTGTGATTAATGATTTTAAAATGAACCAAAAATGTGGATCCCATCAGCATTATAGACTATGATTAGCCTTCCAAACTTCATGATTGGTTTTAGTCATAAGATGAAAGGTTGTTTAGTGTTGATTTAGTTACATTTGGTTATAAAACTGAACATGGTTATATTCATGTTAAGGTTAAATACAGTGTATGTTGAATATTCAGATTAGTTATGTGTGCATGAACAGTAATATTCAAATGTTCTGTTCTTTACCTACGGAGTCAGTTAGCAACAGCAGCTGAAGGTCCTCTATGGAGGAGATGGGGCTGTTTCTAACCAGCTCCACCAGAGCTGCAGGCAGAGGGTCCTCCTGCAACACAAACAAACACACACACAGAAATATATATGAGATTTAAGAAGTAAGAGAAGATACAGCACTCTGGAACATCTTTTAACATGGAGGATTGTCGGGAAAAAAATGATTTATTTAGACATTTCTTAGTTTGAGCATTTCCCATTTATTTAATTTAGGCTCTTAAATGTTTTTAATAGTTTTCGGACAACAAAGGAGTTTTCAAGTATGCAGGCATAAGCATGATAAGTTGAGGCTCCATAGGTGATATTATAATTCATTTTTGTTTTTTTGGTCTTATCCTTCAACAACATGCTTTTGAGCAAATATTACCATACCACTGCAGCAAAAGCAAAGCAGCAGCACTACGACCTGACTGTGGGTTTAACCCCCCTGGTCATTAATGGGCAAAAGAGTTGGGAGGGGGTGATTATTAACCAAAGCAGACACACAATGGTCACTAAGAGCAGGGTGAATGACTATTGGCGTTGTGTCTTGTCATCTGCTAACATTTAGGGGTCAAAGGAGCCAGGAAGGAGTCAGGAAGTGGGGGAAGGAGTGATATAGAGAGGAGGAGAGAAGGCATCTGAAAAAAGAGGGATAATAGATAGAATAAAAGACGGTTTAAAACGGACAAGGATCAGACATGGGTCGAGACACTTCCTCACACTGGTTTAAATGGTGTGGATGTGCTTCAGTTGCTTTTATGTCTCACGTGAAACCAGTGAATGATTTCGCAGGAGCTGATGTATCATAAATAGTAACTGCTACACCTGTTTTTAAAATAACTTTTAATGAAATTTTGCACATTTAACTTTAAACTTTAAAAAACATATATATCTTAATTTTATAGTGTCCAGTAAGCCTGGTTAGGTTAAAAAAAACGGTTAAAGATTTCATTCAGGTTTTGGAAAATATAATGAATCCCCATGGGAGGCATGTTTCTGCCAAAGGAAGCAGCCATCCATGCATGAGATGCATTCTCACCCTGCCCATACTGTATGCCATTGACTTTCCCCTATTGTTGGCTGGCTTTCAGAGAGTCAAATAATACAGCAGGGAAATGCCTGCTGTATTACACTTACATCTTTGTGGCAGAGCTGCAGATGCCCCTGAGGAGTCATCATGATTATTTCCTCCCTTTACCAACGGAGCAAACTGCCTGCTTGGCTAATTGTGTCTGATGTTAATTATAGGATGTGTGCCTTTGTTCACAATGGTGCCTGCTGACATGATGACTTGTGTCTAAGCAGGAAATATTAAATAAACACTTTAAGTTTTGATAAACAAAACGGATGTAAACATATTCAGACTGGGCAGACTGAATATGTAAACACACATAAAAACACAAAAAATGTGCAACTATGAGGGACATGGATTTACATACGTTCGATATATCAATGTACTAAAATAAAGTAAGGGAATTGGATTTCTAAAAAAGTAAGTCCTGAACTCACAGGATCATAAATGGAGGGATATTGTTAAATGCCATCCTTCCCTTAAAGAAGTGTAGCACTCCTTTGGATTTATAAAGCGTTGTGAAATTGCCAGTAAAAAGGCAAAAGTTAATTCAGTGAGTGTAATGCTAATATCCCATCACTGGGAGTCTGAGTAAACTGTATATCTCAACATCCAGCTGAGCTGCATCTGGAGCAGACAGCCTGTTTCAAATAATAGGCTTCCGCTGATGAAGCAGAGCAAGCGACAGCTGTTACATTAGGCATCATGGTGGTGGTTTATTGTTAATCTACAGCAATACATATAGTTGGGATTTTTGCAGTGCCACGTCTTACAAAGTGTATTGTATAACTGAACTGCTGCCTGTATTGTCCACATGTGCAGTGACGTACAGTAACTTCCTTCTTCTCACATGATGAGAATGTGAAGTGTCTGCTATAGGTTTTGTGCCTTTTCACATGATCCAAAAACCCACATTTTACTGAAATCTGGTGCTTCACCTAATTTATGTATTACCTGAAGCAAGCTGCTATCCCCTGAGGGTCTGTTGGACATATTGAGGAATGCCAGGTACAGGCAGCGGCTGCAGTGGGCAGGGGAGGAGAGGGAACATCTAATCGTACATAATTAGGGGGTCGGGTTTGCTGCCGGCAGTGAGGCAGCAGCCACAGCACACGTGTGATGTATCACATGTATTAGCTGAAACTATGTCTACACGTGCACAATACTGGAATGTGTGAATAAATGTGACTCTAATTAATTCCTTTTTCATAATTTACCTCTGAGTTGGAAAGGCGTCTGATGCCATTAAGGATAATGAGTAAATGTCTGATTGCTCTTTGGTGGTCTCCAGCTGAATCCAGCACTTTGTACATTAGTGGATTGGCTTTGAATTTAAATCTTTTATGATAATGTTCTTTTTTATAAGAAGTATGATTGAACCTCATATAGAGGCACCATGATTTCACAGCTGCCATACTATAACTTTAAAATTAGACATGGGGGAATTCCTGGTTGTATACCTCAAAGCCTCTGTAACTTTCTACCTCTAAAACACTTGGTCTGTCAAATTTGAGTTTTCTTTTACATGTGGTGCCTACAGAAGCCATAAAATGAAAAGAGGGGTTGATGACAGGAATTTAAAGTCCTCCATCATAGCTGTGATTCACTCAAAATCTAAATTTATGTGAAGTAGTCATGTACGTAAACTACAGTGTATGGCTTCAGTGAATGAAAGGAGGAACACAACTGTTTTGATGTTTGAAGATTCAAAAGTATTAATCTAACAGTTCACAGTTCTTCCCCTGTGTTTATTTTTTCCTTCTCCTTTTTTTTGTTATTTTCACTTAAATCCTGAGAGCTCACCCTTTCCCACTGGATGAACAAATAAAGGCTAACCCACAGTTGTGCCCTCTTTATTGACTTGTTTAAAAGTTCACTTCCCATGACTTGTTAACTGTGTGTGTTTTAACCTCATTTTCCTTTACAACCGACTGACACTAGTGACTCATGATGGAGATGAATGACCAGGGTCAGAAACACATATTAAGTCTGGATGAAAGAAGAAATACAGATAAAATCTGATTCGATGTGCATCTGAACCTATTTCTATAGAATTCATATCTACAGCGATCAGCAAAAGAGGCAAAGTTCTGTTTTTTTTCTAATATGAACATAATGCCAGTTATTGTCAAGCGTCACTTGACCTAGACAGGGCCCTCAGTTAAGTTTTGTCTTCCTGTTTGACCTCAGCAGGCAGTCAGACTTTGTCCCTCTATGCTGCATCCATACTTGTTCAGCAGCCTATTGCTTGTTCATTTGCAGAAAAATTCAAATACATTTTATTCAGACATACAGCATGCTTTTAATGTAAAACCCCTCCACTCACACACACACACACACACACACACACACACACACACACACACACACACACACACACACACACACACACACACACACACACACAGTATTACTGGTAGTGTGGTCTCTGCTGGTCGTCTACTGTAACAAACATGTGGCCTCAACACAGTACGATGTTACCGCACGATGCTGCTTGCTGACTGATTTATAGCCGCACTTAACATCTGGAACAGCACCCATGAATGCGCCACTTAACCACGTGGAGCATCCAGCTGCATAGGGAGCCTATCATTGCAGCCTCTGTTGCCTGGCTCATCACCCACAGAGGACGACCTCTGCATGTGTCTGCCCCTGGGCATCCATTCATAACACCAGTTAATGGGAGGAATAACAGTTATTTTCTGCAAGGATCCCACCCCTCTCCCAGAAGTAATAAGATAAAGACTGGCTTTTATTATGAGACTCGAATGAAGCAGGTGCACTCATTCCAAGACATGAATTTGATTATCACATATATGTTGTGTTTGTGAAGAAAACGAACATAATGAAGGTCCCGATAGGCTACAAGTTAATTGAATTAAATTAGCCTATAAGTGGTCGAGATTAATGCTTTAAGTAATTATTATGAAGTGGCTGCAACAAACATTTAAAAATGACTTCATTTTAACTTTATATTGGCTTGTGGATATTTTTTTCAACCTGTTAGAGCTCGTGACAATTTCCTAAACTAAGTTGAGGTTTAACATTTTGATAATTATATGATTATAGCTTAATAATAGTGTACCATTCGCTTTAAGCTACATTAAGACTACTTAATACTAAAAGTAAAGCACCTCTAAAAGTTGGTCCAGCTGTGATTGATGCTAACTCACCTCGGCTACGCCAAACCGCAGACACGCCGCCAGCAACGCGAGCAGCAGATGTACCCACGAGCTCATCTTGCTGCCCAGCCTCGAGCCTCTTCGACGGACCGGGCATTTATGGAAGCGCGAGAGTCCCTCTCTCCTCAGCACTGCGCGCGGGGGGACAGCAGCTCGTCCTGCGGAACTGCGCGCGCGTACACAGCCTGTCCACACTGTTGTCTCTCCAATAGAGATATCCGAGGAAGAAGCTCGTGCTCGATCAGTGGCACCCAACTTTTAAGTCCCCCTTGTTTAAAAAGAAAAAAAAAAAAAAAGCTCCAATGTGCTGGATAAATAATAAAACTTCCAGTTTTAATTCAGCTATTCTTTTCTTCAGTCGTCTCTATTGAGCGCACACATTGCGTTTTAAAGCTCAAATTAAGTGCGGTGGTTGTTTGGGGAGCGCAAAACTTAATTAACACTTATTTAAGGTCCAAACACCACAACACAAAATTATCCAACTGGAGTCAGACTGTGAAAAAGTAATGAGAAGTAAAGTTATAATTATCCAAAGAAGAATTAAATTAAAAAATCCATTTGATTTCTCTCTCTCCAGTAGTCCTTCTCAAGAGCCTCTTTTCCTTTAACCGTGATGCGTCCCAAAGTCCAGCTCACATGCTGAACATCTGACATAAAGTTGCAGGTCAGGACGGTAGTTTGCGGTCCTCTTCTTCCAAGGAGTCTTATCAATAAGCAAAGCGCTGTGTGGCTCGGTGCGCCTCAGCCCTGGACCGGCCTGATTACGCAGCGGTGGTGGTGGTGAGGGGAAGAGCAGATTTCCAAGAGTCCGCTGTTGGTCTGCTCAACAGTATCTCTCTCCCGCCCCCTGCCTGAAGTATGGGTGATAATCTCCGTATAAAGACCCGACATGGTCCACAAACGACCGCCTCACAGCAGCCACTCTGAGCATTATTTCCTCTGTCGTGAATCATTTATGCAGATATTCCTGAGACTGTGCCAAGTCTTGTGGGTTTTTCTGTTTATCTGAATTTTGTTTTTCTTGTATGGTCTGGTTTGAAACACGCATCAGTATTATTAACTTTGTTTTTTTTTTAAATATCAGTCTTGTGTTAGTGCTCACAGGTACACACCCATTGTACACCTTTATGTTTAAAGTTTTGAACAGGTGTCCACATTTGGTTTGTGATGGACCGATTATTAGAAACAACCGTTTTAGTAGTTGTTATAACTCCGAATACAAGTCTCAAAAAAGAACATTTATGAACATTGACAAACTTTGTTCTGTTAGGTTTTAACATACTGTTCATATTCTGATCTTCTATCATCTTAAGTATTCCTTTATAATTAGTCTCTATACCAAATTTTGAACCGAAATGTATGTTGTAACCATACATTTCTTATTCGGCCATTCATAAATGGGTGATTTTTCCTCCATTAATGTTTTAGAGAGCAGAAATATATATGACACTATATCATGATTTCATGTTATCTAAAACAAGAGAACATACCAGACATAAGTATTTCTGTTCATTTATTGAAAGTAAATGATGGAACAGCCTCTTTAGGAAACATAACAACATTTCAGGCTTAAATAATGTAATTTAGGATGTTTTTACTGCTTTCAAATGTTAAAATTGGTCAAATTTGACTCAAACAGTATATACGGGTTAAGACTGAAGCCAGGCTATGTTCCTATATTCACTTCTATTTAAGGAATTTATGTCAACAAAATATGCTTTAAGCAAAATGAACACTTATGAATGACCCCAAACTCATCCTATTGCATAAGAGGCCTTTATGCACCTACTATTGCTGGAGAGGTCAGCGGGATAGTTGCCATGCCAACTGACTCCTCTTATTACCTCAGCATCACTGCTAGCTGGACTATCAGGAAACAAAAGATGACTCTAAATATCACAGGAGTTATTCTTGGAGTCCTGACCTTTGACGGTCACTCATGTTTAGGGAACATTTTTGAACAATGGCCGACGGTGACTCTGCAATGTCGAAACTCAGACGACCCAGGCCCTAAAATAGTATGTCAGCCAGCCAACCTTGTGGACTTTAAATTACTTAGAATAACATATGACAGGCGCAAAAGAGCACGAAAGTGTTTTGCCGTGGAGAATACAATACTGAAAGATGAAGTGCATAATATAACAAAACTCCTCAATAATAACAAACTCCTCAATAAATTCTTCCATAGTTTCTATAACAGCTCCATGCAGTTTCTTAACCACTGCAGTTAGTAAAGTTTTTTCTTCCAGTTCAGTCATGGCCCACTGAATAATAGGATGCCATTGTTTTTCTAACAAGAGCCAATGGAGGAAACAGCATGAGCTATGGAGCTATATTTACCCTGCATTTCATATTCACACGTTTGGCCAAGGCCACTGGCAGTATGGGGTAATTGTGACTTAAGATACCAGTGCAATGCAACACAAACTGCATGTCAAACCTTTTAGTATAGGTACAAATGTAACAAAAATGACAAATTATACCATCCTTTCAGTACTTCTCATACTGATACCCTTATTTGTAAATATTTTAAAAATATACTGCATACAGGTTTTTCTAAAGGAGTGAATAAGTCAAGACAAGTAAAATGCCTTGAATAGTGGAATTATGATTCCAAAAAAGACAACAAGTAAATAAATGTTTTTGAGTGCTTCCTATGCTGTAAGAGTTGCCAATTCTATACAAGTCAAAACATATTTTGTTTTATGTTCAGGTTGTGGCTCCCAAAACATGAGTATGTGGTGTGTTTAGTTTCCAAGCAGTAGGGGAAAAGGAGGAGGAGAAGGAAGAGGAGGATGAGGAGGTGGGGGGGCGGGCGGGGGGGGGGGGGGGGGGGGGGGGGGGCGGTGGTTCTTGACTAGAGGTAGGGATTTTCCCACCGGGACCTGCAGTCATATCACACTATAGCGGATTTTCTCTCACACACACACACACACACACAAACATACAAACACACACACTCACTCACACCTGCGACTGTAACATCTCACCACAACTACAATCCCACTGAGAGAAGGCCATCCATCATTATACAGACAGGTGACAACTTAATAAGAAACATTCACGAGAATACTGTATGTGCACTCATAGCCCAAGTTCAATAGTGTATGTGTGTGTGAGCGTGTAAGCTGATTTTTAGTGTATCATAGGAAAGTCACATTTCAGTATTTCAAAATGCACTCTTGCATGTGCGCACACACACAAAGCCACACAGAGACACACAGGCTCAAATGAAAGTGCACACGCGAAGCTGTTGTGTGTAACAGATCACAACCCTTCACATATTGGCTCATACACACACACACACACACTGTCCACACAGATGACAACCATTTCCACCATGAGTTGAGGACAGAGGGCCTTCTATGCTTAACAACTGAGTGAGAAATGACAGCACTCGCTCAAATATTTAAGAGCTTTTCAGAAGATCCGGAGAAGGTCGCAGCACCCTGAACTAATCTTCAATTGAACAATGATGGCATTTGATTTCATGCGTTTTTCCATCGTTGGCTGAAAAGCTTCAGTGGTTAATTTGACGCAGTCATCGCATAGCTGAGTCCCCCACAAACGGTCAGCTTTTCTAGATGAAAAGCATGAATCTACTGTATTTGTGTTGCACAAAGGACCCTGGCTTTGTGTATGTGCATGTGCATGCTGGTGCCTGCATATGTTTGTGTGTGTGTGTATAGGTGCACATTTTGCTGCTGTTACATGCATGAAAGCTGAATGAGAGTCAAGAGGGGAGACAATTGACCCCCGATTAGTCGTGGGGATAGACTCTCTCCAGCGCGTGTCTCTGAGATAATAGAGGATCATGTAGACCATGGACTAATGGGAAGTCATTAGTTGGCCCCTCGAGCCTCGAGTATGACCACTCACCCCGGATCTCAGGTTTCCCAATCCCCATAGGAAGAATGTGTTTGCATCAGATCAAAAGACCAAATGGCTGGATTCAGGTCCAGAGACCAGTAGCTGATTTTATATATTTTTTAAACTGAAATAACTATGCAACATGCGCTTCTTCTGGCCTTATTCATCCAATTAGCTCATTGTGTATAGTTACTTCAAATCATGAAACACTAATAACACATCATAGATGTGGGACTCTTGTAATGGAGTCTCTATGAACATGATTTTAAAATAATATGGAGTTCCGATATTGTGCCGTTGACCCAACAGAAATGAGCTCAGTGTGGATGCAATCAGTTTAACTGAGTCATGGCAGCACAAAGTATTCATGTCTCAGCAAGGATCTGTCAACAGCAGCTAACGAATGAGTCTGAATGAGAAAGCGAGAGACTGACAGTGAAGAATTGCTGGAATGCACTCTATTGAAACATGGCAGGGAAAGAGGAAGATATAGAAAAGGGAAGACAGAGAGAAACACATTGAGATACGCAAAGTGATAGAATAGACTGGAACCAAGAAAAAGGAATAGCTACAGCAAATAGGGGTACAAAGATATTGGTGTGCATGCCTGAGAGAAGAGAATGAGCTCAGACCTAAAGGCATGATGTTAAAAAACAGTCAGTTTCTGTCCTCCACACACTCAGGGTGCCTCTGGACCAGTGCCAACAGTGTTCACTCTGATGTTTCTTGCCCTGCTGTTGCAAGTGAGGCTAATTTATAGGCGTATCACTCTCACAGCTGATATGGACTATTTTATTTCACATCCTCTCCTCTAATGCCAGTCTGCGGTCTTTGTGCATTAGTTTAAGTTCATCGCCAGACTCATGACCCCACATAACTGTACCATTGTGTTCCAAGTGGTATCGTAAACATAGCTTTTGTGAAGTGCAAAGGGAACATCTAAACTTCTGTAATTCATTCTTCTTTATATCAGCATATGGAAAACTGTTATATCACATACAATATATCACAGTCCTACATTAGATGGCAACACTTGGGCAGGGTCAGTGCCTTTTACAACAAATCTGATATACAGTATCTATGTGAGTGACTTTTATTTGGTGTCAAAGTTTGGCTGAATATTTAGCATTAGTTGGGAAATGTTGCCTGGCTTCACTGATCAAAGAAAATAGTGTTTGTCACTGATATAGTATAAAAGAAAATGTATTGTGGTTAATGTGGAAAAGGAACCTGAATACTGCATTACATATTCATGAAAGCCCACCCTACTGTTGTTTGTATTGTTGGCACATCACCTGTGCAAAGAATATTTTATGTTAGGATTCTTTGAAACGATAATGGTTTTATATTTCTCTTCCCACCATGCTTACCTTCTGAGTTCAGCAGGTTAGTAATGCTAACATTTGATAATTAGCATTAAACTTATAGCACAGGGTGATGGGGATATGATTTTTTTGCAAGCATTGTAAGTAAATGATTGAAATTTTGATCTGATGATGACACTAAATGAAAAGTTAGGAAATCACCAAAGTCTGAGTGATCCATCCTCATTGGATCATCCGTGTCTGTACAAAATTCCATGGCAATCCATCAAACAGACTTTAGTGCGGACATTGCCATCCCTAGCCACAGCATTGCCAAAACAGATGTAGAAAAGATCGACTGTCACTAATCAAAAGAAACCTTTCAACTTATAATTGTGATCTTGTTAACAAATTATTCATTCTCACTTAAATATTCACAAAAATATTGTGCATGTTCTTTTTTCTACTATAGCTGTGCTTCAAATGTATTTTTTCACAAATAGGCCCAAAAAACTAGTCACTATGTGTGAATAGTTGTTTCTAAATTTGTAGGTGATTATATCTGTTGGATGAGCATGCTGCTGACAATGACATTTTGAAGATACTAACAGATCCAGTGAGGATGGACCACACCATGCTGCAGAGTATAAACACCTCCATGAGGAATGCCTGGTTTTGTTCAGCTCTGAGAGGCTGTACACAGCAGCATTCCTCCTCCAGCCTCCCCTCCCTATCCTGCTTCACAGGGACTTCCCTGCTCTCTACTGTACTGAAACTATTCTAATGAATGCTACATAGGCATTGTGTACTGTAAACTGCTGTATAAATAGTATCACAGTGCACAGGGTACTAATGCATTACTTATCTCCTTTATAAGCGGGACTCACCCAATCATTCATTCTCATTTTGACAACCTTTACTCTTATAAAAACAAACACAAGTATTATAATAATGAATAGTGGAGTGGGATTTACGATATCATTCAAGTGTACACAAGTCTGAGCATTTGATCTACTGCTATCATCACACTAGCTAGCTACTAGCTCGTCATTGTCTTTTTAAAATCAAGTTAAACTTTAACTTCAGTTTTTCCCACAGGCATTATTATATGACTCACAGTTCATGACTACTTTTAAACTTGGATCATGAAAGTCCCTCGGTTAAATCATCATATGTGCTTCTTTGTTTTTTGTTTTAAAAAGGTACAAGTCTGTGTGCATAAAAACATTGGGGGAAAAGTTCACTATGACATTTCGTCCAAAAAAAATCCAATCACTGACTTTGAAATTCTGTCACATGTACCGGTAACAGAGGGTGTGAGCTAAAGATTAAGCTGTTTGCAAAAATTGATCTTAACTGATTTTACAATCTACAGTGTAAGTCAGTAAACTTAGCAGCATTTTATTAACTACGAAGCATTTTGAGTCCACTACCACTCTGACTGGCTTCATCTTCATAGCTACAGCAACTATGGCTCAATGGTAATGTCATTCTCTAACCTTTAGGCTACCAATGCCACTTTTCAGCTGTTCACCATGCTCAAATGATGGACAAATCATGATTTTCAGAAACAAAGTTGAAATAACATATGAAATACATTATCCGGGAGAGTTCTGTGTTTCTATGTGAAATAATATTGCGGATATCGTTTAAAGATAAAATTGAAACTGGAAAACAGATCTTTCCAGAACCTGCGGCCCCTACCACTTTACAACTCTAATATACATGTATCACCTCTTTTTTAAACACAGTTATGCTTTCATCAACTATTTTTAATTATTTAAAGGTAACCTGTGGACTTTTTGACCAGTTGAAGTGCTGCGGAGTCCACATTTTGTTTTGATCATGTATGCACACAAGGGCACGGGCAACCTGATACACGATACGCCTTCCTGTCGCAAGTTTTAGGCTATTCTGGTGATCGACAGTCGGTGGCGGTAACGAGCAAAGGAGTGTAGTAATGCTAGCAAGCCAACATGGATGTAAACAATGCACAATTTTAAATCAGCTGCACAAATATTTCAGGAGGTGGGAAATGCAGTATAGACAGTATACACACTATGTACTTTGGTTTGTTTACAAGAAAACTCCATAGAGCAGCTTTAATGTTCCAACCTATAAGAAGCAGGTTAACACACACTTGATACATCAGAAAATAAAAATATCTCATCACAAAAGAGAGCTGAAATGCACTGTATGGTAGTTTATTCTACTTCATCATCATAGATTATCTGTATTTAATGATTTGTGTCTAATCTGAGTTTAATTCATTATTTATCATGAAGTATTTTTTAAAAAGAAACATGGTGTATTCTGTGCTAAACAGTTGTGTTATCATACCTGATTAAACACTACAAATTAATGGCAGTTTAAAGAGTGAAGACTAGAGTCACGCGTGTGAGGGAGTGAAGTGTCAGACAGACAGACAAGAAGGCTCCTGAGATTCATCCCATAACAGAAATAGAAAGGGAAATGAAGTCAGAGAGGGAGGAGGGGGAACAGGATTACAGGTGTATTTGTAACGGTCAATCTAAAAATGAATACATGCACTCTGTTTCTCTCTGTGTTCCTACTGCAAAGTGGCTGAGCCTCCTCCCAGTCATTCCTGTTTACAAGGTTGCTTCCTGATAACTTTGCGCTGAGTGTGTCACGGTCCGTCATCTGGTATTCCTCTCAGAAATCAGGATGTATGTATGCTGCATGTGTGTGTGTGACTTTATTAATTCTTCCTGTCTTTATAAATCACTCCACACAATCTGTTAATGTACTAATTTTGATGTTTCAGATACATTTCCATTCACTTTCCTGTGATTCAGGATTCCATTCAGCAATGATCTAGTAATGAGTCCACTTTTCTAAACTCAGCTGTCGGCTATCCTGTGTGTAGGTTACACATGTTCACATCCTGATACAGAGGACATGACATTGTTCTCTGACTTTCTGAAATGACACATTTGAAATTGTTGACTTAGTTGTCATAACCCATGGGGCTGTGAAAAATAGGGAAGTGGATACACAAAGGCAAGCACAGTTAAAAGTGTTTTATGTTAATAAAGGAAATAGACTAATTCAAGGAAATTAAGCTGTGAGATATGTATTAGTCAGATGCGTTAGTAGTGTCAAAGTGCATGTGCGTGAACTTGAATGTGGCATGTTGTGAAGTGTGGTAATAGAGGCCAAACCTAAAGAGACAGAGCAATAGTAAACCAAAGATACATACAACAATACATCAACTATGACATTAGTGGTTAAAGAAATATGGTCAATTTGACACCAATCTTGACACTCCTTTCCACACAATAAGTCAGTATTAATCCAGCAGAAGGGTCGGGGAGTATTGCTCTTTTTCACCATTTCAGCACCCGCTTCTTTAGAGCACATAAACCCAGAGATGCTCATTAGTAACTATCACCTACAAGCACCTCAATGTGCCATTATAACTCTGTGTTAGGTCCATTAAGTGGAAAATAATGACCCTAAAAATCCACTGAAAAAGACATAAATGTAAGGTCAGGAGGAAATTTATGTGACACACCCAGGCTTAACACCTTTGTAATTTAGTAGCGTTTGTCTTTGTTGCTTTGCCATGCAGCTGCTCACCAAACTTTGAAAATCTTTAGAGTGTCATAAATTATACAGATGTCAAGTCCTCCTCACAGATTCTTGGAAGGCTTTTATACAGAGATAGACTGTGCACACCTGCAGTCACAGCCACACATAATGTACTGCACAAACATAAATGTGTACACATACAGTACACACCCACATGCTGTACATGCACAGGCACACACAGGCACACACCTACACACACTCACACACCAATGCATCATCCATACACGCAGACTCTGCACTTTGTCCCACTGTACAATATCTCACACATGCTTAGTAGGAAGTTTTAATACGTTGGTTGAGCCGAAGACCCTGTAATCAAAGTGAACAATCAGACAGGTCCAGACAGCACCAATGTGGCGCAGAGGGAACACAGAGCGAATACCAAACTGCATCCGAAAATGCCTTAAATATCTCTGCCGTACCTGCTTATTAAATTATGGAGGTAATTACTTATCAGATGGATTTGGGGATGGCCGGGGAGAGAAGAAAAGGAAGAGAGCAAACAATGTTGGCATTTTCTATTGAGGTGGTTAAGATAGAGAAACAGGATGTCTAGGTATACAAAGGAAGAGAGAAAGGAAGACATCCCCTCATACTACATATTTATATATGGAAACATTACTTGCACCACAACTTTAAAGCTAAAGCTGTCATTTTTTCACAGGACCAGGACAGTAGTGAGATTTTGATGATGAGATTTCAGTCAGAACTAACTGGTACGATGACAAACAAAGGGAAAATAGGGTGTTGTAAGTATCTAATATATGGGGACAGGTTCAGTGATCAGGGCACAGGTAGGCATGGAGGGAAGGGGAGGAGGAAGCTTGTTGAATAAAAGGACATAATGGTTTAACAGGGGAGGAGAGGAAATGAGAGGAGTGGTGCTAAATGAGAGGGTGAGAGCCAGGCGTTAGTTGTTAAAGAGGTAGGGAGAGTGGAAACGGGGAAATCCAGGCTTTACCTCCCAGAAGACAGGGGTGGGGGCGAAGAAGGGGGAGTCGGAGGGTTGGAGGAGGGAGGTATAGGAAAGGAGAACTGCCACTAACTCTCAACTGCTGATGAGGGTCGTTGAGTACAAAACTGCTTGGCGTCTGCTGTAGCAGTGATTTCCATCCCCTCCTACTCCAGATACAATGAAAATTGTGTCTGAAAACAATGCCATCTGCAGAGACAGAGTGGGAAGAAACTTTGGAGTGGCCCAGTTCAGCTGCATGGCAGCCAGGGAACTGTGTCAAGGATGTGATGTCTGGACAACTACAACAGACCAGACTGTGTGTGCAAGGCCTTGCTTATTGGTAAGGGCCAGTCTGTGCTTGTCTGAGTTTCTTTGTGACAAAGTAAACAACAATCAATGAATCCATATTCCTTTTTTCCCCTCTTGAGCCACACAGTGATGCAGGATGACACTGTGTTTTCAAATTGTATTTATTTATTTATTTATTTATTTTTATTTATTTTTTTTTATTTTTTATTTTTTTTGGGGGGGGGGGGTAGGGTTAGTTAGAGTTAGGGTTAGGGTTAGGGTTAGCACTTTATATCTTTATGAGATAGCAATAGTGGAGAGCTAACAGGAAACAATGGAGGAAAGTTGCCAGCGATGTTGTAGTTCATAGTTTAGCTTTCAGGCCATAAAGGCATCAGTATGCTACAACTACAGTGCTTGTCAGACAGTCACAAAGCATCTAAAAGGCTCTTCCCACACTCCTTTATAGCATCAAACAATTCTACAGCTGACAATTGCTGTAATTTTTTAAGTCTGATAAGCATGTCCAATATACACAGCAATCAGATAAATGTACGGAGCTGGGAAAGGCAGGGTTTGAACTTCTTTCTCAAGCTCTTTTTTCATTCTTCCCACAATTTCTGTCACTTTTTGTGAGTGAATGCCTTCCAATTGGTGTGCTTATTTTCTCTCACCCCTCTCTATGACCATTGGCTTTTCATCCAAACTTTGTGTTTCATCAATTCAAAACATCTATAAACACTTCGCTGAAGCCTTATATTCATCAAACATCAAAATCAATGTTCTCATCTATCCCTTAACTTACTTTTCTTAGCACAAAGACTGGAAACAGCTAGCCTGGCAATGAGTCATTCTAAACAGTCCTAAGATGGGTTTAAAACCGGCGCACTGTAAGGCAGCTCAATCACAATGATGCTACACTGACGTATAAACCGGAAATCTCTCTTACCCAGCCTTCTTCCTGGCCTCCACATGGCTTCAACAGCAGCTGCTCTACCTCTCTGTCTCTCCCCCCCTCTCTCTCTTTCTCTCTCTCTCTCTCTGTTTAATTCCCCTCCTCATCCTGCCTCTCCTCTCGCTCTTCTTCCTCTTCCCTCCTCTGGGTTTGTTTGTTCTCCCTCAGCTCCCAGGTGTTTTCCTGCACAGCTTCATGGCCGCTTAAGCTCCTCTTCCGTTCTGACTCAGGTACAGAACCGATGGCTTCCACTGGCCACAATACCCACCGCACTGATCAATCCACACACCTGTGGTTACACTATGCACATATGATAATCAAATCAATACATTGACATACAGTAAATCACACTCTCACACAAGAACATACACACATAGGAACACATGACACATTCATATACACACACACAGTACGTCACACACCCCTGCACACACACGCCGCCTTATTCCAGCTCCCTCACTCTTTCTCCCTCATCCAACAATAACACAACAAACCTTGCTTCCTGTGCGTGGGGGAACAATAGTAGGATAGCTTTGATGGCCAGAGGTAGTTTGTTGTAGATACTCCCTTATCAGCCCTAACATCACCAGATCAGCTATAGATCCTGTCAGTATGGAACAGCTTTATGTCAGGATGTCAGGGTGTCAGGATGTGTGGATGTACAATTAAACTACATTAACAGACAGAAGATTGTTTTTGCAACAATCAACATGGATATACATATAAGGGATCTTCCACCACCCCAAGCCACACCCACTACATCTGTTACAAGGGTCATCTGTACAAAAAATGAACAAGAACTAAAAGAAATGGTCAGACCAAATAACATTATGTGAAAATACTGAGTCTACCTAAACTAAAAACAAGAAGAAGTAGATTTAAGAACTCTGATGTCAGTCTGATTGTGCATTAATCTTAAAAGCATGTCTCCCAGTTTCTTTAAATATTCTTGGCACAAAAAAAAAAAAACGACCTACAAACAGCAGACAGACAAAGTGAGCAACTAACTAGTGAACATAGTGGAGCATTCAGTGGCTAAAGAGACAGACATTTTCCCAAGAGTTAATAGAGAATAAATATCAGACAAAAAAATGTGGTTTTGGCCAGAAACATGACTCCAAATGAATAGTGGGTGCTGGATTGGTAATTAGAAAAATACTTCTCAAAAAACCCAATTATGCTTAAAGGATTTGCTCTCCTTTGTTAATCTTTGCTAACAATGTATTATTGAAGTTGTAAAACAGTTTATGGTTGATCATATCAGCAGGCAGTTTAGGTTTAAGTAATTTTGTAACCTCTTCAACCCTGAACTCATCGATCGTTACATCATTACAAATACATGTTGCAACAAGCAAACATAACACGATTGTAATCAATATCTCAAAAATGTAAAGCTCAATGTAAAGATGCATGAAGTAAAATCTTGAGTTTAATAATTGAGCGTTTTATAGCTGCAATAAATCTTGGATTTTACAGTCTCATGTAGAAACAATAAAAATACAACAATATTTGTGCACACAGCTGCACATAAAGCATACAAACTCAGTGACCAATCACTCACACTCACACACACACACACACACACACACACACACACACACACACACACACACACAAACACACACACATATAGTTCATCTCTCATTTCCCTCCTCTGTTGTCTCACTCTTCCATGTGTATCAATACTGCCATTGATTCAATACGCCACAGGCGTTACCGGGGTCAGAGCTGTGTTGGGATATCAGTTGCCCCTGGCAACATCTCTTTTGGTCCACCCCCACATCCTACATGCAGCCCCTGTCCCTTTTGTCCATGCACTGCACTGTATACCCAATGATGCACCGTGTGTTTTTGTGTGTGTGTCTGTGCATCACTATGGAGCTCTGGCTTTCAACAGCTGTGTACGGCTGTTGAAGTATGTGTGTCTCTGTGCGACTGCGTGTGTGTTCTGCGTGGGAGAAAGGAGGCGATGAGTCATAGCACACATACCACCAGGACACAACAGCACCCCCTGTTGCTGGGGCAGGGGAAACCCCGGCAATGTGGGTGTATTGTCTGGAAGAATAGAGCTGACCGTGACATCATAAGACGTCTCTCTCCTACACCAGTCAGTCGAAAAGGTCGGGGAGGAGAGGAGGAGGGGAGAGGGCAACAGGTGGAGGCAGTGGTTCTTTCTTTTCTACAATTTTTCTTTTATACAATTTTTCTTTTCTTTTCTTTCTTTGTGTAAGCACGCACAGACTACTGCTGGCGAAGACTCACCATTCACTCATTCCTGAGTTGTGATAATACTTTGATAACTGCAGCTATCATCAGCTATTAACTTTTTTGAATGAGCCTCACTGTTTTTTCCCCTGAGGGATTTAGCAAGAGCATTGATTGAGCTGTGATGCCAGGAGAAGAAAACTCCTACTGTTGGATCTTTCTATGACAACGATATATGTGTATATATGTGTGTGTGTGTGTGTGTGTGTGAGAGAGAGAGAGAGCGCGAGAGAGAGAAAGAGAGAGAGAGAGAGAGAGAGAGAGAGAGAGAGAGAGAGAGAGAGAGAGAGAGAGAGAGAGAGAGAGAGAGAGAGAGGGAGCTTGTATGCGCTTTTATGTTGCTGTGACATATGTTGACATATGTGAGATCATATTCATTATTCGATGAAATAACGTCTTAGCAGCCATCTGTTCTACTCTGTAATGTAGTTACATCAGGCGATGATGATATCATTCTTGATAATGCATTATCACAGTAATCAAGTGGCAAGCACCAGGCCTTAGGCTGAAGCCAATACGGAAGTTTCTTAAAGTGCAGTGCCACCGAAGGCCAGTAGATGCTGGCTCCAAAAACTCTGGCTCCAATTGACACCCATTCACAAACTTCAAACTTCTCTCCAATTCAGTCATATTTTTAACAAGTAATTATGGTTTCATCCTTTAAATTCATGTGCTTGTGGAAATTACTGCTCCGTTAATAAGATTTGAAGAATTATAGTAGCTTTGATGGCCTCTGTGTGGGTGTTGATTGACAGCTGTGATTGACGGTTTGCTCACCTGCTGATCTCACCTACTCAGGGACACACTGAGTCAGACTATTGTCACAATATTTTGGTAATTTATGACAGCTGCAGAACTTAGCTAAGGTATCTAATGTTAGTGTGTAATGCCTGGTTTACAGTTAGCTAGCATTCGCTTTGGTCTGAGCTGGCATGAAAGGCAACACCCCACACTCCTTACTTGAAGGTCCTGTCTCCATCTCCAACTCCAACTCTGGGCTTCAAACATCTACAGTTTATGAGCGGAATACAAAACATTCAATGAAATGTAGGCCATAAAAACTTTTTTTTTTTTTTAAAAGGCACATTCAATACTGCTGCATTTTGTATGCATGCATTTGTTTTTTGCATGAATGATGTCACCAAATGGTGTCATCGGGTGTGTTCTTATCCAGGAAACATCTTGTCTTGTCGACAGGTAAACCTTTGCTTCAAAAGTGGGAGGAAAGCAACACTGTGTGTGCATGTGTGTGCATGTGTGTGCCTGTGTGTGTGTGTGTTGGGGAGAAGGGCCCTGTGAAACAGCCAGTATTAACGCTCAAGCTTCTGCACCTTTGTAGTACGCCGACCCGGTTCACTAAAGCACACACTAACACACATCTACACAAGGACAGGACACACGCACACACATCAACTCATACACTCACTCTCACACATGTACATGTGCACACACGCAGCAGGGAGAGGAAACTGCAACACAATGATAAGGTCTGGGAACACAATGGGCTCAGCAGTGCACAGACAGAAGCCAGGACCAGTTTAGCTCTGAAAGGTCAACAAGCCTCTCCAGGCTTTCATTCAGTTCCCCCAGTTATTATTGTTCAACATTATAATGATTACTCTGATGGCCTTTATTTTGCAAATGTGGGAGCCATCCGGAAATACCAATGAAATATGAAAATGCGGGCCAGACCGGAGAGGAGAGGGGAAAAAAGGTTACTTATTTTGGAGGGTGAACCTCTTTGACGTCAAGTTTCCCATGGCCAGGCCCAGTCTTGGATCGGACATGTATGTTCATCAGAGATCTCTGGTGAGGTGCCAAAGTAATGGACATCTGTCCAAAAGACAAATGAACAATTCTTATCATGATAATAGTGAATGTACTATTAGACAAAATATACTGAGAGAGCTGCATACTATCTGGCTTGTGTTCACTTTAAAACAATATGCTGAACTAGCAAACAAACTAACAAATAGTGAACAAATATCTGATTAAAATACACTACAAAGCTACGCTTTTAGACTTTGTGAACATTCGATCTACAGCAAAAAGAAAATAAAATTGACAAGAATGTGGGAAATAAATGTACTGAAATGATAAGGTCATACAGTAGGAGTTTTTTTTTTTTTATCAAGGAGTGTGTGAAGCATCTCCAAACAGTAAATACATTTTTCTCCACTATACAGATAATGAAAAATGAATTCTACATTGGTCAATAAATATTGCCAATATCTGCCTTGTTGTCATGTTTCCCATAAACTTGCAACATAAAAACTATACAGTCATTATAACTTAAACATGCATCCTCGAGGGAAATACAGATTATAGATAAAATTACAGGGGGAAAAATGCATGTTTCCTCCTTGCTTTATATGGTCATCATCTCTGTAACTTAACCTTCAAAATGCCATTTTGCTACATTAGGTACTGTTTGGCTTTGATTATGATGTTTTTTGTTGTCTAATGCCACATAGAATAAACCCATGACAAACCTTCCTGCTGCTACTCTACTGATGCTGCATCAGGACATCAATTCAGCCCACGAGTGGCGCCGACCCCGGGAGCATGTCTGAGCGAATGTCTGACTGATCCTCAAAGCGGTGAAGGAGCAGAGCAGGTCACTGCCCACCCCAAAATGTCACGTCCCTTACATAATCCGTGCATGTATTTTCTGCCGTGACACAACAGCTATACCCTCTACCCGCTCTGAAGTCTTCCAACGGCACAAAAGGTCATGCATTAGAGAGGAGAGAATGGTCCTGGCAAGCAAGCCTTGCGACACGCAAAAGGTTAGTATGGGGGTGCTAACCTTGCATGAGTGGGAATTTTGGACAATTGGAGACTTAGTTTTCTTTGTGCCTTTCTCTGACCTTGATGCTGAAGTATTGATTACATCACAGTTTGCCTGTAATTGACCTATGAAGCTGTGCATTCAAATCTGAGTCCCGCTTTGTTAAATTGTTTTGGTCAGTGGCCAACTGGACATTTGGAGTAGAGGCCTTTGACCTCAGAGAGTGACTCAGCTCGCTGTCATACAACAGTGACTAATTCATCAATTAAGTCATTTTATATTGCATCCATCATCATTAATGGTAACACCAAACACAAATCATGAATTCAATAATCAGAATTTTAGTGGTACCAGTGAAATTATAAACATGACATGCCATGAAAGGACTGTTTTATTTGAATGCATGTTCCATGCCAACAAACTTGACCTTTGCCCAATTACTTTTTTTCCTCTGGAAAATGATTACTGAAGTTCCAAAGCAATGAAAACCTCTAGGGAAAGACAAAACTTAAGAAACCGCTGCCAACATCTAAAAACAGCATGATTAAATACAGAGCTTGGTCATGGCAGCCAATTTCAATTTAGGCAGTAGTTTCTCACCATCTCAAAAACTTCCAAACCCCAAATATAGTTCTGCAGCACAGGGTTACATGAGAATCTGCAATTGAGGAGTTATGTTTTTGTTGCTATGAGTAATACTTTTTAGCGTATGAAGATCTGTTTTCCACGTGTTCAAAAGCAGTAATCTCACCAAAGAGACAGACAATTGGAGCCTCGTAAGTGCTAATGACTGTTTGCTGATGTTATACGCAAACACTCACCTGTGGTTATGAGACACAGAGATTCTTTCCAGTTTTCATTTGCATTCTCACAACAGAATCTTTCTTTCTTTGAAAATATGTGCCAGAAAGAAGTCATCAGTGCATTTATCCATGTGTGTCATGATCATGTACTAAACAAAGAGAAGACAAAAAACAGAAAAAACATTGTTTATAGAATGTAGACCATAATACCTTTAACTGGTTCTGCATGTTTTAGCTCATTAGCTATACATGACTTACATTTAAAATTACTTTTCTAAAGCACATTATACATTTGAAATTGATTTTCTAGCTTCCAGTTAATACTAAACAATAAGAATAAATCTAAAAATGTATGGCACCCATTGAAAAATAAAGCGTAAAGCAGTAAAACAAGAATTTAAATATGTATGAGCTAAAATATGCAAAAGCTTTAAAGTCTATTCAATTTCCATAAACTAAGTGATAAATTAAATTTTTTGGGTATTTTGAATGAGTTGAATGACTTGTTGAGGTTGAGGAAAGTGGGGACAATAGAAAGCTTCATCTCAAAATAATCACTGACAAACCCAGAACATTACAGATTGTTGATGAAATCAAGTGTTCTAAAAGTCTGACAGGGTTCAATACTTAAAGCATTTGCTTTGGACAGGTGTCAGCTCAACAGGTTTAATTGGTCTCATGTTTCTATTTTCAAACCACAGATTTAGGAAAAGATGGATCTACTGAGGTGTGACATCAACCATTTGTATTGGTGCCAGTTTGAAACCCAGAGTTGCTGCTTATGGTTAGTGCCATCGTTTCTGTTTGGAGCCAGGACCGTCCAAATAAGAAGTGTGGGTTGTTCCCCTTCACGCTCTGGAAACATGCCCTGCTACCTCAGAGAGAAGCTAAAGATAGCTTACTGGGAACACTGTGTGGTGCGCTTGTACTAACATTAGCTACTATAGCTACTAACAGGGCAAGTATCATAATCAAGTAACTCAACTTAATTAAACTTCCCAAAATATTGTGACATTAGTACAACTCAGTGCGAGACCCAGAGCCGTGGAGAGCAGCAGGTGAGCCAACTGTAAATCATAGCTGTCAATCAACACCCACACAGCAGACATCAAAGCTACACGTCTTCAAATCTTTTTAATGGAGCAATAATTTCCAAAATAACCACCAGCACACTTATTAGAGGGCCAATGGTTGATTAGCTTAGCTTAGCACAAAGACTACAAACAGGGAATGAAAGAAAGAGGCTAGGCTAGCAGTATTCTCCTGTTTCCAGTTTTTGTTCTGAATTAAGCTAGCTAAACAAGCTGCTGGCTGTAGCTTTATATAAACAGTACAGACATGAGATGAGAAGATTTATACAACTCAACAAGATAAGCAAAAAAAGTTTACGTAAGCTACCCAAATGTTGAACTATTCCTTTAAAGCTACCTTGTTGTGTAATGCTAGCTCTCCAGCTTTACATATCTCATATTAGCTTCTAGTGCTGTGCTCTTTGAATGAAGGTCCAGTGTTGTGTGCCATGTTAGAGTAAGGTACGGTATCTTTATTGATCCTGCTAGGGAAAAACTCAAAAACGGACACAACAGTAGCCATGTAATGGTGAAAGTGATCAAAATAAATGTAATTTAATGTATTAAATCAAATCAAATTAAATTAAATTAAATTAAAATACTATATACAATAAACAATCGCTGTGTAAAATAATCTGCAATTATATATAGCTGCAATATACATCAATTCCTGATACAAGTGTGTAATGTTCCTGGAATTTACAAAGTAAAATTTAATGTTCCTGGGATTAAATAGTAAGGACAGCCTCAGTCTTTTTAGTGGGAGTGGGAGGTACTGGGAGCTGTGGTGTTCTGCAGTCTGATGGCTGAAGGTGTGAACACAAAACAACAAGTACAATCAAATATATGACACACCTTCACGTTCCCTTGAATAGGACAGTGTGCCCAAACATTTGACTGGTATTGTACATGTATCTAAAAATACTGAAGGACTTGAGAGTGTATATGAGTGTGTGAATAAATGCCCAGTGGTTCTGCATCAGTGCAAATGCATGGAAGTGGGAGGAGAGCCACGCTTCATTGTCACTCTTCATTGTCCATGTGGTTGTCGCCCGCTCGTTAAAAGCTAATTTCTCCCCACCACCACCATCTCCAGTCCCCACCACCACCAGCCCTCCTTCTTCCCCTGGCTCTCTGTCTTGTGCGGTCAACAATAGTCTATTCTGTGCTGTCCCATGCGAGTGGAGACACACCCAAAGCCAAGGCCACGGTGTGAGGGGAGATTGTTGGATGGTGGCCAACTCAGAGGGACACTGGCCCGATTCTCGTCTGGGAGTGTGGATCCTGCCCCGACAAGAGGCCAGAGGTGGTCTTTATCTGTTTGGCTGTAAATTCTAGTGGTCATCCAGTGTGTGTGTGGGTGTGTGCATGTTTCTGTGGTGCTACACGAACTTGTATCTTGCCACAGCTTCTTTTCTCTCCGTTTAAATGTAATCTATGTTTCTCACCTCCTGACAGATCATATCATCTGGTTGTTGGAGCCCCCAAAAAGTCCCCACCTCCTCACGTACACACACACACATACACGCTAAGGCTCGGTCACAATACAGCCCCTGATCTCGGCCGGGCCACCAGCTGAAGGTCATTCTATCGACCCGTTATTCTCTATCATGACAATCTGTTCCTAAGTGCCACAGCTGGACCCCCTCTCACACTCACACACACACTCTGCTGCCTCCCTCTGATAAGCCAGACTCTTTTCATTGTCTGATAACATAAATATGACACACCAACACACCATCTGAGGGTCCCTGTCTGCACCAGCCAGCCTAATTATATAATTATCCCTTGTCTGATTGTGCCTTTGCAGCTGAGACGAGGGAGGGTCTTTGTGTGGCCGGTGGAATGCGGTGCGCTTGGCATTTTTCAGCGAAAGGGCAGCTTTCTGGAAGCCGCTGCCAAAGGAGAGGAGAGGAGGGTGAGGAGGGTGAGATCACGGCTGTTGGTGCCCACTCTTCTTTTTCCCTCTCTTCTGGCTCTCACTCAATCCATCTTTCTGGGACTCTTTTATTCTGTCAGTCTGTCTCTATAGGTCTCTCTATCTATCTCTCCATCTAGCACTCTCACTTCTGGACAATCCCATCTCTCTTCTGTGTGTGTCATTCTCCGTCTCCCCCAACACTCCACCATTAAATCCCTGTTGTCCCCTTCAAATTTGGCACATTTAGCTGTCTTGCAGATAAAGTGGCCTTTTGAGGTGGAATGCACAGGATTTGGCTCTCCGATGATAAGAGCCGACAGGTTGCGCTGTTACAGAGAAGCGGAGCGTCTGAGGGCTACCGCTCTGATGCCTGATAGTGGACTTGGAGGCGACTACTCTGCCACATGGTAGGAGAGCATTGCTATTGTTTCTGCTCAAGAGCTTTGAAGGGATAAGAGAGACTTGAGCACAAGCAGGTGTTAGGAGAGATTACAGTAAAGGCCTAGAAAGTATGTCTGCTATTACCACATTTTTGAATCAAAGTCAAGACCAACAAGGCAGGCGTCACATAAACCATGTTCTCCTCCACTACAATAGCGGATCCAGATCTTTTTTTGACATTTATATCAAGGGCCTCACAGTCTTCACATGGCGCTACTGGTGATTTTATGAGTTTCATTACTTTATCAGAAGCCTTTTATACTCACTAATGAAAACAGCAGGGTTAAGGGTATTTTGGCGCCAAAGCGCTCCCTCTGAATTCCTGTGTGTGCTGCTATATAATTCAAGAACTCTTAGTCATTTCAGCAGGCCATGAGAATGATTTAAAATATTCACAACATCTAAGGGGGAATTTATGTCATTTAAGTGGTTCATAATTTTGCTTGCAACACAATATAAACCAAGTTCTGGTTTTGAAATATTCAAAATGTTGTCTCTTTTTTTAGAGTCGGTGATCACAGCAAGTTAAAAAAAAAAAAAAGAAAAAAAAGAGTCACATGAAATTTGTGCTGCAAATCAGCAGCAGTAAACAGGTTTATCAGAGACCTGAGACAGCATTGTTCAACCACAAGTGTAAGTAGAAATTCTGCACGCTGTCTGCAGCAGAACGCTGCTAACTGCTTGAGAAATTCCCATAGAATTCCAAGCTGTCCGTCTGATCCATGCGCCCGCTCGTCAAAGCCCCCCCTCTAGTGATCACACAGCATGGAGTATGTGAAAGAATGCTGTCAGGACATAGCAGGACACTGGGGGCCCAGTATTCCCATCTTGAGCTTCCCTCCATGCCCCAAGTGATTTTTAAATGACATCAATAAAAGATACAAACAAAAGTGAAAATTTGATCAGAGTGCTATTGAAGACAGTGCCAGACAGACCCCAAGACAACATGTTCAAATAAACAGGGAACTTGGATGTGAGTTTTGAGTGCGGAGCCAAGAGTAGGACCTCTCCCACTATCAGCATGGCTGTGAGAGCTCCATTGTTTTGCCCGTCTCAAATAGCCCTGACAAATTGTGCTGAATGTAGAACCTCTGTCTAAACTACAGGCATCTTCCAAAAACATGCTGGCACGGCACCAACTCTGCATTTTCCCATCAGTGAAATGATCTTCAGCCAGCATCACTCCACAGCATCGTAGCTGGTCAGTGCCATTTCTGAGAATGTGAAGGGCATCTCAGATGTGCAGATAAAATTACCTATAGTGCTATACAGAGAATTGTTTTAAGCTTAAGCCTTTATCTTAGGTGGAATAACATAAATAGGTCTTCATTGATGATTTCTGCAAATGCTTCAAAACAAAAGCAACTCTTTTTCAAAGATTAATGTATGCGGGCAACAGTTCTCATTATGTCATTGGGAAACTTTTTTTTTCGCATGCTAACAAACCCTTTCTTTCATACCTCCATCCTCCTTTTCTGTTCGCCTTCCTCTATTGTGTTATCCAGCTGACAGGTGGAGGGTGAGGGAGAAAAAGACCAGACTTTTCCTGGTATTCACCATATATGCGCTAATGATGAGTTCATTCATGTTCTAAAGATAAAGACTGTTATAGTATAAAAAAAGTAAAAGTATATGAAAACATTTATCAGAATAGATAACAATAAAGTATGAATGATTTTACAAGTGACTGAAGTGTGAACTAATTGTTCCTATGTAAAAAGTAGTTTTGGAAAAAATCAAAAGACAGCAGGGTGAATAGTAGCTAAATGGTGCCACCATGTGTTGACATATATGTATTGCTATTTGGGCCAAGTTTACAACTTTCCTTTTACATCGTCTCTTCCTTTTTTACGTCTACTTTTTTATAGCTAAAATGACCAAAACAATGAGAGTCAACTGACAGAAGAACATTCTGCGCTCAGATTTGAAGATAATCAATTAGCCATTCAAGTTATTAAGCAAAAATCTAAAAATAATCTAGTTCCAGCATGTTAATTATGAGGATTTTATGGTTTAAACAAAATATATTTGATTTACCTCTTAAGTGCTGGTTGGACAAAATAAGAATTATTACAGCATTATCTTGAGTTTTTGAATATTGTTATTGTGTATTTTATTGTGATGTATTGTTTACCTATACTGGCATTTTATTGGGCAAATAATGGATCAATTCATCATGAAAATAATAGTCTATAGATTAATCGATAATGTTTATTAGTTTACAGTTCACTTGAAAGAAATAAAAGGTAATTACTATTCTTCTATTCTAACTGTTATGGTCTTCAACACTTGAAACTAAATATGAGATAATGTTAAAAAGATTGAAATAAAGCATTTGTGAAAATATTTAAATATACAGCTTTTAAACAAATCTGACATTTTACCTACATTAAAGAAAGTATGGCAATTTTAGGTAGTCTACATCCCATGAAGGTTGATTTTGAGCCATGTGCACTTTGTATGTGCGTGTATTCAGCCGAGTGTGTGACCGTTCAGTTCTGCTGAGGAATGGCTGCTGTTTTTACTCGCAGCCTTCTCCTTATTCTTCTGTATAGTGAGGTGATGACAGTCGATGTGTCTGAACTCAGCTGCAAACAGGCCAAATAGGCAGAAGAACAACATGACCAAGGCCCATTCACACACAGCAGCCCCAGACTTATGGCCTGTATTGTGGAGAATGGACACTGGAGAGAGCAGTCAAGGAAAAAAAGACTAAAGAGGTACACATAGGTAGATAGATAAAATAAAAACCAAATTTGAAGCAATTCTGTCAAGGTGTTCCTGAGATATAACGCTAACAAGAATGGGTGGGACGGACATACTGTACAATACATATGCACGGACAACCCAAAAACATAATGCCTCCGGCTACAGCTATCGCTGGCAGAGGAGGATCATTTTCTAAGCTTTTTTTTTCCATCTATAAAAACGCTTGAAAGACAGGTGGAATTCTTTATTTTATTATTAAACTGAGGGAACATAGGGCTGTGGGAACATAGACACACTCCCAAAATAATGCTTGCATAGTTGAAATAATTAGCCAATGTAATGTTCAATATGTTGACATAGCTATCTAAAAGTAAAATTGTGGAAATGTAGCTAAAAGTAATGGTTAAACAGTTAAAATAGCTAAAAGTAATGTATAAATAGTTAGCTTAAGGTAACAGACACACTGTTTAAAATGTACACAATTGGAATCACTGCTTTAGAGAACAAAAAGTTGTCAGTACTGGGGTTGCAACTGGGGTTGTATATCTCCTCTTACATTATAAAAATGTCTTTGTTCACTTAAATAGTTTTTAGAAGGACAACTTTGCTTGGATTTGATCTTTACCTCTTATTATCATTTCTTAATGTGCTCAGATAGGAAGGATACTAATGATGACCAGGATGGTACAGATGATGCAGCAGATCGCTCTGAGAGGCCCCACCCAACATCGTTCCAAAGATGGCTGTGCCCGATAGGTTAGAAACACCTGCACCCAGAAGTATCCCAGACCAACGAAGAAAGCCAGGAATGCCCCCAAAAGGTGAATTCCCATCAAGACTGATTGCTAAGAGTTGTAGGCAGAGGGACAGGAGATTGTGAGCATATGGGTTATGATGGGTTGAAGAAAAAAATGTTATCAAGAGTGCAGCAAACTCAATGGGGATGTGGAATACAAAAAAAATGGAGCGGGGAACTTGTAGAAAGTTATCAAAATATGGCAGGAGTGTAGAGACATAGAGCTGTTACCTGGAAGTTGCCAAGGAGAGAGATGCCTATGGAGGATATGAATCCTAAAACAATGCTGGCGATGTTGGCCTTTCCATGGTTACCATAGTCTCTAACCTGCTGAAAACGGATCACCACAATCCACAGGGCTGAGAGAGACAGACAGACAGGGGAAAGAGGGCTGAAGAGATCGCAAAAATGGTCTAGAAGTTACTAGAAGACAGTTATGGTTAAATTTAAAGACCTTGAGTTTTAAATGTCTTTTCACATGCAAAAATGTTGATTTAGCATAAACCGTTACGTAGATCAATCTGCAAATACCAATATCCAATTTATAGGGCATAAATTGAAAAAAGAGTCCTCAAATGTCAGTCAAATGTCGACTGAGGACTCTTTTTTCAATCTGTGAATAGTATGTATGATAGTAATAGTAGTAGAATATTAGTAGTATAAGAGACAGACTATAAATCATACATCAGTAAGAACTGAATGAAAAACAGGCAAGTGCAAGTCAAAGACATAGTAAATGAAATAAACATATATTTTATTACCTAAAACAGAGCAGATGTTGCAGATCTGGGAGAAGAGACAGCTCTGCGGGTTGTCAGTGCCACATTTACTAAAGGGATGATGTGACAACAGAAATATTATAATTCTTTTACTGCTTTAATTCCCATCATGCCACAGGAAAGAAAGGAATTATACCAACCTGATATAGGGGAATGACTCTGTTAAGTTGACTGATCCATTTGTTACAGCTATACCAAACCTAATGGGAGGAAAACAGATGTATTGTGACTGAATGCAGGGGAGATAAAATATTATATTATATATAAGTGGTGAGTCTGCTTATACATTTTGTATTTTGACCATTTGTATAGAATAATTTAAGATTTAGTGTGATTAATTATCAGAGCAGACTTTAAGAAGAAGGAAACCAGACTACTGTCTCTTCTTTAAAAGAACCAACTAATCCGCTATTGAACTTGGGAGCATAAATCAAATAATAAAATAATTAAGAAAGTATTTTTATAAAACAGTATTTTAAATTAACATCCTTTAATGTCACATAAATGAGAGTAAATCCTGCTGTTTATTGTAGACACAATGCACAATTGTATTAACACCAATTCTCAACAGGCTACTTCCTCCTGTGGTTCAGTTATTAGAAATGAAATGAAATGAGACTTGTGAACCAGGAAGTCTCTATTAATAAAAACAAGGAGGCCAGTTACTTACACTGTCCAAATGCCCACAGTGCCAAAGATAGCCAGGAAGATGGGAAGCAATGCCCACAGCCACATGTTACAATATCACTGCTGCTTGCTTCATATGGAGGCAAGAAGACACAGGTGAAACATTAATGGAGGAAGGGAATTTCAGCTTTTAAGATCCTCAGGTAAGAATACTTCCAAAAGTTAAAGTGACAGTGTAAAAATACAGTACTAAGAGATTAATTTAATGAGGTTGAATAACACAAAAGTACAGAGGAACAGTGTGTATGAAAGAAGAGCTACTCACTCTGAGGAATGGTCGGTAAGTAGAGATGCAGTTCTGTTTCATCAATATTCAAAGCAACTCATTTCACCTACTTTACCGTAATTACACCAACTTAGTCTGGACATAGCATGTGTGAAATGATAAGTCTGCTTTGTGTTAGCAGAATACCGTAAATATGACCACAACGGTTATGTATGTGGTGTCAAAGCTATGCAGTAGATAGTAAGAGTGTAGAGAAATGATGAGTAATGGTGTTTGAAAAGTTAGGTTTCGCAAAGGTCTATAATAAAACAGCTAGTTTCATCATTCTCTGCACTGGGAATGACAAAATGCGCAACTAGACTGAAGGTTATGGTAACCAGACTGTTCCTTTATAGAGGGCTGGGCTGGACTTTGAGTCTGTGGTTTTTTAGATTTACAACCTCTTGTGCTTGTTCTTGTCAATGCTAACAGTGTGCTTCCTCTCCTCTACAGTTTACATTTTCCTTTCCGCTAGCTGAAAACAAACCTGAGTATAAACACTGAACGGGAGCTTGAAATTCAAAATGGTTTCAACTTACATGAGTGAAATGGTTACAGTGTCAATGACAACACTGACACCTTGATGTCTGCAAATGACTAGGGGACTTATCACACATGTTAAGGGATAAAATGGGGGGAAGTATAAATTTACCTCAACACCTAATCAGCACTTTATTATGACTGAGCATGTTATAAAAAGGCAAATATGACCTTTGGTTCCTGTTAATAAAGATGGCAGGAACATGACTAATATCATATGGCCACACCTATTAGACTTTGTTATATCTCATTTTAAAAACACATTAGTTTTGAGTACAATCACATAACAGTTAGATATTTTCAATTCTTATTCAAATGCAGCATGCAGAAATGAAAACAACCATGAAAAGAAATGAATTCAATCATTGTTCTTTATTGAGGTACAACGCGGTGTTCACTACAGACACACACTGACCATCTTTCTTTATCTTGACCTGTTTTCAAGTCAGTGTGTGTTTGTGTGTTTGTGTGTCTGTCAAAGCTCAAGCTCAATCTTGACATCCATTTTAGCCTTGTACGGCTCCAGCAGGGGGCGTACTTCCTCAGACAGAAACCTGGCCACCTGAAGAGGATGAGAATAGAGCAGAAGAAAAAACTATTTATACACCCAGAAATATGTGTCTATAGGGTCTAAAATATGATCCTAAATTACATTTTAGATGGACCTTTGGATTGACCTTAGCTGCAGCTTTAATGTTCAAGAAAAACCTGAGCAAAAATACATGGTACTATGTATAGCTACTTAAAAATAGACACATAAAATAGCAGAGGAGCAGTCAGGATGACAGCTAGCATAAGGAAGAGGATTGTTCATATTGTACCTGCTGAGGAGCACGACCAATAAAGGTCTTGGGGTCAAGTACGGCATCAAGGTGTCCCAATATGGGGGCGAAGTAGGGGTCCGCCTGGACTCTGGCCAGCAGGTCGTTATCACCACCCTCCTGTTTGACCACAGCTGCTGCCTCCTGAGACAGAACACGGATCTTCTCATGGCAGTCCTGAAGGAGAGAAGCAGTAGGAAGATGGAAAGTTAATCTTCTGTTATGTACATCATCTCTTGTAGGAAAAAGAGATAATTGCTTTATGTTTAGAACCTGATTTACTACGTCAGGGATTATTTTGCAAGGCTCTCTGAGCAGTATCCATCGCACATCAGTAGTGTTGGCACCCTGTACCTGTCTGTTTCCTCCGGCCTTTACCATGGCCATGATAATATTCTCTGTCGCCATGAAGGGCAGCTCATGACGGATGTGTCTCTCAATGACTTTGGGGTACACCACAAGTCCCTCTGTAATGTTCTGCAGTGTGCTGAGGATAATGTCCGCAGTCAGGAAGGACTCGGGCAGGGAGATCCTCCTACACACGAGAGAGAGAGAAGATGAAATTAGCCAATTATGTAGGGAAGCAGCAGGTACTGACTAAAAAGTACATATCAGGGTTGGGCGATGTCCAGGATTTGGACGATCGACGATGTTCAAAGCAAAACATCGGGGCGGCGGCACATCGCCGTTCTAATAAGCGGCAACACAGAGCTTTGCTCTCGCACACGCTGCATTTATAGTCACACAAACGCACTGTCACTCTACTGCACGCTCTTGCTCGTTCACTCCAGATTCCAGGAGAATACGTCTAATTTGCGGGTGTCATGCAGACGCTATCAATATGCGGGAGACTGCTGCGCATGCGGGGGGGGGGGCGGCGGCACATTGCCGATGTGGTGTCCATCGGCGATGCCTGACAGCCATCGCCGATGGACGATGGCATCGTCCATCGGACCAACCCTAGTACATATATCACACATATCTCATGTGTGTCTGACGGTCTGACCTGTTAGCACTGTCGTCCAGCGTCCTCTCCAGCCACTGTACTGAGGCCGTCTGCAGTGGGTCGGCAATCAGTGCCACCAGATGACGGGCCAAGCTACAGCAACGCTCTGCACGCATGGGGTTCCTCTTGTAGGGCATGGCACTAGAACCTGGAGGAGGAAAAGAACTTCATGCTGACATACACTTTATACTAGTGCTTGCATTACAGGATAATGTTTTATGCAGCTGTATAAGGCAAATAATGATGGAATATACCAATCTGCTCTTTCTCGAAAGGCTCCTCAATCTCCTTCAGGTTGGCAAGCAGACGGATGTCAGTACAGATCTGCAGCACACAGACCGATTCAAAATTAGCTTCAACAAGTTTATGCAAATATTTAATGCTGATGTAAAATTTTTAAAGTCTACATTCAAAGTCAGTGCTGTGTAAATGATCCAGCTCCTGTTACACACCACTAGATGGCAATATTTCTCTAAGTCTAAAGATTATGCAGTTTACCTTGTGAACAGTAGCTCCCAAACTGGCCAGGCTGGACAAACAGTCTACATCCACTTTACGACTGTAAGTCTGTCCAGTCACCAGGTAGGCTCTGTGTGGCAGAGAAACAATATCATAAGAGCTAATGAAGCTAATGCTAATGACAAAGTCTCCACCACCCTGACATTTAACCGTTTGGACAATGTCACCATAAATTGTATTTCATCTCCATTCCTGCTTGTTTTGTGTTATTAATGATTTTTCTTTTTCACCATTTAAGACATATGTGATTCTACTGCACACTGGAGGCAGTCGGAGGCAACTACTTAAGTTTAAACTTATTTTTTGAACATTCGGTATGGTGCAAAGGGATGGGGTTGTTTGTTGAAGACTGTTGGACCATATTAAACTGTATCTCAAATTGTATTTTGTAGAATCTAAAAATTAATAAAAAATACCTTGAACAAAAAAAAAAACCTTACTTTTTGAAGCCAGACATTTCTGTCACCATCCTGTCAAGCTCTTCTACCTGGTGGAGGACAAATAATTTATGATAATTCATTATTCATTATAATTTACACAATTCAACATGCCAGAATACAACATGGCTAAATTAAATCAATCATTTATTTAAATCAAGTTGATTTATACCTTGTCATGGTCGCCCTGAAAGAGCTGCAGGAAGCTGGCCTGGGTGCCGGTTGTCCCCTTGACACCCCGGAGACGCAGGTCATCGCGGGCTCGCTGAAGATTCCGTATATCCATGGCCAAGTCCTGCAGCCATAGACAAGCTCGTTTCCCTACAGTGGTTAATTGGGCGGGCCTGAAGGCAGAAAACAAAAGAGACAAAGTGATTGATACAAGGAAAAGAGGAAAAATACATAATCATTGTACGGTTTCTGTACACAAACTGGTAAAGACATATGAAAACACTGCATGACTGGATGCATTTATTAGAGAGAAGTAGCTGTATTCAGACTTACTGGTAGTGTGTGAAGCCTAGTGTGGGGAGGTCAGCGTATTTCTCTGCAAAGTTTGCTAGTCTGTCAATGACTCTGGCCAGCTGTGGAAATAAAAACACTGTCACTGTATAATTACATAATATTCCATTACTTACCGACCGTAACATCTTGACTGACTATTTTTGGTGCTTTGTAACTCTGCAAAACACTACAAAAAACCCATCGGATATAAACAGAGGTGATTATTTCTGCATTGTCGACTTGATACTACACAGCTGAGGCCTACAAAAAAAAAGAAAAAGCTACTATGCCCCTATTTCCACCGATTTTACGCATGCACGGGCAAACAGCTGAGCCTCACCTTAGGTAACAGAATGTCGAATCCATCACGCAGCATAATAAGATCCTGAGGAGGAAAAACAAAACAACTTGAGGAACTTTTAAAGTGAAGCACTTTGCAGCAGAGAGCTGTGAAATAATATGCTGTAGCTTACTAAGCATAAACATATGGATCTCTGAAAAAAATGGTAATACATTTAATATTAAGGCTTCTCATCTTTTTCTACTTCATAAAACAAGCCAAGTAGGGAGGGCAATACATTGTAGTGGATTATTTATCCAGTATTGTATATATATATATATATATATATATATATATATATATATATATATATATATATATATATATTGATCCAATTAAAACAATCTATAGCAAAGTATATGAAATGATTCATAATTACAGTATTGTCTCCGACGTAACAGGAAGTGGCCCCGAGGTGGATGATGGGAGCAGCGGTGGGGCAGTAGTGTGCAAAGGTGTGGACGTGAGCCATGACATCGTGCCTGAGCTTACGTTCTTCTTCAGCTGCCATGACAAAGTCAATGTTCTCTGCGTGGCTCTCCATCTCCAGAATCTGAGCGTCCGTGATGGGCAGACCTAAAGCCTGAAGAGGAGGAAGATATGGTGAGAAAGAGGACGACTCTCCACAGGCACAGTTTTATTTATTGACATTTCTTACGATGAAGTTAGTTATTGGTGGCTTTTCTGTTAAAAGATACAGTGTGTAGAATTTAGTGGCATTTAGTAGAGAGACTTGGCAAAAATGGAATATAATATTCACAAGTATGTTTTAATTAGTGTATGATCACCTGAAAATAAGAATTGTTGTGTTTCTGTTGCCTTAGACTGAGCCTCACCGCTAGATGCCACTAAATCCTACACACTGGTTGTATAGGCAGGTAATGTGGTCAAAGGTTACATGATTTTCACACAATCCATTTTCTTAGGACTGTTTAACATCTTCTTAGAAGACAAAATATACACATTATTCTTTAAAATGCTTGAGCAAAAAGTAAACTGCCTACTGATGACTTTATTTTTTCTGTCTTTTCCACAGTCACGACAGTCAGGTGCTCTCCTCCTGAGAAGATTCTCAATATCCTGATTAGATTGAGTTTTTTTCTATTGAGTTAAAGCAACTATGACAGGAATACAGAATGGCTTATTTGAGAAACTGAGTCTCTCTCTCTCTCGCACTGTCATGTTAAAGGAAAGGCTGCAGGCAGGCCCACTTCACGCAAATAATGACTCAAACAAATAAATCTCACTGTAGAAAACAGATTTACAGAGAATAGACTGGAGGGGAAACTGTAGTGAGCAAGCTGTACCACCATTTAGAGGAGACAAAAATTCAGTCTCCCATTACCGTGACATTCTCTGTATGCTATTTTAACTCGGCAGCAGCCACAGGCCCAGTTCACTACGCACAGGCAAACTGTAGCACAGATAACCTCCTGAAGAACACTTCAAAGTGAAGAAAAAGCACCAAAATGGGACTCTGACCACTTCTAAGTAGTATCCTGTCATGTGAGGTGATGCATGTGAGAGAGGGTCTGTCACCAGCAAACCTCCTGACTTCTTTAATATTTTAATTGAAGAAGTCATTCTGAGAATTAGGGCTTGGGCTGTTGCTGCACTTGTGATGTCTACAGAGTAACAGGATGGTAAAACACATTAAAATTGAATATTTCTACAGTAAAAGAGAAAGACTTTAGATTGTTGAGTATTCTGCCTTCATAGATGAAATTATAGCCTGAGCAATGCAGGATTTTTGAGGGTGATATTGGTTTTAATATTTGAGAGTTTTTAAAATCTGATTCGTTGATATCAATTTTCTTTACACAACCCCTGTCATTATATACACATACAGTTCCCTGAAATTTGATTTATTTTGACAAAAAATGTACTGGCCAAACATTTTACTTTTCACTACTCTTTAATGGACAATCTACTCAATGGCAGCACTATTTTACTACTACTTTTTTCCCCCATTTATCAGTTGAAATATACGCCAGTATCAACCCATTTGTCAATTTATCTGTCAGGCTCTAGTTCAAATCAACAGCAACTGCAAACTTTATTTGATTCAACACATCTTGTATCTTAATGATGAATACTACAAACCCAATTTACCCAGATACATTCATTTGAGTGAAAATCCCAAAATTCAGATACCAAACATGTCAGGCTGTATGTTGGAAAATACATTTAAAATTAAGCAGAACACATGCAGAATATTTGAATTTGAGTCTGGGGTTGTAAACATCATACAGCTACAATAATGAGTTGGAACCAACTAACACAAGCTGAATATGCATGATACTGTTAGACAGTATGTAATCATTTTATCAAGCGTGAGGCTACTTAAGGGGATACATGACGGGGGAACTCTGTTTAACCAGTGCAATGAACCTTGACCAGAGGGTCGAGTTTGCTGCACTGATTCTATTGAATTTTAACCAACACTTTGTACCTTAAGTTATCTCAGTATAGACCGCACACGCTATTTGTTAAAGGGCAGCACTGAGAGAAAGGGCAATAAAATGATGTGCTTTAATCAGTAGCCTTATTATTGTTTGTGTTTGTTTTTTAATTTTGGCAAAAAATACTATTTGGTATACTGAAAAATAAACATAACATTGTAATAG